>NC_092376.1:120207260-120517152 GCF_030028105.1 Mobula birostris
GAAAACTGTGCTTTCATTTCACTCCCTATGCCTCAAGATTCATGAAATAATCCAGATTCAATGCTAGTAATAACATTTTACTTCAAAGGACTATTTTTTTTTGAATAATAAAAATTGTCCATCTTGACTCCTGGAAGTACTGATATTTCATGTTGCTAATTTAGGGCCTAGGATAATTAAGGACGTTTGTCATGGAACCATAGAATGGTACAGCACAGAAGCAAGCCCTCTGGATCAAATACCCACTCAAATTAATCCTACCCTAGCCCGTTTTACAGAGCCATAACATCATGAAGTTGTACAACACAGAAAGAGGCCTTTCAGCCCATTATCTCCATGACAACTTTTTTGCCGAATGCACTTAAGCCATTTCCATGACAGCAAAATTTTATTTTTCCCACCTTCCCACCAGCTTCCCCCAGTTTCTACCCCTCAACTTAACAGTAGGGGGCAATTTGCAGAGGCCAAATAACATGCCAACTCTACCCATGAAGATCGAGAAGTGCCCAAATTTGACTGGGCGTCAGTGAAAGTGATGGCGCAAGCAGGCATGTGGCATGCAAGGGAATTCCTAGAAGCATGATTTTCCAGACGTGTAGACCTTGATCCTATTATTGAGCCAATGCAGGAGAATTTCCAGACCACAACGCACAACGTTTGCCAAGCAACCAATCAGTGATGAGATTCCCTCATTACATCACAAATGGGTTTCCATAATGATGACCAATCAGCTGATAGATAAGTATATATAAAAGCCAAGCATTCGGAGGACACGTCACAAGTAACAGCGCACTAATGATGTCCCCTCATTTGGTGGTAAAATGTTTGCAGGTAAGTTGCCAAGATCGGAGAACAACTCAATCCACCCAGTAGTAACTCTCACATTTTCTTGAAGATGTGGGATGACACCGAGCACTTGGCAGAAACTCATGTAATCACAGGAAGGTGCTGCCACTCGACACAGACTGCAGCAGGGGTCAAGGCTGAACCCATATCACAGGAAATGTGAGACAGCACCTCTCCTCAATGTACTACTGTACCATCTTGTTCAGATGAAAGGTCTTCCCAAAATAAATTGGTGATTTTTTTTCACGGAAGATGAATGTTAGCACTTCTTAACTTGCATGTAATTTTGCCTGCTTTTGTTGAGTGTGTGAAATGCAAATGCTCTTGTTGTTTCCTGCTGAGCATCTGTCCAGGAGCTTTTCTCATCTATCTTAAGAAGTCGGCGCAGTGGTATCAACACCAGAGTTAGATTTGGCATGCAAGGATAACATTAAATCATTTCCAAAGAGGTGAGGGTCTGCTGGATTCTCAGGTGTTCTGACCTTCATGATATCATCAAGTTTATTTTTGCTATTCGCCATTTCTGCTCATCTCCAGACCCAGGTACAGTGCCTCTGGCTGTGCAGAAGCACATTTGCAATATTTAAGTTTCATGTTGTAGGGGTGGACGTATTTCAAAACTCCCTTCAAAATGCAAAAATAATTTTTGTATTGTCTATAGCAATTAGAAGATCATCTTAGTTGCAAAAGCAGAGACAATGTCTTCAATTTGAATTCTAATCTTCAGAGCCTAACACTGAACTACTGGTAACTCCAGACACCGGCCATTGCAGCAAACCCATACCTTAAGAGCTTTGAATGTATTGGTTCTCAAACTGGTTTTATATTTACCCATAATGTATCAATCTGCAACAATATTGCCCAGTAATACTGAAAACATAACGTTAATCAACTCTGTTAATTTTCATTTTTGCGACTTCAATCCATGGTCTCTGATAGCACATATTAAAGTTGCCTTCTCTGCATCTGTTCTGATGCCATGTGGATTCCTTCTTTGTGGTTTCTTACAGAAGAATTACCCCCCCCCCACCACCACCACCACCACCACACCAGCACTGCATTTGATGCAGCTCTTCCTTCTGCCACCTGGTGGCAGATTTGTGAGCTGATTTTATGTGGCCTCTTAGTCCTGAAGAAGGTTCTCCACCCAAAACGATGAATCTTTTCCATAGATGCTGCCTGACATGCTGAGTTCCTCCAGCATTTTGTATGTGTTGCTTTGGTTGTTGTCTTCTGACTTTTCACTTTGGGACCAGCAGAGGATGGAAGTCCTCACCATTTTTGGTTGGCTTATCCATTGAAGTTGGACCTAAAAGCCAGAGCTAATGAGAAGCTCTTTGTGTCTATTAAGTTAGACTGAATCTTTTCATCTTTCAAACCAGATCTGTCACTCAGTGTAAAAATAAAAAAGTCTCTGAAATTACATTGACTACACAAATATTTCACTATGACTCTCCTATTTTCTATTTGTAAACCAAAACTTGTGGCCCTACATTAATCTCGAAAAGCAGCAGGTTAAAGTATTTTTCCAGATTCTGAACCACCTTTGTAAATCTTAAGCATTTGCTAGAGTTGTGAGGTATTGATTGTGAGATAATCTTCAAAGCCAAGTTCTCAAAGCAAAATTGTTTCTCATTTTCTTAGTAAACCTCTCACTCCCTCACACATACACACCTACACACCTGGCATCATCATATCAGAGGATTGCCGTGGGACAAGCATGTAAGTGTCATCACAAAGAAGGCATCATAAGTGCCATCACAAAAAATGTCAAGGTATATTGGTAATACACACACAAACACACTCAAACTTATGTACTTTGTAAATAAATCTGCTTTGATTTTGACTTGATTTGCTGAGGGAACAAACTACAGAATCTGTTGTGTCCGTGTCCTCTAGTGTCTGCAGTACATTCTATGTTGACCACTGCCTGACAGACGTCCTCTTCCACAAAGGACAGGAGGTGTGGCAGCATCCCTTTGACTGGGTCTTAGCGTGGTAGCAACATGCAAAACATGTAAAACATCATCATGTAGTGACACATGGTGCCCACACACCTCCTGATATAGCCACACATGAAGCTGATCGTCAGGATGAGGGCAGCACTTTTGTCCCCTTTCTCTGAGGACTTGTGCATGGGAGAAAATTGCAACAGCGCTCCACATGGAGGAGCTAGGAATTATATACAGCCATTTCAGGATTTCTCCCACCTACCAAGTTGAGTTTATTTTTATTTACAAAAGTACATGTATGCACAAGTACAATAGGAGACTTAGCAGCAGCATCACATACACATTGCATTAAAAGCACAACATTCAAAAAAATCATAAGTTATACATAAACTATGCAAATATTGTACAAGAAAGCTCACAACGAGAACAAAAATAAACAAAGTTCAATACACAAATGTTATCAGATCTGCTCCTTTATATTAAAAAGTATCCAACACCATTAAATCTCATCATAAATCTGGGCCATTGGAAATGAATCTTTTTTCTAACACGTCAAACAGTCCTGAAGTGTACTGACAAAGATTTCAGAGAGATGCCAGCAAGCTCTAACTTTCTGATTAATTCTGATCATATCGATAGTTACCAGCAAAGAATAATTAAGAACAAAATGAGGAAGACATTCCAGTAATGAAGAAATTGTGATATTTGTGTCTTTGATTTGGCTTAAACAAATAGTATAATTTACAAAAAAAACCTAAGCAAGAGGTTTTCTACATACCTTTGTGTTTTAATCTTCACTGGTATAGAAAATATGTTCTTCTCCGTCATGTTTTACAGCGGTTGGCACCCAGCTTAATAGTGCATTACCACAGAGAAAATATGTTTCCAAAAATTGAATTAAATATCATATGTATTAATTAGTATTGACATGGCACGAGGTTGAGAAGCAAAACATGATGATCAGTTAAGTCAAAGTCGAGACAAATGGTAAGCAGTATGCTAACCAGGTACATACAGTATGCGAAGCGTGCAGCCTGTGAAATGGAACAAATTATTATGTTTTAGAATATGAACAGAGTATTAATTAATTCTTCAAGAAATATACAAATGACACTTAATTGTTGGAAAAATTAGACTGAGCTGCAGAACATTGATTAAAGAGCAGAGATTAACAGAAGTGTTACAACATCAGTAAGCACTTAACACTGGAGTAAAGAAACATTGTACCAGGGCACAAGACTGGCTAGGTGAAAGGTTAGAGACTGAGGCATGAAAAGCACAGAATTGAATTGTTCAGGATTAGAAATGATGCGTGAAATATTTCAGGAAATTGATAGCTACCAAATAAGATCAAATAGAAAAAGCATTAAAAAAAACAGGATCAGGAAGATCATAATACATAGGAACAGAAATAGGCTAGTTGGCCCAGTGAGTCTGCTTCACATTCCATCATGACTAATTTATCATCCCTCTCAACTCCATCCCCCTCCTTTCTCCCCACAACCTTTGATGCCCATACTAATCAAGAACCTATAAACCTCCACTTCAAATAAACAGCCATCCATGGCAATGAATTCCACAGATTCATGACCTTCTGGCTAAAGAGGTTCCTCTGCATCTCTGTTCTAAAGGGATGTCTTTGTATTCTAAGACTGTGTCCTCTGGTCCTGGACTCCCCCGCTATAGGATAAATCCTGTCCACGTCCACTATATCTAGACCTTTCAACATTCAAAGAAAGAGAAAAGCATAACCAGGAAGAACTGAGATTTCAAGGAACAGATTCTGAGTCTCACCTTTCTTAAGTAGAAAATCTTTTTACCGGATTTAAATTCATAAATCTGTTGTGCTTACAACCAATATAACTGCACTTATAATGGTTTGTTGCAGTTATGAATGGTCCCTGAGTTGGATTAAATCAAATTCTGAACATAGGAAAACCAATAATTAGCAACATCTGACATGTGTAATGTGTCTGACTTTCAATTCAGTATCCACAACATCAAAATAGAACGATTAATATATAAAACTTTATAACTATTGTCAAGGTGCAACAAAATGTACCCTGAGAAATTTTAGTGATTCGTAAGATTTCCTATTGATGAAAGGTATATAATGGAAATCTATCACAGCTAAGGTTATGAAATAAATAGCATACTACAGGGATCTCTGTGTTTCATAAACAGGTTTACAACTACTGAAGCATGTTACTGCAGAAAGCCATAAATAGAAAAGAGAACATTTGTCAGATGCCAATCCATTCACCATACTTTCAACAGGATTTTCACAAATCTATGTCTCTGAGTTCCCCGAGATTTTGAGCTTCACAGCTCAGGGAAAGCAGGTCATTTGGTCCAACTCAGCTGAGCTGACCAGGTTACTCACCTGAGCAAGTCACATTTGCTGTATTTAGCCCACATCCTTCGAAATGTCGACTGTACCTTTTCCTGGAGATGCTGCCTGGCTTGCTGCATTCACCAGCAACTTTTATGAGTGTTGCTTGAAATTCCAGCATCTGCAGATTTCCTCGTGTTTGCCTATCAATTTAACTGTCCTTTTAAGTATTGTCATTGTACCTGCCTCTGTCTATCACTTCCTCTGACAGACTCCAGATAGACACCACATTTCTGTGTGGAAACCATTGCACTCAGATCCCTCTTAAATCTTTACCTTCTCACTTTAAACTTATGCCCTCTGGTTTTGAGCTCCCCTACCCTATGGGGAATAGACTTTGACTGTTCACCTCACCAATGTCCTTCATAATTTTATAAACATCAATAAGATCACTCCTTGGCCTCCTATGCTCCAAGGATAGAAGTCTCAGCCTTTTGAGCCTCCACATAGAACACAAACCCTCCAGTCCACTGACATCCTCATGAACTCTTTCTGCACTCTCTCACTTTAGCAGCATCCTTCCTATAGCAGGACAATCAGAAATGTTTACAGTAGTCCAACCGTGATCTCACCAACGCCTTGTACAGCTACAATGTGATGACCCAGTTCCTATACTCACTATTCATTGGCACCTCCTCAGGACAAAAGGTTTGGATGGGGTTGAATTTGTAAGGTGTGGCCAGGAAGGATTCCTGACACAACACATGGACAGGCTGACTAAAGTAAAAGCTATATTGTATTTGGTACTAAGCAATGAACCAGGTCAGGTGTCAGATCTCTCAGTGGGAGAGCATTTTGGAGATAGTGGCCACAACTCCTTGACCTTTACTATAGACTTGGAGAGGGGTAGGAGCAGGGCAGAAATGGGGTCATAATACAACAGTGCATAATTTTATGATAATTGGAGGAAAGTATGAGAGAAGTATCAGAGGTAGTAAGTTCTTTACACAGAGAATGGTGAGTGCATGGAATGTCCTGCTAGGGGTGGTGGTAGGGGAAAATACATTAGGGACATTTCAGTAACACATATAGCAACATGGAGGACAGAACAATGAGGGGAAAGGTTAGATTGATCTTAGAGTAGGTTAAAAGGTTAGCACAACACCATGGGCTGAAGGGCCTGAACTGAGCTATAATGTTCTATGCTCTGTGTTCAATATTTTCACCAGTGATAGCAAACATACCAGACACGATCTTCCCCACCTTGTCTATCTGTGTCGCCAATTTCAAGGAACTCTGTACCTGCATCCAGAGGACTCTCTGTTCTACGACACTTCTCAGGGCACTGCTATTTACTGTTCAGCCCAGCCCTGGCTTCTCTTCCCAAAATAGAACACCTGCCATTTATCTGAATTGAACTGCATCTGCCATTCTATGGCCCATTGGCCCAGTTGGTCAAGATCCAATTGTAATTGGTGCAAAAAGAAGCGCAGAATATTTCACCAAGCTTAATGTAGAATTACCATTACAAAATATTCCTAAAATGTTTTTTTTTTTGCTAAGTTTTCTCTCTGTGTAAAAGATTACCACTTGGAAACATGCAAACTTTGCCTATTTGCAAAACCTTCCCAGATGCTAAATGTTGACGGTATCTTAGATTAATTTGGCAACATCTGCTCCTGACTGGAAATCACCTGCAAGGCTTTCCTGGTGCCTTCTGACTCAAAATACAACTTAGCAATTTGTCTCATTAGAGCAACTATTTTAGCTGGATAACCATGTAATGAAATAATGAAAGAAACACAATTTACAATGTGCAGGATAATTATGGAGGTCAGGATATGAGAATCATTCAATGGCCATAAGCTAAATGAGAAAATCATTTGTTGTCATAGACAGTGTTAGACATTTCCCACAGTCACTCAAATGCCAAGGCTTGATAATGGTCTCAAAGTGACTCGCTCATTTTTGTTACCACTCATTCTGGACTTAAACATGGTTATTATACTTACCAATGCCTTTGTAAGCTATGTAAGTCAAGGGTTATGTAATTGTTAATTAAAAACATTGACTGGGGAGCATGCGTAATAAATTATATCTTTGTTCCTTTAACAGCAAGATTGCTGGTGACTATGTGCATAAGCCCAGTATGTTTATCTTTTGAAATGCAGCTGTTGCTGGAAATAAATTTGTTTAGTTCCTCCTGATTAATGGGCAGTGGAGACTGCAATAATGTAATGTACTGAGGAGAGTTTTGGTGTAGGTGGCACATTACTTCAGGGAAATTAGGTATTCAGCCATTACAGTACAATAGAATCTCGATTCATAATGAGCTTAGAATGAATCAGTCTGAGTTGCTCAATCCAAAACTCTATATATACAAGCTGTCACGTCAGGCATGGTGACAATAAATAGATTTCAACACTAGATTATGAATTCATTTTAAGCATTATTTTCAAAGGAAATGTTCATCACAGAACTTCACAATGGTGAACTACAGAAGCGGTGTAATTCAGCACTTAAGGAACATAGAGAAAGGTGTGGACCATTTGGTCTCTCAAGCCTGTTCATCATTCAGTTAGATCATAGCTGTCCTGAGGCTTGGCTTCTACATATAATCTTTTTCACGCACCTTTTTATATTCTAGATAACAGAAAATTATTATCTACAGGCTAAAAACTAAAAATTAGTCTCTTGTTATCTGCTGCTGGTGGATGAGAGTTGAAGGTTCTACTACTCTTTGCATACAGAAATACTTCCCAAATTATTTGGCCTACCATTTAGTCTTAAACAACCTAACCAGTATAAATATTTTCTCTATATATACCAAAAAAAACTCAATATTACATAAATTTTCTCTTCTAAAGAAAACAAAGTACTTTATATCACCTTTTTAGGAGTATACTGAACTACATGGATAACAGTGTTTCTCAATATTTGGTACTATGAAAGCAGGTTACTGCAGAATATCATTCATGTAAAAGGCCATTCATTTGTCATTAGCCAATCAGTCACCATACATTCAACTGCCTTTGGTAATGCCTCTTACTTTGTAAAGTAATACATGGAGAAAAGCTTGCTTTAACAATGAACAGAGATTGACATCATGAAGTTCCCCTTAATTTCAGTTATCCTTAATGTCCACAAAAAGAACAACCAAACCATCAACAAACATTCAAATTCAAGAAATGCTGCCCTTGTTTTTTCACAAGCCTTACATGCTTCCTAAATTGTAGTTAGCACTAGTTGCACGAATTAGTCGTAGCCTGGTCTAGATAGAGTTGCATATCATGTCCCACCCTAGTTGATTTGATAAAAAAGATTACAGTGGAATTGGCTATTTTTTGTGCTTGACCATTATATTTTAATGATCTTTGCACGAGTCCTCAAAACTCCACTGTATCGTGTTTTTATTTCCATTAAGAAAATATTCTATTTTGACATTTGAAACCACTCACTCATACAGAAATCTACTTCAAATAGTTTTGCACATTTACTTAACCTACAGACCTCAGATTTCTTACTTTTAACTACACAGCTTCTAATAGTTAAAATTTTTGTTCCATGGTAGATGCACCGAAAACAAGAGGGCATATTTCGAAGATGGGAGGAAGGAGCTTCAAAGGGATAACAGAACAAGTTTTCATTTTTAATACAGGTGGTGGAATCGGACGCAATTCAAACGGTTCAAATGGTTCAATTTAATACCAGAGAATGTATACAATGCACAACCTGAAATTCTTACTCATCACTGGCATCCACAAAACAGAAAAAACCTAAAGAATAAATGACATAAAATATTAGAAACCCCTTCCCCCCTCCCCCCACTTGCTCCAGCAAAAGCATCAACTGCCCCACCATCCACCTTGCAAGCAATAGCAAAGCCCCCAAAGAGACTACAATCTAGAGTCCATCAAAAACTACTGTCCTTCCCAACACTGTGAACACTCAGACAGGCTCTCTCTCACTAGCCAGGGAGAGAGAGAGAGATCGCTCCTGCAGCAATGAGAGGGGAAACCAACAATTTGCTGTTTCGATGATACAAGTTTCCGCATTGCTTCTCCTAGCTCCCGACTCGAGAACCAACAGACTCTCACTCACCATCGAGAGAGAAGGACAGAGATCACTCAAGTGCAAGGGCCTTCTGGCAGCAGTGCACACTGCCTGCTGTCCCAATGTTCCAATCTCCCATGTCACTTCAGTTGGTGACATCGATGGAGGAAGTGGATCGTCCACAGGGCCGCATCCTGAAGGCACACGTCTTCCAGGCCACACCTGGAGATATCGAAGTGCCAGGTCGCACAGCGAGTCCAAGAACAAGAACCCACCACCCTTGGAGAACCATGGTTTAAACTGCAGCTGTAGATCACGGACTCCAACACGACCTCAACCACCTAGAAAAGGAAAGAAAGACATGAAAAAAGAAGAAGAGGAAACTGTTTCAGAGTCAAATTGGAAGAAGTCGCCAGGATCTACAAAAGCCCCTGGCGACATCTTTAGCTCCTCCCACTCCATATGTAGTGCGCATGTACCGGTTGTGCATGCAGCCTGGTATAGCCGTTCCAATCTATTCTTTTACTTTCTTCTTCTTACTTTAATTTACGTTATTTTTTGTATTTTTTTTCTCACGGTAACACGTTGAAGCTGCACTCTCTCTAATATGCTGGTAGAGAGAGTTTTATTTGGGTTTTCTTTAGCACTGGAAATGGTTACATCCCGACACGTGGGACAGAAGCAAGCTCGCATTGGGTATTCCACAGACCAGCAAATTCCAGTCAGCTTAGCGAACAGAGCGGCAGACACTCCTGCTGAAATCCGGAGGAAAACACACAGAGGGGGATCACAAAACTGAGGAAGGAGGACTGGGTCGAGACAACAGAGACTTTTGGAGAAGAGGAGTTCGGTGGGTAATACCGTTCCGACTGACCGGAAGTGCACCGAGAGCGGTAAACGGTGTGAAGGAGTGGGGTGCTACGGATGGTGCAATCCGGAGTATATTACGATGGAGGAACGTGTTTGCAGACTGGATATTGAACTTTTTACTGTTGGACTTCGGCCACATTCCACCGTGATACAACACTTGGCGGCACGGGAGGTCATTCCTGCCTGTGGCCATCAAACATGCAGCTCCTCCAGTGAAGGGTCAGACACCCTGAGCCAATAGACTGGTCCTGGACTTATTTTCCATCTGGCATAGTTTTGCATTTTGTTGTTTGATTGTTGGGGTGTTTTGTAATGCTATATTTACGCTCTATTCTTCATTGGTGCGGCTGTAACGAAACCAAATTTCCCTCGGGATTAATAAAAGTATATCTATCTATCTACCTATCCAATTGTTACAATTTTGGATATACACAGACAATTAGATAGCAAGAAGAAAACAAATTGCTGAAGGAACACATCAAGTCAGGCAGTATCTCAGGAGGGAAGTGGAGAATCATAATTCTGGATCAAGACCCTTCATCTAGTCCAGGTGTTCCCAGCTTTTTTATGCCATGGAGCCTTGCCATTAACCAAAGGGCCCATGGACCCCTGGTTGTGAACTGCTGATCTAGGCAGTCCTCCATTTGTTTGTTTTTTGCATTTAAGTAGACAAGGCATAAAAAGATATAAACCTTCTCATTGCTACCATCAGGAAGCCTGAAGGTATATATCAATGATTTAGAAACAGCCTTTGCCATCCAATCTCTGAATGGACATTGAACCCATAAACACTACCTCACAACTACCTTATTTCTATTTTTGTACTATTTATTTAATTTAACTATTTTTTATATATATATATATATATAGTACACTTACTGTAATGATATATATACACACACATACTGGCAGGTATATTTACAGACATTTTTAATCTCTCCCTCTCGCAGTGTAGAGTGCCCTTCTGCTTGAAAACATCCACCATTGTTCTTCTATCTAAAAAGACATGTTGCACTCACCTCAATAATAAACAAATGCTTTGAGAGGCTGGTCAAGGACTACATCTGCAGCATGCTGTCACCCACACTGGACCCCCTACAATTAGACTACTGGCACAACCGATCGACAGATGACGCAATAGCCACAGCTCTGCACACCGCCCTTACACATCTAGAGAAGAGGGATGCTCATGTCAAAATGCTGTTCTTGCACTATAGTTCAGCATTCAACACCATAATTCCCTCCAGGCTCGACAAGAAGCTCAGAGACCTTGGCCTTCACCCTTGCCAATGTAGCTGGATCCTGGACTTCCTGTCAGATCGCCGGCAGGTGGTAAGAGTGGGCTCCCTCACCTCTGCCCCTCTGACCATCAACACAGGCACCCTTCATGGCTGTGTCCTAAGTCCCCTCCTTTACACTCTGTATACCCATGACTGTATCGCCACCCACAGCTCCAATCTGCTAATTAAATTTGCTGACAATACTACACTGCATGTCCTAATCTCAAATAATAAAATGGCAGCCTACAGAGAAAAAGTCATCACGCTGACACAGTGGTGTCAAGAAAGTATCCTCTCCCTCAATGTTGCAAAGACAAAGGAGCTGGTTGTGGATACAGGAGGAATGGAGACAGGCTAACCCCTATTGACATCAATGGATCTGGAGATGAGAGGGTGAAAAGCTTTAATTTCCTCGGCATACACATCACCGAGGCTCTCAAGTGGTCTGTACATACCGGCTGTGTGGTTAAAAAGGCACAACAGTGCCTCTTTAACTTCATTTGGTTGAAGAAGTTTGGTATGGGTCCCTAGATGCTAAGAACTTTATACAGGGGCACAATTGAGAACATCTTGTCTGGCTGCATCACTGCTTGGTATGGGAATGTATTTCCCTCAATCGTAGGACTCCACAGAGAGTGGTGCAGACAGCCCAGAGCTTCTGTAGGTGTGAAATTCCCACTACTCAGGACGTTTACAAAGATAGGTGTGTAAAAAAGCTCCCGAGGATCACTGGGGACTGTTCCAGCTGCTACAAGATAAAAGCCAGGACCAACAGGCTCCAGGACAGCTTCTTCCACCAGGCCATCAGACTGATTAATTCATGCTGATACAATTGTATTTCTATGTTATATTGACCATCCTGTTGTACATACTATTTATTACAAATTACTATAAATTGCACATTGCACATTTAGACGGAGACGTAACATAAAAATTTTTACTCCTCATGTTTATTAAGATTGTAAGAAATAAAGTCAATTCAATTCAATTCTATATACACACACACTTACTGTGATTCACATTTTTTTTCTATTATTATATATTGCATTGTACTGCTGCTGCAAGGACAACAAATTTCATGACATATAATAATAATAAATACTTTATTAATCCCAAGTGAGAAATTCTTATAGTACAGCAGCAACATTTAAAAAAACACACTTAGCAGTGTGCAGACTTAACTAATATTAAAGTACAGAATAATAATATACACGATAATAATTTACCAATGCGCAATAATTTGCAATGATGTGCAAAAATAACTTACAATATAATAAAACAGAGACTGTTGTACAATGATAGGCCAGTGATTTTGAGCCTGATTCAGATTCTGATTAATGCAGGCAAATGGGATTAGAATGGATGGGCGATGAGGTTGGCGTGGTCATTGTGGGCTGAATGTCCTATTTCTGTGTTGTATGATTCCATGACTATGAAAAGTTAATTATATTCAGTAGCAATTAGGGTATTTTGATTTCGTAAAGCTGAGCTGGAAGAAACCCCAGCATCAAAATTGAAGTGACCGTGATAATCTTAGAAAAAGCTTTGATTAGAAAAGGTAGATACACCCTTAGAAACATAACAATAGCAAACAGATGCATACTTGATGGACATGTGCTGTCCTAGTGTATATGAAGTTACAATGAGGAAAAGGAATGCCACTTGAATAAAAGCCAGATTTACTTTTACATCTCAATGTGATTTTAGGGAGACTGTTAAAACTTGCAACACTTTTTTAAGAGATATCTATTCCTTAAAGACTAGCTTGAAGATTGCTTGCATTCTTGTCAATTTGCTGCTGGGTAGATAGAAACATAGAAACATAGAAAACCTACAGCACAATACAGGCCCTTTGGCCAATAAAGTTGTGCCAAACATATCCCTACCTTAGAAATTACTAGGCTTACCTATAGCCCTCTATTTTTCTAAGCTCCATCCAGAAGTCTCTTAAAAGACCCTATCGTATCCGCCTCCACCACTGTTGCCAGCAACCCATTCCAGGCACTCACCACTCTCTGAGTAAAAAATTTACCCCTGACATCTCCTCTGTATCTACTCCCCATCACCTTAAACCTGTGTCCTCTTGTGGAAATCATTTCAGCCCTGGGAAAAAGCCTCTGACTATCCACACGATCAATGCCTCTCATCATCTTATACACCTCTATCAGGTCACCTCTCATCCTCCGTCGCTCCAAGGAGAAAAGGCCGAGTTCACTCAACCTTTTCTCATAAGGCATGCTCCCCAATCCAAGCAACGTCCTTGTAAATCTCCTCTGCACCCTTTCTATGGCTTCCACATCCTTCCTGTAGTGAGGCGACCAGAACTGAGCACAGTATTCCAAGTGGGGTCTGACCAGGGTCCTATATAGCTGCAACATTACCTCTCAGCTCCTAAATTCAATTCCACGATTGATGAAGGCCAATACGCCATACGCCTTCTTAACCACAGAGTCAACCTGCGCAGTTGCTTTGAGCGTCCTGTGGACTCGGACCCCAAGATCCCTCTGATCCTCCACACTGCCAGGAGTCTTACCATTAATACTATATTCTGTCATCATGTTTGACCTGCCAAAATGAACCACTTCACACTTATCTGGGTTGAACTCCATCTGCCACTTCTCAGCCCAGTTTTGCATCCTATCAATGTCCCGCTGTAACCTCTGACAGCCCTCCACACTATCCACAACACCTCCAACCTTTGTGTCATCAGCAAACTTACTAACCCATCCCTCCACTTCCTCATCCAGGTCATTTATAAAAATCAAGAAGAGTAAGGGTCCCAGAACAAATCCCTGAGGCACTCCACTGGTGACCGACCTCCATGCAGAATATGACCCATCTACAACCACTCTTTGCCTTCTGTGGGCAAGCTAGTTCTGGATCCACAAAGCTATGTCCCCTTGGATCCCATGCCTCCTTACTTTCTCAATAGGCCACATTGTCATATATATAATGCCCAAGAATTATGGTCATCCTACCTCTTGTCTGTGATCCGAGGGCTGTTGGTTCAAGACCCAATGCATAAATTTGAATATAAAAATCTGGCTGTGGCAAATGACATTTACGCCACACGAGGACCTGACAATAAACTATTTCCAATGATAGAGTTTAGTCATCTCCCCATAACGTGGGTGAAATTGGTAGTAGACCTACTGCCTCAGAGTTACAGCAACCCTGGTTTCAGTCCTAACCACAGGCACCACATCCAAGATCTCAGACATTCACTTACTGGAATTGCTACGAATTCCAATTCTTCATCTCTTCAAACCCATGACCATTGTCATGTAGAAGATTAATAATGGCAATCACGTGGGAATATTACTCCCTCTAAGTCACATAACATTCTGAACTCAAAATTTGCTACTGATCATTTGTTGTTAAAAATCTGTGATTACAATGTAATGGCAGTCTGAGGAATTGTTCATCTCAAGAAGATAGAATTGTGATCTCTTGGTTGCTGCCTGTGACACATGCAAGTAAGGAAAAGAAGAGGATGATCTGGCAGATGAATGTGTGGCTGAGGAGCTAGTGCAAGGGGTGGCGTTTCAGATTTCTGGATCATTGGGATCTCTTCTCGGGAAAGTCCAGTACAAAAAGTCCGGTTACACCTCAGCCCAAAGAGGACCAATCTTCTTGCAGGCCAGTTTGCTAGAGCTGTTGGGGAGTGTTTAAACTAATTTGGCGGGGGGGGGGATGAGAACCAGAGTGACAGGGGGGAAGGATGGGGCAATTGATATACAACTAGATGCAGTGTGTAGTGAGACTGTGAGAAAGGACAGGTAGATGATAGGGCAGAATTGCAATCAGTACAATGACTTAAAATGTAACAGGGGGCCAAAATCAAAAAGGGTGATGAATACAGGACTGAACCTGTTATATTTGAATGAACACAGTGTAATGAATAAGGTAGATGATCTTCCAGCTCAGTTAGAGATTGGCAAAAATGATGTTTTGGGCATCTTTGAGACGTGGCTGTAAAAAGGTCATACTTGAGAGCTTATCATCCAAGGATACACATTGTATCAAAATGACAGGCAGGTAGGCAGAGGGGATGGAGTGGCTCTGTTGGTAAAAATGAAATCAAATTCTTAGAAAAAGGTGACATAAGATCTGAAGATGAAGAACCCTTCTGTAGAATTAAGAAACTGCTAGAGTAAAAAGTCTCTGATAGGAGTTATATACAGATCTCCAAACAGTAGCCAGAATGTGGACTAGAAATTACAATGGAAGATAGAAAAGAGCAATGCTTACAATATGCAGGTTGATTGGAAAATCAGGTTGGTACTGGATCACAAGAGAGGGAATTTGTAGAATGCCTACAAGACAGCATTTTGGAGCAGCTTGTGGTTGAGCCCAGAATTCTGGATTAGGTGTTATGTAATTACTTAGATTTGATTCAGGAGTTTAAGATTAAGGAACCTTGAGGAGGCAGTGATCATAATATGATAGAATTCATCCTGCCGTTTGAGAAGGAGAAGCTAAAATTGGATGTATCGGTATTACAGTAGAGTAAAGGGAATGCAGAGGCATGAGAAAGGAGCTGGCCAAAGTTGATTGGAAGGTCACACTAGGATGGATAGTGACTGAACAGCAGTGGCTGGTGTTTCTGGAGGAAATTCCAAATGTGCAGGAAAAATACATCCATAGATTAAGTATTCTACAGGGACAATGAGGCAACCATGGCTGACAAAGACAGTATAAAAGTTAAAGAGAGGGCATATAATATAGCAAAGATTAGTGGGAAGGTAAAGGATTGGGAAGCTTTTAAAACAACGTATGGGAACTTAAAAAGTCATAAAGAGAGAAAAGATGAAATATGAAGGTAAGCTAGCCAATAATATAAAAGAGAATACAAAAAGTTTTTCAGATGTATAAAGAGTAAAAGAAAGGCAAGAGTGGATATTGGACCACGAAAATCACGTTAGAGAGGCAGTAATAGGGAATAAAGAAATGGTGGATAAACTGAATAACTATTTTGTGTCAGTCTTCAACTAGCAGAATGCCAAAAATGTGAGAGTGTCGGGTCAAAAATGATTGTCATTGCTATTACTAAGGAGAAGGTGCTTGGGAAGTTGAAAAGTCTGAAGGTAGATAAGTCACCTGGACCAGTGGACTAAACCCCAGGGTTCTGACAAAGTTAGCTGAAGTGATTGTGCGGGCAGTAGTAATGATTTTTCAAGGTTCATTAGATCCTGGAATGGTTCCTGAGGACTGGTAAATTGCAAGTGTCACTCCACTCTTTAAGAAGAGAGGGAGGCAGAAGAAAGGAAATTATAGGCCAGTTAGGCCAACTTCAGTGTTGGAAGGATGTTGGAGGCTATTATTAAGTATGAGATTTCAGAGTACTTGGAGGCTACTGACAAAATAGGCCAAAGCCAACATAGTTTTCTAAAGGGGAAAACTTGCCCGACTAATCTGTTGCAATACTTTGAGAAAATACCAGGCAGGATCAACAAAGGAGAGTCAGTGGCTGTTGTTTATTTGGATTTTCAAAAGGCCTTTGATAGGGTGCCGCACATAAGGCTGCTAAGCAAGAGAAGAACTCATTGTATTACATGGATAGGAAATTGACTGACTGGCAGGAGGCAAAGAAAGAAATGCAGGGGACCCTTTCTGGTTGGCTGCTGGTGACTAGCAGTGTTTGTCTTGGGACTGCTTCTTTTCATGTTATATATCAATGATTTAGATGGTGGACTTGAGGGCTTTGTGTCCAACTTTGCAGATGATACAAAGAGAGTTGGAGGGGTTGGTAGTGTTGAGGAAGCAGGGGGTCTGTAAAAGGATTTAGACAACTTGGCAGAATGGGTAAAGAAGTGGCAGATGGAATATGGTTCATGGAAGTTCAAGGTCATGCACTTATGGCAGAAGAAATAAAGGTGTGGACAATTTTCTAAATGGGGAGAAAAACCAAAACTCAGACTTGGGAGTCCTCCTGTAGGAACCCCCAAAGGTTAACTTGCAGGTTGAGTCAATGGTAAGGAAGGCAAATGCAAGGTTAGCATTCATTTCGAGAGGACTAGAACACAAGTGCAAGGATGTCATGTGGAGGATTTATAAGGCATTGGTCAGGCCTCATTTGGAGCATTATGAGCAGTTTTGGGCCCCTTATCTAAGAAAAAATACGCTGGCATTGGAGAGGGTCCAGAGGAGGTTCATAAGAATGATCCCAGGAATGAAAGGGTTAAGATATGAGGAACTTTTGATGGCTCTGAACTTGTACTCTATGGAGTTTAGAAGAATGGGTGGAGGGTGGGGTGATCTCTCATAGAACTCTACCGAATATTGAAAAGCCTAAATAAAGTGGACGTGGAGAGGGTGTTTCCTATAGTAGGGGAGTCTCGGAACAGAGCCCACAGCCTCAGAATTGAGGGATGTCTATTTAGAACAGAGATGAGGAAAATTTTCTTTAGCCAGAGAGTGGTGAATCTGTGAAATTCATTGCCACAGACAGCTATGGAGGCCAATTCATTGGGTATATTTAAGGCTGAGATTGATACATTCTTGATTAAACAGGGCGACAAGAGTTACAGGGAGAAGGCAGGAGAATGGAATAATAAGTCAGCCATGATGGAGCAGATTCAATTGGCCAAATGACCTAATTTTGTTCTTATGTCTTATGGTCTTCTAAAGGACAACGTGGTGATATTGCTGGTCTTAGCAGCTAAACCTACTTCCCACAAAAGAAGAACAAGTACTTGAGAAGAACTGCTTTGTCCAGATGCAACATTTATATGAGACATCAAGCCAAGAACTCATCTACTCCCTCTTAACATCATACATCCCCGATATAGGCCTTTTAACCCAACTCATGCGTGTCCATTGAGATGCCTATCTATGCTAATCTCCTGAGACACACAAAATGCTGGAGGAACTCAGCAAGACAGGCATCATCTATGGAAATGAATAAGCAGCCAACAGCTTGGGCTGTGATCCTTCTTCAGGACAGGAAAGGAAGCGGGGAAGACACCAGATTAAAATGTTGGGAAGGAGGATAGCCCAGAAGGTAATAGAAGATAATCTCTTGCCTGCATTTGGTCCATTCTCCTCTATTCCTTTCCTATCCATGGACTGTACCTGTCCAAATGCTTTTCAAATGCCTTGATTGCAGGCCAGGTCCTCTGGCAGCTTTTTCCATATGCCCACCTTAGATCTCTTTTAAGTACTTCCCTTCTCAACTTTATGTCATTTAGTTTTAGACTCCCCTACCAATGGATAAAGACTATAACTATTTAACTAGCTATGCCACTCATAATTTTATAAACCTCTATCAGACACCTCTCTGACTTCATGCTCCAGCAAACACATTGAATATATCAGATCACATAGCACTGGTCTGAGGAAGAGAATAGGACTATTCTGATGTCCTGGTTAATTTCTGGAACAACACACAAAACACTGGAGGACCTCAATGGGTCAGTCAATACCTATGGAGGGAAATGAACAGGTGACTTTTCAGGTTGAGGCAGTTCATCTGAACTCTCCAGTATTTACAATCTTCATTGCAATAGGTTTATCATCATGGATTGTGGGATCTTTCTATACAATATTCCTACAGTTTTCTTTCATTGTGATAATGACTAAGCTTCCAAAGAACTTCACTGTGGAAGCACTTTAGAACCTCGTGAGGCTATGAAAAGCACTGAATTAGTACAAGCTTTTCTTCCTCTCATTTTTTTCTCTTTAAGAATGCAGCTCACCATGTGTGCTTATACATCGGTAAAAATAGGAGCTACATCTTGCAGCTAGATTAAGGATAGTCAAAATGGCATTATGTTTGCTAAGTGGTGTGATTATTGAAGAAAATTATTTATCATAATGGCACAGAGCACTTTTACATAGGATAGAGAGAGAGGATGTTTCTTCCTCCCACTGTACATAAATCTAAATTGAAAGCAGTATGTTCACAAGCACATCTTAGAAATTCCCTTACTGTGATTCATGAATTTTTCTTTCTATCAATAAGGTATGTTGAATTTGCAGTTAAGTAGCTGTGCTGTTCAGTGTGCAGGTCACATCACACAATTTGCAAAACAGAACAGACCGAACTCGATACTTGACAAATCATGCTGGTTATGAAATTTTCAGAGCACTTTAACCTGATCTATTACAAATGAATAAAATCTGTCTCTCACAATCTACAAACAACAAATGCTGTAAAGGGGTTTCATAAAACTACTAAAATTGCAGCCTTCTGTGAGATATAATTACCAAGATAATTACATACAGGACAGATATGTAAGCTATTAGGATGCTTTTTTTCTCCTATTCACGACTAAATTATTAATCTGAAAATCTTAACTCAGAAGCATCAGAATGTAAAATGCAATGTAGCGAAGCCCAGTTTTGAATCCTTTCCCTGAACTTTGAGGCCCTGTACGGAGCAACGTACAGCCTTGGGGAAAGTTAAGATGATACAATAAAACGACTATAGACGAAAAAATAAACAAAACTCAAGGTGCAATGCAAGATGCAATTGCTCTTTAGTCAGGGTCAGATAGCGAGAGGAAAGGAGGAATAGATAAAGGAATCACATTCACTAATTATGGAGGCAGGAGAGATTACATTCAGGTGATAGAATTTATTGCGTATCAGTGGGTCCATTGCACCTTGCAGGTTTTTACTCCATATTCATGCCCTCTCTTGTTTATTTAACCCTATTAGTGTATCCTCCTTTTCTCTTCTGCCTCGTGGGTTTTCAGCTTCAATGCATTTGGACTGATGCATTAACCAGACCCTATGGTAACAAATTTCATATTCTAACTAATCTACAGGTGAGGTTTTCCTTGAACTTCCTATTTTATTGACCTATGTTCTTACTGTTAATCTTATTAACCTGCATTTGGTAATCTGTCCATCAATACTCACAAATACTTTACAGTCCTACCCTGTTACAACAAGTGCCTTTGAAAAAAAATATCCATTCCTTATTCTTACAAACAAATCATATCATATCACATTTACCTGTATTGAAGTAAATTTCCCTAAAGCACTCCAATTCTGTCAGTTTGTTAATATTTTCTGCTGTCTTCCTTTAAATGAACTAAACCTCCAGTTTAGTAGCTCTCCATTTTGAAATGAGACTTCTGTTTCTCTAGTCAAATAGTGAACAACAATGACTCACCAAAGATCTTGGGAGAAGATCATTTCCCAGCCTGAGTAACTTCCTTTAACTGGATTTCAGTAAGGCATTTGACAAGGTTCCACACGGTAGGCTTATTCAGAAAGTTAGAAGGCATGGGATCCAGGGAAGTTTGGCCACGTGAATTCAGAATTGGCTTGCCTGCAGAAGGCAGAGGGTAGTGGTGGAGGGAGTACATTCAGATTGGAGGATTGTGACTAGTGGTGTCCCACAAGGATCTGTTCTGGGACCTCTACTTTTCATGATTTTTATTAACAACCTGGATGTGGGGGTAGAAGGGTGGGTTGGCAAGTTTGCAGACGACACAAAGGTTGGTGGTGTTGTAGATAGTGTAGAGGATTGTCAAAGATTGCAGAGAGACATTGATAGGATGCAGAAGTGGGCTGAGAAATGGCAGATGGAGTTCAACCCAGAGAAGTGTGAGGTGGTCCACTTTGGAAGGACAAACTCCAAAGCAGAGTACAAAGTAAATGGCAGGATACTTGGTAGTGTGGAGGAGCAGAGGGATCTCGGGGTACATGTCCACAGATTCCTGAAAGTTGCCTCACAGGTGGATAGGGTAGTTAAGAAAGCTTATGGGGTGTTAGCTTTCATAAGTCGAGGGATAGAGTTTAAGAGTCGCGATGTAATGATGCAGCTGTATAAAACTCTGGTTAGGCCACACTTGGAGTACTGGGTCCAGTTCTGGTCACCTCACTATAGGAAGGATGTGGAAGCATTGGAAAGGGTACAGAGGAGACTTACCAGGACACTGCCTGGTTTAGAAAGTATGCATTATGATCAGAGATTAAGGGAGCTAGGGCTTTACTCTTTGGAGAGAAGGAGGATGAGAGGAGACATGATAGAGGTGTACAAGATAATAAGAGGAATAGATAGAGTGGATAGCCAGCGCCTCTTCCCCAGGGCACCACTGCTCAATACAAGAGGACATGGCTTTAAGGTAAGGGGTGGGAAGTTCAAGGCGGATATTAGAGGAAGGTTTTTTACTCAGAGAGTGGTTGGTGCGTGGAATGCACTGCCTGAGTCAGTGGTGGAGGCAGATACACTAGTGAAGTTTAAGAGACTACTAGACAGGTATATAGAGGACTCTGAGGTGGGGGCTTATATGGGAGGCAGGGTTTGAGGGTCGGCACAACATTGTGGGCCGAAGGGCCTGTACTGTGCTGTACTATTCTATGTTCTATGTTCTGTGTTCTATGTAATCTGCTACCTTATCCAATAACCATTGAAAATGAAAACTGTGAGAATTTACTCACATGAAAATGGGCAAGTTCAGAACATATTTAACAGTCCCAAACTTTTGGACAGATTCTACTCAATAAATCTGACAATATTCTCAATAGTGTAGAAGGAAGCAGTGGATATGGCCCAGTGCCCAGTCCATCATGGGTAAAACCTTCCCAACCATTGAGCACATCTACATGAAACACTGTAACAGGAAAGCAGCATTCATCATCTGGGTAAACACGAGGAATTCTGCAGATGCTGGAAATTCAAGCAACACACATCAAAGTTGCTAGTGAACGCAGCAGGCCAGGCAGCATCTCTAGGAAGAGGTACAGTCGACGTTTCGAGCCGAGACCCTTCATCAGGACTAACTGAAGGAAGAGCTAGTATGAGATTTGAAAGTGGGGAGGGGGAGGGGGAGATCCAAAATGATAGGAGAAGACAAGAGGGGGAGGGGGGTGGAGCCAAGAGCTGGACAGGTGTTTGGCAAAAGTGATATGAGAGGATCATGGGACAGGAGGCCCAGGGAGAAGGAAAAAGGGGGGGGAACCCAGAGGATGGGCAAGGGGTATAGTCAGAGGGACAGAGGGAGAAAAAGGAGAGAGAGAGAGAAAGAATGTGTGTATATAAATAAATAACGGATGGGGTACGAGGGGGAGGTGGGGCATTAGCGGAAGTTGGAGAAGTCAATGTTCATGCCATCAGGTTGGAGGCTACCCAGACGGAATATAAGGTGTTGTTCCTCCAACCTAAGTGTGGCTTCATCTTTACAGTAGAGGAGGCCATGGATAGACATATCAGAATGGGAATGGGATGTGGAATTAAAATGCGTGGCCACTGGGAGATCCTGCTTTCTCTGGCAGACAGAGCATAAGTGTTCAGCAAAACGATCTCCCAGTCTGCATCGGGTCTCACCAATATATAGAAGGCCACATCGGGAGCACCGGACTCAGTATATCACCCCAGCCGACTCACAGGTGAAGTAACACTCACAACACGCTGGAGGAACTCAGCAGGTCGGGCAGCAACCGTGGAAAAGATCGGTTGATGTTTCGGGCCGGAACCCTTCGTCCTGTCCTATGATCCTCTCATATCCCTTTTGCCAATCACCTGTCCAGCTCTTGGCTCCATCCCCCTCCCCCTCCTGTCTTCTCCTATCATTTTGGATCTCCCCCTCCCCCTCCCACTTTCAAATCTCTTACTAGCTCTTCCTTCAGTTAGTCCTGACGAAGGGTCTCGGCTCGAAACGTTGACTGTACCTCTTCCTAGAGATGCTGCCTGGTCTGCTGCGTTCACCAGCAACTTTGATGTGTGTTGCTTCATCGTCTGGGACTCACACCACCCAGGACATGCCCTCTTCTCACTGCTGTCATCAGGTAGAAGGTACAAGAGCCTCAGGACTCGACCCACCAGGTTCAGGAACAATTACTTCCCCTCAACCTACAGGCTCTTGAACCAAAGGGGAATTTTCACTCAGCTTCACTTGCCCCATCATTGAAATGTTCCCACAAACTATGGATTCACTTTCAAGGACTCTTCATCTCTTGCCCTCAATATTTATTGATTATTTATTTATTATTATGATTCTACTTTTGCATTTGCGCAGTTTGTTGTTTTCCGCACTCTGTTTGGACGCCATAGTTGGGCGGTCTTTCAGAACTGTAACTGGTTCTGTTACAGTTATTATTCTATAGATTAATTGAGTATGCCCACAAGAAAATAAAGCTTAGTTGACATATAGGTACCTTGGTATTAAAATTTACTTTGAACTTTGAAGGTTTGAACTTTGAAAACAAATTTTCTGAGACTCTTAAGATGGGAAACCTGCTCACAAACGTTACATCCAATTACACCTTCAGTGGATAATTTACCATTGTGAGAAATGTAGGTAAAAATAAAGTAATTTAGAGCGACATATCTTCTTAATTTCCACCTTGCTGTAATGTTTCTAATTCTATAAGGCTTATTACATTTTGGATGTTTTTTTATCTGCATTATCAATTCATTTTAAATTGTTTTTGTCTGCTTGTGAATGTCAGGGACAATTATAAGCATTCCTGCACGGTGACAGTTTAGACAAATTCTAAGGCTTTCTATCTTTGTTAAGTTGTGCAAGACATTGGTGAGGCTAAATTTAAATTACTGGGTGCAGTTCTGATCACCTACCCACAATAAAGATATCAATAAGCTTGAAAAAGTGAAGAGAACATTTATAAGGATGTTGCCGGGATGTGACGACCTGTGTTATAGGTCAAGATTGAGCATGTTCGGGCTTTGTTCCCAGGAGCACAGGAGAATAGCGGGAGATTTATAGAGGTTTTCACAATTATGAGGGGTGTAGACAGGGTGAACACATGCAGGCTTCCTCCCCTCAGCTTGTGTGAGAGTAGAACTAGAGGTCATAAGTCGACACTTCTTCACTCAGAGGTTGGTTCAAGTGTGAGTCAGCTGCCATCAGAACTGGTGACTGCGGGTTGAACTTCAACATTTAAGAAAAGTTTGGATATGTACATTGGTGCAGGTAGGGGGCTCAAGGTGGAAGATAGGGTTAGCATGGGCTGATGGATCAAATGGCCTGTTTCAGTGCCGTAGTTCTCCATGATTCTATGGCTGTTAAAATTTCTTTCCGTTTGGTGGCCAGCGCTTGTTCTAGATAGTCCACACATCCCTGTAATTTTGTATAAGGCACTGGTGCCACAGAAAGCCTCACTGACAGTGTGCAGGATTCTCAAGGCCCGATTGTTTTCTCTGGCTTCTGAATCTCTGACAAAGTGCATTGCAAAGCAAACTGACCAATGTGTGAAAGACCAAAGGAATTCAAATGAGGTGAGATGCAAACATGAGGAAATCTGCAGATGCTGGAATTTCAAGCAACACACATCAAAGTTGCTGATGAATGCAGCAGGCCAGGCAGCATCTCTTGGAAGAGGTACAGTCAACGTTTCGGGCTGAGACCCTTCATCAGGACTAACTGAAAGAAGAGCTAGAAAGAGATTTGAAAGTGGGAGGGGGAGAGGGAGATCCAAAATGATAGGAGAAGACAGGAGGATGAGGGATGGAGCCAAGAGCTGGACAGTTGATTGGCAAAAGGGATTTGAGAGGATCATGAGACAGGAGGCCTAGGGAGAAAGAAAAGGGGAGGGGGGAAGCCCAGAGGATGGGCAAGGAGTATAGTGAGAGGGACAGAGGGAGAAAAAGGAGAGAGAGAAAAAGGTGTTTCACTGAACACCTACGCTCTGTCTGCCAGAGAAAGCAGGATCTCCCAGTGGCCACACATTTTAATTCCACGTCCCATTCCCATTCTGATATGTCTATCCACGGCAAGAAGAAGCCACACTCAGGCTGGAGGAACAACACCTTATATTCTGTCTGGGTAGCCTCCAACCTGATGGCATGAACATTGACTTCTCTAACTTCTGCTAATGCCCCACCTCCCCCTCGTACCCCATCCGTTATTTATTTTATTTATATATATATATATATTCTTTTTCTCTCTCTCTTTTTTCTCCCTCTGTCCCTCTCACTATACTCCTTCCCCTTCCTCTGTGTTTTCCCCCCCTCCCCCTTTTCTTTCTCCCTAGGCCTCCTGTCCCATGATCCTCTCATATCCCTTTTGCCAATCACTTGTCCAGCTCTTGGCTCCATCCCTCATCCTCCTGTCTTCTCCTATCATTTTGGATCTCCCCCTCCCCCTCCAACTTTCAAATCTCTTACTAGCTCTTCTTTCAGTTAGGCCTGATGAAGGGTCTCGGCCCGAAACGTCGATTGTACCTCTTCCTAGAGATGCCGCCTGGCCTGCTGCATTCACCAGCAACTTTTATGTGTGTCAAATGAGATGAGAGTCTATTTATTCAAACACACATATTTTATAACAGCAAGCAAGCTGAGTAATTGTGGTATGTGTGCCTGTCCAAACAGTGTGTGCAAACTGCAGACTCCACTCCACAAGTCCAGGCTGTTACATCTACATCATTATACCTCTCCATCCATCCACCCTAATAATCCAGTATTTCATTGTCTTTATACTGAAGTCCTTGCTGATTACTCTTCCCTATGTGTTCAGTTTTGAATTGTTTTTGTATTACCTCTTTGTGTAAGCATTCTATTATTTCCTTTACAATCAAAGTAGAATATGTTAAAACATATCAAAAGAGTGCATTACTTTTATACTTACTCTTGAGTTTTCTTCCTCTGTTAATTATCTACTCATATTGCCCCTTTAACTGCAGTTTCAGTCCCTAGTCCATTCAGTAGTATATAGGCACTGATTAAGGGTCTTTTGATGCTCCAAATAAACATCAACTGTACTGCTCACATCACCCTCCTCCAGTACTTCATCAATGAATAAGAGTTGTTAGATATGGACAGCGTTTAATTAATCTGGAGACACAGAGGACTGCAGATGTTAGAATCTGTGGCAACAAACAAATGGCTGAAAGAACTCAGGGTGTCAAACAGCATCGGTGGAGAGATACAAAAAAGTCCAGATGGAAGATCTTGATCTGAAACGCTTTCATTGTACATTTCCCTCCAAGGAAGCTGTCTGGCCAGTAACATCATGAAAGATCGTACCCACCCGGCTGCTGGATTGCTTGTCCCACTCCCAGCAGGCAGGAGAATGCGTAGCATCCATGCCAAGATCACCAGACTCAAAAACAGTTACTATTCCTAAGCAATAAGGCAGATTAACATGTCCACCCACTAACCCACCCCCCACACCCCCCCGCCACCACTACTTTATCATTTCCTGTCAGAGTCACCTTATGTTCAGGCCTTCCTGTGCCTAATATCACTTTATCTACAATGAATCTATGCATGTAAGCTATATTACGTATCTGTAATTATTGTGTTCTTTTGTGTTGCATCAGATCGGAGTAACACTTACAAGGGGTGATTGATAAGTTTGTGGCCTAAGGTTGAAGGCGTCAATTTTAGAAAACCTAGCACATTTATTTTTCAACCTAGTCCCCTCCTACATTTACACACTTAGTCCAGCGGTCGTGGAGCGTACGGATCCCTTCTTTGTAGAAGTCAGCGTCTTAGACCTCCAGAAATGGAGATGAGTTATTAACTTCAAACTTTCTGCATAATCACTCAAAGAGTTGAACTGCACGTGCATGTAATGAGAGCTGTATAGCTCATCTCCTTCCACCTCAGGCCACAAACTTATCAAATTCCTGGGCTGTGGACCACTTCTGGAGGTCCAAAATCTTAAGTCTGGCCTCCCTATATATAGTCTGTGCTATTCATATATTCATAGGTGTGTATGTGTGTGTGTGTGTGTGTGTGTGTGTGTGTGTGTGTGTGTGTGTGTGTGTGTGTGTGTTTGTGAGCCTTTCTCTTTTTAAGGATTTCTGAATAAGATACAGTAAAACATATGTTTCAACTACAAGGTAGTGCCTTGTTACATTTTTGCACATGATTATAGATTAAATAAAAAATCAGATGTAAATTGAAATGAGAAAAATGTGGTTGTTTCAGTTTCCAAGTATGCATGGCTTTTGCTTGAGAAGGGAAAGGTAGTTCAGATCCATTATTATCCTCCGTATGCTATGCTCTTCCCATGAAAACAATACTGTATTTCCTATACTCTTTCACTTAGTTCAGTTAAGGTGGAAAGGAGAAATCCTTAGCTTCATTTCATTCCAATACCAAGTACAGTTACTCCCATCAATGAATGGAAACTTATATCAGAGTTTTAATCTGCTGTATTTCTCAGCAATATCAAAGGGCCCAGCTTTGATAAATTAACCCAATACCTTCTTGGTAATCAATTAGCAAGAGATATTCTCAATTAAGAAAATATAAACATTTCACAATTCAATGAACAATTTTTCAAACAATTAATCAACTCAGAACTATTTTTATTTCCTTTCAGTTGTAGTAGTTTATCAAATATTCCTGTAAAGCAAGTTCTCTTGCAATAGTATGAATGTTGTATATTGAATTTTATCAGTGAATCAGTCCATAAAAGATGTAGTTCCAGTTAAAATCCATAAGATTATGAACATAATTTGTCAACGATTGTAAATTGGCAGAGTTCCAGAAGATCAGACGTTCACCATGGGTTCTGAAAGGCCACTCTATTACTCCTTCAGCCTGCAAATTTCTTCTCACAGGGGTGGTATTTTTACAAGGGTTCACAAGTGTCCATTTCCAAATTACTTTGTTCAATGAAATTTAAGTCAACTTTCTCCTGCACATGTGAGAAGGATTGATATTAATGTACACAACCTCCACCTTAAGCAAGCCATTCATTATATCTTTTACATCAGGTGACAGTGTGCTGTAACTCCTCCCTAAGGCTTTTAGACACTAAGAGAAATGGAATTGGCTGCATGGTGAAGTTGGGGCCCAGAATCACCTGAATTCTCATTGAATGGTGGAGTAGGATCAAGGGGTCATGTCCCTATCCTAATGAGCCATGGCGACTCCTACCATTGGAGCTTTGTGCTACTTAATGTCTAACTTAGTTTTCTCTATTAGTTGGGAATGAGGCATATGGACAATGATTATAAACAGCTATGGAACCCAGTTTACAGGATAAGGAACATGTAGCTCAGAGAAGCATCTGCCATACACTCACTGGCAGGTCAGCCACTTGCACACTTCTCTTTTCTGTAAATTCATTAATTGCTGGCAAATACATTCTGTTAACATTTTATCTCAGCAGTAGACAAAGGTTACATCCTTTGGAATACTAGCAAGGTAGTCTGTGAGGCACAGCACCTCGGGAGGTCTGTCTTCTCCAAGTCAGCCTTAGTCAACAAGCAGATGACTTTACTGGCAAATGCATTCAGCCAAATGGAAGCATTGACATTGTGCCAAACGTATCACTACTTTAAGCACTGTATAGCGGCATGATAACTGATGTCATTCACATTAAAGGCATCTTGAGAATAAATGTTTTAAAATGCAAGTCAGAACAGAGCACTCAAATATCCAGAAAAATTTGCATTAAAGGTGTATTGCTGTGGAATAAAAAAGGAGTCAACTTTAGTGGAAAATATTTAGAAGGGCTTTTTATTTCAGGGCATACTCATTTAATAGCCCTGTTTAGAGATATTTAGGCATCCTGTTTAGAGATCTTGTGCTAAAATTCAGTCAATGTCGCAGAGAACCTTCAGCAGTTCTCTGGGAAGTGCACTGTGTGAAGTAACATGAACTCGATTGCTGAAGTGGAACTCTTGAACATACTTAGAGGAGTGTTTATACTAAATAGTTTTACATATTCAGACAGCAATTGAACAAGAAAGTACTACATTTTTTCCAGGAAACTAGTACCATTTCAATTAATGTTTTCCCCATAGTGCAGCTCCTACCTGACCCAGAGCTGTTCCAGTGTCCAAGAGACAGAACCCCTCCCTTCCACCCCAGGCATTCAGCTTTGCATTCACTTTGCTGAGCTACCAGTACCACTTATCAGGTAGGTTGTGTCGTAACCCTGCAGTTATCCAAAGTGAAATTCTTTGCATAACCCATTTCCTCAGTTGTCATTAGCATTCAGCAGGAGTTCTTCCCTTTGTGATCGCCCAACAGTGGCTATAGTTTCCCTCAGCAGAGAATTCCATCTAATCTCTTAATTATAAAATCATCTAGGACTCCACCCTCTCCATTCTGTCTTCTTCCCCTGTCATGATTAGTTTATTGGCTAAACACCCTGCATCCTGCACATATCCTAACAGGTAACCATTATCTCAGAAGGTCGTTCTGTGTTCCTTAATGATTCTCCTTTCATCTGTCAGTCTCGGAGTCACATCCTTCCCTTCTTGCACCTGCACTTTACGCTGAGGTGTGTTTGTTCCCTGGAGCAATGCAAGAATTCCTTTCCTTCCATAACTTGTCAGAGTCTCAGCAAGTTACATGCCTCAAGCCAAATCTTTGCCAAAGACAGTTTTTTGCTGATCTATTACATCGCACAGCCATAGCAGTGGTGCATGAAAAATATGAATGTGGATGTAGGTGGCATGATCAGTACGTTTGAAAGTGACACTAGACTGGTGAAGTTCTTGACAGTGTGGAGAATGGGGTTAGACTATATGGTGATATTGACGTGTTAGTGAAATAGACCGAGAAATAGTAAAGAGAGTTTAATAGAGAAAAATATGAACTGGAAGTACTATTGAGGCTAGGGTACGATAAAGTCCAAAGGAGTACTGAGGAATAGAGGTATGTTGGTATGCAAGTCCACAGATCCTTGACGTTGGCAGTGGAGATAGATAATATGGTTTAAAAAGATCTTTTATTAGTTGGAGCAGGGAATACAAGAGCAGGGAAGTTATGTTTTATAAAACCTTGCTCAGATCTCAGCCAGATTACTGCGAGAAGTTCTGGTTACTGCACAATAGGATGGATGTGAAAGTGACAATGGAATTCACTAGACGTTACCTACAATAGAGAAATTTGTACGATGTGAAGTTGGAGAAGCTAGAACTGTTTTCCCCGGAGTGGAGGAAGTTAAAGGGGGACAGGACTGATGTTTATAAGTTGTTTCCCCTTATCAGAAATGAATTAAAATAGAGCTCGTAGATTTTAGATAAAGGGGAAGAATTTCGAGGGGACTTGAGGGGCATCTTCTTAATCCAGAGACTGGTGAGTACCTAGGATGTACCAGTAGACAAAGTGGCAGAAGAGTCACAGACAGCATTTAAAAACTGGCTAGATGAGCATTTAAATTGCCTAAGCATTGAAGTCTTTGAGACAAATGCTGGATGAGGGATTAATATGGATGGGAGCCCACTGGCTGGTGTGGATATGGTGGGCCAGTGGCCTATTTCCTTCCTGAGTGAATTTATTTCATCTAAATTTTATTTTTTGGTTTTAATTTAAATCTAGATATAAAATTATTACTTGAGATCTATATTGTACATTGCATACTATATTGTATTGAATTTAGGTTGATCTCCAGAGTGATTGAATTTAAAGCAACAGTAATTCAACATGTTTCATTATTTATTAACATCCTGTTTTGTTTATTAGCTTAAGTGCTCTTCTTTGTGTATAGATATAGAAAGGTACGCCATTAAAGCCCGCAAGCACGTTCCATCTATCATTGCAGTTAGGCTCATCTGTATCTAAAGTCAACATGTATTCTTTTACCTCATTCCCTTCATACCTCTTATGAGCAAAAATTCCCTAATCATAAAGTTGAAATTTATTAATTAAGACCGCAACAATCATAACTTTGAAAAATGTTTCAGGTTTGTAGGATTTTTCAAGTATTTCCAACACCCATGATTGGCCTGTATCAACCCAAGATCTGTAATTATCTCCTCCTGATAATGTGGCATTTGAAGTCCCTGCATCATCCTGATTAATCAATGCAGCATTCTCTCCAAAGCCAACACTTAGTACATGAGGCATAGCTGTGGGTAAGGCTATCATCTTGGTTCTCCAGTTCTCTAAATATAAAGACCATGTTACATTAATTTTTTAATTACTTTCTGCACATGCTTACTACATTTTACTGAACCCCAAGGACACGGCCTGCATATTGTCCACGCGGACCTTTTCTTATTCTTGATCCCCAATTATTTAAAACACTTGTCTGTTCTCCTGTTTTTTTGGTATCAAAATGAATAGACATATGCCCCTATTAAAATCTATTTGCCTCAGTTTTACACACCTGGTAAAAAATGCTGGTGAATGCAGCAGGCCAGGCAGCATCTATAGGAAAAAGTACAGCCGACGTTTCGGGCCGAGACCCTTCATCAGGACTAACTGAAAGAAGAGATAGAAAGAGATTTGAAAGTGGGAGGGGGAGGGGGAAATCTGAAATGATAGGAGAAGACAGGAGGGGGAGGGATGGAGCCAAGAGCTGGAAAGTTGATTGGCAAAAGGGATATAAGGCTGGAGAAGGGAGAGGATCATGGGACGGGAGGCCTAGGGAGAAACAAAGGGGAGTGGAGCCCAGAGGATGGGCAAGGAGTTATAGTGAAAAGGACAAAAAAGAGAGAAAAAAAAAATAAATAACTAAATAAATAAGGGATGGGGTGCAAAGGGGAGGTGGGGCATGAACGGAAGTTAGAGAAGTCAGTGTCATGCCATTAGGTTGGAAGCTAGTCAGACGAAATATAAGGTGTTGTTCCTCCATCCTGAGTGTGGCTTCATCTTGACAGTAGAGGAGGCCGTGGATAGACATATCAGAATGGGAATGGGACGTGGAATTAAAATGTGTGGCCACTGGGAGATCCTGCTTTATCTGGCGGACAGAGCGTAGATGTTCAGCAAAGCGGTCTCCCAGTCTGCGTCGGGTCTCACCAATATATAGAAGACCGCATCGGGAGCACCGGACGCAGTGTATCACCCCAGCCAACTCACAGGTGTGGCCTCATCTGGAAGGACTGTCTGGGGCCCTGAATGGTGGTGAGGGAGGAAGTGTAAGGGCATGTGTAGCACACCTGGTCAAGCTTTTAATATCTCTTTGGAAATACTGCTTTAATTTTACAATAATGACAATTTTTATGTTAGTTGGATACATGACATACAATTACGCTGATTTTATAAGTGTAATGAATAGCTGTTGTATCAAAAACACAAGAAAATCTGCAGATGCTGGAAATCCAAAGCAACACACACAAAATGCCGGAGGAGCTGAAGTCCCAGTGAAGGGTCTCAGCCCAAAATGTCAACTGTTTACTGTTTTCCATAGATGCTGCCTGGCAGGCTGAGTTCCTCCAGCATGTTGTGTGTGTTGCTTTGAATAATTGTGGGTCCAACACAGGTACTGAAGCACATCGCAAAGTCACATCCTATCAATCTTTATGTCTGGCCTTTATCTCCACACCCTGAATCCTGCAATCACCTAGCCAGATTAATACTTTGGCTTAATTTCCATCAACTTTAACTTGAATTGACTTTTTATCTATAAAGAGGGACTTTACCAAGTGCTGTCAGGAAGTACATTCATGAAGTCTTTCTGCCCCATGATTTAGATCTTCTAAGAATTCAATCATGTTCATTTGAATTGATCAAGCCTGCATGCATCCATAATAGCCTCCCTGATCAAATGAAAAAAATTAAGATCGCTCCATTGTGAGTGATCCAAAGATATTTAGTTACAGTTCTAATACTTTTTGTTAATAATAGGATGACACACATTTTTTTCCAATCTAAAGGAAAGTGGTTAAGTCAAGATAATTACAATAGATTATACTTAGGACAACCACAATGTTTCAATTAGATCCTTTAATACTACCTGATTCTGCAGATCTATCACTTCCACTGTCATTATATTCTTTATCATTGTCATTTTGCTTACATTAATTTTCACAAATGCCTCACTGTGATTGAGAATTCATGTCCATGATAGAATTGCTTTACTACAAGTCCAGAAGAAATCCAGTCGTTTAACATGTCCACCATTTTATCTTTATTTACAATATTACTGCTCTCTTTTTAATGGTCTGCGGTGCCCTGCACCACTGTAATAGAAAGCTCTTTTCACTTCAAAATGTCCGAACAGAACCATTTTGTGTTAGTTCCTCTAATTAATTTAACAGATCTGATCAGTAAGTTAAATATTTGTCAATTATATAATAATTTTTTAATTTTAGTGGCATTTGTTTGAATCCTCCAGTGTCACTCATTTAGATAAAGAACTCTTTTGCTAATTTCTCCCTACATCACCAATTGACTCTCAGCTTCTGATGTAACTTACAGTTGTATAATAGTTATCAATTTGAGAGGATAACACTATATAAGATCAGGGGCGCTTTTATTTGGGGCATACAGTAAGAAAAGCAAAAAGGTAATTGTGTATTTAACTTTTCAGTTTTATTTGAGTAGTATTTTAAATATTAAACATTCATTGTTGTTTACATGATTCATTCCAGCTTATATTTAAAAGTATGTCAATGGCATACGTCATTATGCCACCAATAAACTAAATTAACAAAATGCATACATTCTCCTGAACTCCTATGTTTTTGTTTCAATTAATTTTATGCCTTGGAGTTACAAAACATAACAGTGGCAATGAGAAGATTTTAAATGAACCCGAGAGGACTACCTACCAGTTGAAGCACCCTGAGATGTTTGAGTTAAAAAGACGCCCAGTAAGACATTCAAGTTTTAAAAAATGCAGCATGTGGTTAGTTCAGTAAAGGAGAAGGTGGTCATTTTTTTTTAAAAGGTGAAAAACAGATGAATTCACAGGCTCATAAATAGTGAGCGCCAGGTGATAATAATCATAAATTTAAAAAAAGAGCAGAAATGGCTGGTTATGTGGGAAAGGTAGGCACAGTTGATTACAAAAAAGATAACTGGATATTGTATACATAGCAAAATGAGCAGCATTTTGGAGTAAATGAAATAGCCAATGCAAAGCGAGTACAGTATCAGTTTTGCTGAGTTTATCCCGTGAAAGAGCATACAGTTTGCTTAGAGGTTTGACTGCTTCAACCAAACCAATTGAAATAAGCTTTGCCGATATCATGAAAGAAATGCAAGAACATTTAGAACTGAAACCATTGTCAATTTTAGGTTTCATAAGAAGGATCAAAAGGAAGGTAAGTCCACCTCAGCGCAAGTGGCTATATTGAAAAAGTTGCCTGAGCAGTTCAGTCATGGGCATAGTGACATACAAAGATTGTTTAGTTTGCATAATCTTTAAAGAAAGCATTCAAAATGGCTCCCAACTGAAGCACAATTAACTTGAAAGAGCGGGTGAAATTGTTGTATCAAAGGAAGCAGCTGACAGAATGCAACTGAGCTGCAGTCAGGAATGAAAGTGAGTGTGAAGAAAATTGCAACATCTAAACAGAGACTTGCTTGGCTGAACAAGTAGTAATACAGTACTGCTGCAGCAGGGGCTCACAGATCCCACCAAGTGCAGGCCTGAAGGTGACTCTTGCAGAAAATGCAGGCAAATAGGACACGTACCAAGAGCATGTTGGACAGACAGAATAAAACTGGACTGCACAGGGAAGAGAAAAAGATAAAATGTCAAGTTGCAATTCCAAATTGAGCACAAATCTGAATGTTGTTGATGAAAAATCTGATATAGTGATGAGAGTGACACTGGACAGGGTAGTCCTGAGATTGACACTGTGAAGGGAAAATTAAATAAAATGGAATTGGACACTGGCATAGCTGTTTCAGTCATTCCCTAAAATGAACTAATTACTACAGATCGGGAAGAAATGGCAAAGGACAAAACAGAGTGAGGTAGCTTTTCAAAAGATTAAGGAAATGGTGATGCCAAATGCTGTATTCACACATTATGATCCACATCGTCCAATGAAGTTTGCCTATCATGCCTCGCCTTATGGTATTTTATGAGTGAAGGAAGTGAACGTCCCCTAGCCTTTGCATCATATTACCACATTCCCCTACCACTACAGATTGACAGAAAGCCTTTGAGTCTGGCTTGGGGAGTAAAATGTTTCAACTAGTACTGGTATGGGAGAGAGTTTACCCTCATTACTGATCATGAACCATTGTCTATGTTCAATTCCACTAACAGCAACAGCATGAGTGCAGAGATGGGCTCTGTTTCTTGGAGGACACAATTACAATACACAAGGACAGCTAGTCAAGGAGATGCTGATGGATTGTCCAGTTTACCTTTACAGAAGGAAATACCTGAAAAAAATCACAAAAGAGGATGCTCTCCTTGACATATTCTCCCGAACGCAAATTGAAAATCTCCCTATTACAGCAGCAAGTTTGAAAGGGAAACCAGAAAAGACCCCACATTGTCTCATGTCTACATGGCAACATAAAATGGCTGGAAAATGCAGCAGAAAGTCCGGTTCCATCATTATTACCAGTGCCAGGATGAACTTGCCCTTGATGGAGGTTGCCTTATGTGGGGATTGAGAGTTGTTTAGCTGAGAGCTGAAGTACTGAAGGAGCTCATGCCAGTCATCTTGGAATGGTCAAAATGAAAGCATTGCTTCAAAGCTTTGTCTAGTGGCCTGGGATGGATCAATAGATCGAGTATCTTGCCAAGCAGAAAGGTATCCAGGGCTGTCAGAACCACTTCCTGCAATCCCAGAGTCAACTGCTTCAACCACCACACAGGAGGTCCCAGAACACACACACACACACAGTAGATAGATAGATAGATAGACATACTTTATTGATCCTGAGGGAAATCGGGTTTCGTTACAGTTGCACCAAGAATAGAGTATAAATATGGCAATATAAAACCATAAGTAATTAAATAATAATATGTAAATCATGCCAGATGGAAATAAGTCCAGGACCAGTCTATTGGCTCAGGGTGTCTGACCCTCCAAGGGAGGAGTTGTAAAGTTTGATGGCCACAGGCAGAAATAACTTCCTATGATGCTCAGTGTTGCATCTCGGTAGAATGAGTCTCGGGCTGAATGTACTCCTGTGCCCAACCAGTACATTATGTAATGGATGGGAGACGTCGTCCAAGATGGCATGCAACTTGGACAGCATCCTCTTTTCAGACACCACCGTCAGAGAGTCCAGTTCCATCCCCACAACATCACTGGCCTTACAAAGTGATATAGTGATGCATTTTATATTGAGTTGGAGTTTACAGCTAAACATGGAGGTATATTGTGTATTTAATGTTTCAATAATATTTGAGTAGTGTTGTAAATATATTTTTGATTAGGCATTCTTTGTTGCTTACATAGATTATATGTAAAAGTACATGAATGGCATACGTCAGTATGCCACAACGTCATATGCAGTGCTTCACTAAAGTAAAGAAATGGAACGTACAGGCTTTCCAGTTCTCCCACTGTTTTTCTTTCAATTAGTTTAAAGTTTTGTAATTACAAAACATGAGAGGAATACTGCCCCTAAGTAAATGATTATTGATGTATTTTTAATTCAAAAGAAATGGGCAGCCAAAAGAATAGGAAGCAACAAAGTTTCTGTTTGTTGCCGTATGCCCAGGATAAAACTCCAGAAAAACCGACAAACATGGAAATCACTTCAGATAGAAGCTAATGTAAATATTGAAATCACTCACAAACCCTGACCGCTATTTATTAAAGTATGCAAAAGGGGGACAATTAAGGGCCTGTCTGTCTGTGTATAACCACCCAACTGGCAGTACATGAACTCATTTCCCACAATGCAGTCTGTCCCTCTGTGTTCATTACCAGCCTCGGCACACAGTCCCCACCTTCACAGGCTGAAAATGGTGTTCAGATCAATGTATTGAGACACAAGAGAGAAGGCAAATGCTGGAAATCTGGTGCAAAGCACATAAAATGCTGGAGGAACTCAGCAGCTCAGGCAGCATCTATGGAGCGAAATGAACAGTCGATGTTTTAGTCCAAGACCTTTCATTAGTCCTGGTTTTGAAGGTAATTCTCATATTTAAATTAGCTTCTTCTGACCTGCTCAGTTGCTCCAGTACTTTTGTGTATGTTGTTTGGTTCAAGGTAAACGTTGAGCAACTTCACGCCTTCCCATATCCAGTGAGGTGCAGTGAAGTGGTTAGATACTGTGTTCAGAAGAGAATCCAACCCAAAAACGATTTGAGGATCCAACACCAGCTTTAGAGCAACGTCTTGGCTTCTTGCCTCTTCCTGATGTCGTTGCATTCTGTTTTGACACTCTCCGTTAAGAAAGGTCCTATGTTAAGAAACATGAGCAGCATTTAATAGTTATACAGTTGAGTGTACAATGGATGAGAGTTTTCAGCTGGAAGGAAAAAAAGGACATAGGATTCAATGGAATTGATAAAATCAAAAAGGCAATGGTTGTGTTCAGGAATGTGAATATTGGCCATACTGTGTCACAGCTGGTAGAGTTGAAGCCTCATAACTCTAGAGATGTGCCTGCAATCGTGTGCAGTCTGTGCAAAGTATGTATGCACATTCTCACTGTGAGTGTGTGTGTTTTGTGTGAATGCTCCTGTTGCTTCCATATGCCAAACACGTACAGGTTGATGACTTAATTGGCCACTGTAAACTGGGGATGGATAGGGAGACAACGTTGAAATGAATGTGTGTACAACAAGAAAAGGGATTAATGTAGGTTTAGATTAGTTTAGGTGTTTGTTAACCTTGTGTTGATGGGCCGAAGGACTTGTTTCTGTATTGTACTCTAACTCTACGCTCCTCCAGTAAGAAGAGAAATATCAGATTTTTCTTTACACTGCCATTTAAGTTTGGTGGACAGAGAATGCACCAGAGAAATTGTGTTAGGAAGATAATTTTTGCAAATATAAAAAGGAAGTGTATGAATAATGGGAAAAGGAATATGACCATGAGGAAAGAGAAGGAATGGAAGCAAAGGCGAGGACTTTTCAGAGAGCCTGGTGCTCTTACAAAGGCTTTAATAAATCCTTCCAGAGCTTTACCACATTGACACAGAAGTAACTGCTTCTAAATATGAATGGGTTACAGGGCAGTTCAGTAAATATTCTTCCCTTTTCACAGAATCAAATGAAAGAAAGATTAAAATGTGCAACCCAGGTCTCAGTTTCCAGAAGAGCAGAATCGTAATTATACTATGTATGTAAGTGACCTATGACTGGTAAGGTGACAGTATGTGGAAACACATTGAAACGCATTAGTTTGCTATGCTGCATACCAGAGTGTCTCCGTGGTAGAAGAATATACTGAAATGTTACTTAAAGAGCGGGTTGCAATATCTAGATCTCCATTAACAACAGAGACTGCAAAGGATTCTGAATAAATCCTATCTCTTTTCACACTTTTTTTCTATCTGTTTCTGTTGAATTTCAAATCCCAGGGGCACTAACTTGAATCACTGAAGAATTTCTCAGCCCATCAGAGGCAGAAGTATTGTTAGCTGAGTATTGTAAACTTTGGGATGATTCAACATCAACTGAAAATGTCATTTCAGACTCCTCACACAATTACATTTCCAACAGTGCTCCAGAACTTCTTAAAATAAAATCATGTAGTTATTGATTATCTTTACATGCCTGTGAAGAAAATTCATCTCCCTTGAATAACCTTTAAAAAGATCAGAGTAAATAACTCTTCAACATACAAAGGCAATTCTGTCTAACAGTATGACTTCTTATAGTTTTTAAAGCAGCTGACAGAAATAACAAGGTTTTGAGCGTCATATCTACTGACAGGATTCAACAAATTATATATAAAGCAGCACCCACAAACAGTCCATTATTTTCTGTATCCATGGAATAATTAATACTGGTGAGTACTGTGTAATTGTAAAACTAATCATAGGACTTAGATGTCACTTAGCTGGAGAAAATTAACTCCCACGCTGCTTAAAAACACCTCAATGTAGTTGTTTAATTTCAGCCTTAAATTCAGTTCTAACAGTGAAATGCATCATTATAATATTCTATACCAAATGTCCATGACGTTTCTTTCTTAGTTGCACCTCATTTCCTATACTTCTTTGTTCATAGCAATTCCAGCGACTTAAGAGTTAGGTATTATTTTCAACTAAAAATGTGAAATGATAGTGTCCATTACATATAGAGATAAATGTTTCATGGAAACTATGTTTCAAAGCTACGGATTCCTATAATTTCATCAGTTAGTGTGTTGTTTATAAAATAGATAATCTTCCTTTTCTTTGAAAGAAAAACAGACATTTCAGGCTTTGATACTGTGGAATAATCATTTCAAATTACCTTTAATCTGTTTCCAGATCACCACTAAATGTAATTACTGCAAACAAACACACATATTTTGGCATTGTTGTAGAAAACTAACGAAGTGTTCTCCTGACAGTGGCTTTCAATGTAGGCTGTATTCCATGTTTTCTAATTGCTGAATAAACTTTTGCATGGCCTTTTTCATAACTTTGCAAATAAAAAGAAATGAGGTTTAAGAGGAGTGACCATTGTGGAAACAACCACGGTTGAAGTGGGCCAGCAGAGGAGTCTGAGGTCTAAGAGTTTGGCTCAAAAGACTTTGGCAATGAAACACAGGTAATTAGCAAGTAAGAACATATATATAATAGTTAACTAAAAGATATCAAATTACAAGTAATTGAATAAAGTAGGGGTACAGAATTAGGCGATGTGTTAATATGGGAGATAGTGGACCCCATTGTGGTTCCTGATGATCACATCTGCAGCAACTGTTAATTACTCAAGGAAATCAGACTCAAAGTTGATGAGCTGGAACCTGAGCTTCAAACACTGTGATGCACTAGGGAGGGGGAGAGTTGCCTGGACACTGTTTCAGGAGGCTGGCACATCCATTCAATTAACTAGATCAAATTCAGTCTGTGGCCTGGGACAAGACAGTGTGAAGATGAGAGTGGGGACTGTAGGAAGGATGAGCAACCCAGTTCCAGCACAGTGGTTCTGGTAGCCATTCAAGAGGGAGGAGAGAAGAGAAAAGCGGTTGTAATTGGGATTGTACAGTGAGGGGAATAGACACAATTCTTTGTCACAAGGATCGAGAGCCCCGAAGGCTGTATTGTGTTTGGTGTTTAGGTTTGGGATATTTCATCCGACCTGCTGAGGAACTTGGAGTGTAAGAGCAAAGATCCAGTTTCCAAAGTCCATATGGGAACCAACGACATAGGAAGAGCAAAGAAAGAGAAGCAGCCAGGAACATAATGCAGCTACAACACATCACCAGATCCTGCATCCCTACTTTATTTAATTAGACATAATTTGGTATCTTTTTATTTAACTACTATATATATTAAAACAAACTGTTCTTACCTGCTAATCATCTGTGTCTCCTCGTCAAAGCCCCTCAAGCCAAAGCTTCAGACCTCAGAATCCTACACTGACCCACTCACACAATGGCTGCTCCTAAAAACCCTCAGGAACCTTGGCCTCTTTTCGCTGAAACCTCTTGACCCAAAGCCTCAGCTCCTCTCTCTAATACAATTCACTCACACCATGACGGCCCCCACAGTGGCCACTCTATTTAAACCTCACTTCTTTTTATTCATCCAAGTGAAGCTCTCACGCAATGAGACTTGCCCCTTTAAATGGTTCTCATTTTCATACAGATCATGCTCTTGCTAATCTGAAGTGAAATCTTTTGGAACTCTTTGAGGAAATGTCAGGCAGGATAGACAAAGGAGAGTCACTGGATGTTGCTTACTCAGACTTTCAGATGGCCTTTGACAAGGTACCACACAGGACATTGCTAAACAGAGTAAGAGCCCATGGTATCACAGAAAAAATACTAGTATGGATAGAAGATTGGCTGACTGGCAGGAGGCAAAGAGTGGGAATAAAATGGGCCTTTTCTAATTGGCTGCCAATGACTAGTGGTGTGCCACAGGTGTCTTTGTTGTGTTCACTACTTTTCATGTTAAATGTTATTAATCTAGATCTCAGAATTGATGGTATTATGGCCATGTTCACAGATGATAGAAAGATAGATGGACAGGAAGGTAGTGTTGAGAAAGCAGGGAGGCTGCAGCAGGAGTTGGACAGATTAGGAGAACGGGCAAAGAGACGGCAAATTGAATACAGTGTAGGAAAGTGTATGGTCATGCACATTGGTTGAAGGAATAAAGTAGACTAATTTCTAAATGGGAACAAATTCAGAATGAACCACGTGCTTCATTTTTACAACTTGACCATCTTCTTCTTTTCTGAACTAACCATGTGCTGCATTTTTAAAAACTTGAATGTCTCACTCGTGTGTTTTTTAAATTCTAACTTCTCACTATGCTTCAGCAAGTAGGTAGTCCTTTTGGGTTCATTTAAAACTTTCTTGTTGCACCATTATGTTGTGTAACTCCAGGGCATAAAACTAATTGAAAGAAAAACGTGGAAAGGTGCAAAGGGTCTTGGGAGTTGTCATGCAGGATTCCCTAAAGATTAACTTGTAGGTTGAGTTGGTAATGAGGAAATGCAAATGCAATTTTAGCACCTGTTTCGAGAAGACTAGAATTTAAAAAACAGGGATGTAATGTTGAGGCTTTGTAAGCATTGCTCAGACTACATTTGGAATATTGTGAGAATTTTGGACATAATATCTATGGAACAATGCACTGGCATTGGAGGGGGTCCAGAGGGGGTTTAGAGAATGATCCCTGGAATGAAAGGGTTAATGTATGAGGAGCATTTGATGGCTCTGAGTCTGTACTCACTAGAGTTTAGGAGAATGCAAGGGGAAAGGGTGGAATCTCATTGAAATCTGCCAAATATTGAAAGGCTTAGATAGAGTGGATGTGCGCAGGATATTTCCAATAGTGGAAGAGTCTAGGACAACAGAGCACAGGCTTAGAATAGAAGGATGTCCCTTCTGAACAGAGGTGAAGAGGAACTACTTTATCCAGAGGATGGTGAATCTGTGTAATTAATTGCCACAGGCAGCTGTTGAGGTCAAATCATTTAAAGTGGAGGTTTATAAGGGCATCAAAGGTTATGGAGAGAATGTAGGAAAATGGGGTTGAGAAGGAAAATAAACCAGTCATGATGGAATAGCAGAGCAGACCTGATGGGCTGAATGGCCTAGTTCTACTCCTACTGTATGTCTTACTGTTGAATTGAGAACCAATAAAAGGGAGCAATTTTTCCTCACATGGTCCAATTACTACCTTAACTAACTTAGTGAAGCTATCTTAGGTTAATCATTAACAACAGAGAAGGGATTGTCCTAAGGAAGGGTCTCAACCCAAAATGTTAACTATTTATTTCTTTTGATATTGACCTACCTGCTGAGTTCTTGCACCATTTTGTGTGTGTTTTTATAGTTTCATCATTTTCCTTTGTTATAGGTTAAGCTCCTTTTGGTGATAAATCAGAGTAAATAGGGTTCTGAAGGTAGTCAGAGTAAATAGACTCTTATGTAACTCGATCTACCTCATCTGAACAATACTTTTTCTTTTCAGTTTTGATTGTGAAATAAGTATAATGACAATTACAGGTTTGGAAATGTCTTTAATGTAGAACAAGTTTTCAAAAGCAAAGGAGAAAAAGATACTGAATCAAACTTGATTAAATACTTGCTGAAAACAATAAAAGAAGAGAGGAAGTTTCCAACAGTTGAGTCCTGCATAGCCTACAGGGGTGAAGTCCAAAAAATCTTCCGATTTCAGCTGTAGAAAGATAGGTAATGGACTAAACAAAAGTTTGGGAGCAAGAAAACAGATTTGCTCATCAGGATCATCTCTGGTGTTGGGGTTCTTTGAGGAAAACAACATTTGGCATTGGTTTATGTGTCAGAAGTTCAGTATTTGGGCTTAATTAATTACTAGTGGTGTATCAGGTAAAACAATGAAACAAGAAAATGGTAAAAGGTTTTGATCTAAAGAAGAGCTTACTTGCTTACTGCTCATAACATCACTGGCACTTAGGGCAGCAATGAAGCTCCTCCATCTCTGGCAGTGTTCAGGGCTTCCTTCATCATGTCCGTAGCTTCCTCTCGATTTTCACTGGTGTTAGTCATGCAAGTCCTCGGTAGAGACTCAGGAATACTGTCACAATCAGATGTAGAAAGATTCTTCATTGCTGTTTCTGTAATATTTTTGTTTTACCAGTCAGGTTTGCTAGCCCTGATCTGAACTCCCCCAAACCTAGAGGACCAGAGAACCACTCTTAGTCTGGCCTCTACCCTGTGACCTGTTTGACATGGGTGACCCTACTAAGAGCCAAAGCATAAAGTCACTCGAGGTAAAGAAGAGCATTTGTGGTGAAACTAAGAGAGAGACTGAGAAAATAGCTGTGAGGTATTGGTAGAAATTTAAAGGCCAAAAGTTGATAATGCCAAGTTTGAGAAAATAATGAGTTATTACTTGGAATCATACCGTCGTAGCATGGTACAGCCGGAAACTAGCACTTCAACCTCAACTCATCCTTGCTGACCTAAATAGTTTCTCCCAAAAGCAGGTGCATAAAGCAAGGATGTAAAAAGAGCACTGGGGGATTTGAAGAATGGAGGGAAACAGTAACCTTAACATGATAGACACCACAAAGCTAGAGATGCAATGTTGTTATTTACTCCCTTACCATCAGGTGGTTGTTACTCTGAGATAATGCCAAGCATCTTTTAAATATTAGATTAGATTATGAGGACACTCAGTCCTCGTTTATTGTCATTTAGAAATGCATGTATTAAGAAATGATACAAAGTTCCTCTAGAGAGATATCTGCGAAATATTTGACATGATACTTCATTGGTGACATTTTATGGTCACTTAATGTCTATTTTAATGTTTTATTGTTCATGCAAAAATCAATAGAAGTCTGTAGATCACTGACAGTCCACAAACTGAATATTGGCAATACTATTGAGGGAGGCCATATGTACTGATCAGCCTCAATAATTAAGGATTAAGTTCCCACCCATCCCAGATGCCACATTCTGTCTGGATAGCCTTTGTTCTCAAGTATGTCAAATCAACTTTTATATAGGTATCCTAATTGCCACCAGTCTACCCAACTTCCCAGCTGATCCATAACCCTCCCTATCCCTAAGCAACCATCTTTTCTGTGTACAACTCCACCAGTTATCATGTCAAAAGCAAGCTTATTTATCAGAGCACAGATTATAATTGACTTGGATGAGATACTGAAGGATTTTTATGGAAGATATGAAGGACAGAAATTAAACAAATTGTTCAACAGACCAAAAAGTGCTATGGCTATGAATAAGTTGAAATTGGAATGTAAGGGTTGCATTGGTTTAATCACTCAGATAGGTTTTGGTCTAAGTCAAAACATCAAAAGGATGATATATTTAAAGTAAGGTTCAAATTTAAAGTAAATATACTATCCAAGTATGTATATACCACCTGACATTCATTTTCTTGCAGGTATTCACAGTACAACAGAGAAATGCAATAGAATCATTGAAAGGCTACACACAAAGACTGATAAAGAACTGATGTACAAGAGAAGACAAACTGTGAAAATACATACATACATACATAAATAAATAAATAAATCAATAGATAAATAAATAAAGATAGATAAATAGATAGATAAATAGATAAATAAATAGATAAATAAATAAATAAATAGATAAATAAATAGATAAATAAATAGATAGATAGATAAATAAATAAATAAATAGATAGATAAATAGATAAATAGATAGATAAATAGATAGATAAATAAATAAATAAATAGATAGATAAATAGATAGATAAATAGATAGATAAATAAATAGATAGATACATAAATAGATAGATAAATAAATAAATAAATAGATAAATAGATAGATAAATAGATAAATAAATAGATAGATAGATAAATAGATAGATAAATAAATAGATAGATAAATAAATAGATAGATAAATAAATAAATAAATAAATAGATAGATAGATAAATAGATAAATAGATAGATAGATAGATAGATAGATAGATAGATAGATAGATAGATAGATAGATAGATAGATAGATAGATAGATAGATAGATAGATAGATAGATAGATAGATAGATAGATAGATAGATAAATAAATAAATAATGCTGAGGACATGAGTTGTAGAGTCAAGGAAGGTGAGTCCATAGGTTGTGGAATCAGTTCCGTGTTGAGGTGGGTGAAGTTATCCATGCTGGTTCAGAAGCCTGATAATTGATGAGTAATAACTGGTCATGAACCTGGTGGTGTGCAACGTAAGATTCTTGCACCTCCTTCCCATTGCCAGCAGCCATGCCTTCTTTGACATGGTACTTACATGCTGGTCCCAAGACAGATCCTTTGAAATAGTAATGCCAAGGAATTCAAAGCTACTGATCCTCTCCACCTCCAATTGAGGATATCTCAAGGAACTCTGGCTTCTTTCTCCTGTAGTCAATAATGAGCTCTTTGTTTTTGCTGAGTTTGTTGCTGTGACACCAGTAAACCATATTTTCAATCTTCCTCCTGTATGCCGATTTTCCAACATGCCAACAACAATGAAGTTGTCAGCAAACATAAATATATGGAAGCCGTAGGACTTGTTTCCAGATGAGTAGATGTTCCTGAAGAAATATTAGTGTAGTGAGATACTAGAATTATTCTGCTTCTTATTCTCTCTCACTAGATCATCCGGTCAAATCCCTGTTATTTCTTTATGAGCTCTATTTAAATAATATTTTAGCAGATAATTCCAAATTCTTATGTGTAAAGAACTTCGCTTTTCATTGTAATATCTTCTTGAGATGTACAATATGATTACTTCTGGAACTGGAAATAATGTTAAAGATCCATAAGAAATGGTCCTGTAATTTTTATTTAATAGTTCATCTTTCAGTTGTGATTACATTTCACTACACCAAACATAAGTTCAATCTATCTGTTTTCCCAAACTAGAAATTAAACTAAATAACAACTTACAATATGAAGTTCTGATCTTATCTTCATTATTTTGGCTTGGTTTTTACATGACATTTGAAATTTCCATTTAACTTAACATTCAAAACCATGCAAAGAAACAGTCAATTCTTTCCCACTAAAGACTTGAATTGCAGATATTATTCACGCTCAAGAGTAGGGTGAATTATTGAGGGGGGAGGGAGATGGAGGAAAGGCATTTGTCGTTCTTACTGTCTCAAAGATGAAAGACATCAGTCTCTAATCTTTGCATGGAATTGGAGAAATAGATTAAAATCTCCATGTCCAGCTGGGTCTTTTGGCAGAGGTTTTGACCATGGACTGCGTGCTTTCCTTCCTTGCCAATCCATAACACCCCAACAAGTAGTTTTCAAACCTAGCAATAGGCTTAAACTCCTGTTAGGGAACACTCCAGATGTGGTCCCATGTCAGGGAACTTGCATCCCAGTTAACACAAGAAAACTGGAGCAGGAGTGGGTCACTTGGTTGCTCAAGCCTGCTCCTGCTATTCAAAGTTCAAAGTTCAAAGTAAACCTAATATCAAAGTACATATATGTCACCATAAGCAGCCCTGAGATTCATTTACTTGCAGGCATACTCTGTAATTCCAAGAACCACAACAGAATCAATGAAAGTCCACATCCAAAAGGGTGAACAACCAAAGTACAATTTTTTGCAAAAATGAAAGAGAGAAAAAAACTAAGCAAATAAACAATAAAAATCGAGAGCATGAGATGAAGAGTCCTTGAAAGTGAATCCAAAGGTTGTGTGAAGAGTTCAGTGATAGGGTGAGTGAAGTTAAACAAAGTTATCCCCGTTGGTTCAGGAACCTGATGGACGAGGGCTAATCCAGGCTTCAGCTCCTTCTCTGCAGTTCCCATATCCCTCAGCTCCCTGAAGGTTTTTCAAAGATTCCAGCGTTCTTGGGATGTCCAATAACAATTGGTAGGAGTATTCAAGTACATCTTCAATCTCTCACTGCTGCACTCAGAGGTTCTCACCTGCTTCAAAAGGATGACAAGAAGAGCAGGATGAGCTGCCACACCAACCATCGCACCATTGCACTCATATCTACTGTGATGAAGTGCTTTGAGAGGCTGGTCATGCCCATAATCAACTCCTGCCTGAGCAAGGACCTGTACTTACTGCAATTTGCCTATTGCCACAAGAGGTTAATAAGAGATGCAATCTCACTGTCTCTGCACTCGGCCTCTGATCACCAGGACAATAGCAATAACTATATTAGGTTGCTGTTTATTGATTACAGCTCAGTGTTCAACACCATTGTACCATCAGTTCTAATCAACAAGCTCCAAAACCTGGGCTTCTGCACTTCCCTCCACAACTATTCTCCTTGCTGACAATCAATACAGGCACACCTCAAGGATGTGTGCTTAGCCCACTGTTCTAATCTCTCTACACACATGACTGCATGGCTGCGCACAGCTCAAACACCATCTATAAATTTGCAACTATTATTGGCAGAATTGCAGATGGTGATGGGGAGGCGTAGACCTGGACTCAGGAGTGAGATATATCAGCTGGTGGATTGGTGTTGAAACGACAACCTTGTACTCAACATCATAAGGCCTAGGAATTGGTTGTGTACTTCAGGAAGAGAGTTGAGGGAACAAACATCAGTCCTTATTGAGGGATCATCAAGGGAAAAGTTGAACAGTTTCAAGACCCTAGACTTCAACATTTTAGTTGATCTTTCTGATTTATCCTAGGCCCAACATATAACAATTTACATGCAATTACATATTACATACAGTTACAAAGTTGGGATGGCCATGGTTAGGAGTTTGTGGAGACTTGTTATGTCACTTAAGCTTCATGCAAATTTCTTCAGGTGTACTGTGGAGAGGATTCTAAGTGGTTGCATCAGCATCTATTATGTAGGTGCCACGGTACAGGATCGGAATAAGTTGTAGAAAGTTGTAAACTCAACTAGCTCCATTATGGGCACCAGCCTCCCCAGCGTCCAGTAGCCTTTGAAAGGCGAAGCCTCAAAAAAACAGCATCCATCATTAAGGACGCCAGCCACCTAGGACATGCCATCTTTTCATTGCTACCATCAAGGAGAAGGTAGAGGAACCTAAAGACACACACTCAATATTTCTGGAATAGCTTCTTCTTATCCTCTAGAGATTTCTGAATGGACAATGAACCTATGGACACTACCTCACTATTTTTTTTTTGCTATCATTTTGCACTACTTATTTAATTTATTTTTAGATTAGATTAGATTATAAGGACACACAGTCCTCTTTCATTGTCATTTAGTAATGCATGCATTAAGAAATGTTACAATGTTTTAATATATATTTCTTATTGTAATTTATAGATTTTATTATTATTATGTATTGCAAAGTACTGCTGCTGCAAAACAACAAATTTCACGATATATGCCAGTGATATTAAATCTGATTCTGAAGTTACAAGACTGCAGATGCTGAAATATGGAGTAAAAAAATGACCTGCTGGAGGAACTCAGCAGATCAGGCAGTATCTGTGGAGGGAAGTGAATAGTTGATACTCCAGTGCTGCCTGAGCTGCTGAACACCTTGAGCAGCTTGATTTTTGTTTGCGGGGAATTGAGTCTGAACCTGGGGAAGAGTGGGATTTCTAATCTTTCATTCTAGGAGATTCAGTTGTGGTAAGATGTCAGAGAAGGTAACATTGCTTTTGGTTTGAGGAGTACAGCAGAGTTTGGTGGGGTATGAGTTGCAAAGCCATTGCTGATTATGGAGGCACGGTAGCTTAGGTGTTGGCACAATTGCTTTACAGCACCATTGATCACCCACCAGGGCTCAATTCCCACCACTGTTTGTAAAGAGTTTGTACGTACTCCCCGTGACTGTGCAGTGTTGCTCCGTGTTCCAGTTTCTTTCCACATTGATGTACGGTTAGGGCTAGTAAGTTGTGAGTAAGATATTTGGGCACAGGAAGCATGGCATCATTTGTGGTCTGCCCTTAGCACTAGCTTTGCTGATTTGATTTGACGTAATGGACAGATTTCACTGTATGTTTCGATGTTTCAATGTACATATGACAAATAAAGCTAATCTTTATCTCTTTATCTCCAAGTTTGCAGGACAGAAGGGGAAAGGAAGAAGAATTCTTGTTCCACTTGACATACGGGTCTCCCTGCAAAGACATCCGGCTGTTTGCAAACAGCCTTCATCTCAGGACAAAACCTGATTCCTCTAGAATAACCTCACTTCATGCAGGGGTTAGTTATATGTTCCTCATCTATTTATCCAAAAAAGTGATAGGATGATTTGGAGATTTTTTTGATTTCAACTTCCTACCGAACTTCAAAACAACAATCTTTGGTGCATTCTGTAATAAGCAGACAAGTTGTTCGTGAACATGTAGCTAATTAGCTACACGTGTTTCAAATGTTATTTTTAAATTTGACTTAGAATGTGGATCATAGAACTATACAGCAGATGATAATGTCAAAATCAGGTTTATTTTCACTGTCTTATACAACAGAAAATTTGTTGTTTTGCAGCAACAGTACAGTGCAAAAACATAAAATTACAGAATAAATAAATTTTATGAAAAATTTGAATGACTAGATCATGTTCATAGATTCATGGACCATTCAGAAATATGATGGCAGAAGGGAAGAGGTTGTTCCTAACTTGCTGAATGTGAGTCTTCATGCTCTTGATGGTATTAATGAGATGGTGTGGGACCTTACTGATGGATGGTGATAATGAGATGCTGTGGGACCTTACTGATGGATGATGGTAATGAGATGGTGTGGGACCCCACTGATCGATGATAGTAATGAGATGGTGAGGGCGCTTCATGATGGATGGTAGTAATGAGATGGTGTGGGGCCTTACTAATGGATGGTGGTAATGAGATGGTGTGGGACCTTCGTGATGGATGGTGGTAATGAGATGGTGTGGGACCTTACTGATGGATGGTGGTAATGAGATGGTGTGGGACCTTCGTGATGGATGGTGGTAATGAGATGGTGTGGGACCTTCGTGATGGATGGTGATAATGAGATGATGTAGGACCTTACTGATGGATAATAGTAATGAGATGGTGAGGGCGCTTCGTGATGGATGGTGGTAATGAGATGGTGTGGGGCATTACTGATGGATGGTGGTAATGAGATGGTGTGGGATCTTACTGATGGATGGTGGTAATGAGATGGTGTGGGACCTTCATGATGGTAATGAGATGGTGTGGGACCTTACTGATGGATGGTGGTAATGAGATGGTGTGGGACCTTCGTGATGGATGGTGATAATGAGATGGTGTAGGACCTTACTGATGGATGGTGGTAATGAGATGGTGTGGGACCTTTGTGATGGATCGTGATAATGAGATGGTGTGGGACCTTACTGATGGATGGTGGTAATGAGATGGTGTGGGACCTTACTGATGGATGATGGTAATGAGATGGTGTGGGACCCCACTGATGGATGATAGTAATGAGATGGTGAGGGCGCTTCGTGATGGACAGTGGTAATGAGATGGTGTGGGACCTTACTGACGGACGGTGGTAATGAGATGGTGTGGGAACTTACTGATGGATGGTGGTAATGAGATGGTGTGGGACCTTCATGATGGATGGTGGTAATGAGATGGTGTGGGATCTTCGTGATAGATGGTACCTTCTTGAGGAACTGCCTCTTGAAGCTGTCTTTGATGCTGAACTGATTAAACACCTACACTAATTAAACCAATTCCTTCTGCCTAGGAAACATTTATATCCTTCCATTCTCTGCACATTGATATGTCTACCTATGAGCCTCTTAAATGTTGTATTTGTCTCCTCAGCCAACCTTGGCAGCACATTCTAGACACCCACCTGTTTGTTATAGACTTGACCTGTATATTTCCTTTGAACTTCTTAAATGCCTATCTTCTAGTATTAAAATTTAATCGTAACTTCCATAAACCTTTATGCACTGGTAGTGTTGGAGTTAATAGTCCCACTTGCTTTCATGAAGGTAATAACATTTATCACAATTGGACTAAGTTTCTTATGAACTGATCATCACACTCAAAATGCTGAAGGAACGCAATAAGCCAGGAAATAGCTATGGAAATAAGTAAACAGTCAAAGTTTTGAGCCGAGACCCTTCAGCAGGAATTTTCCAGTCTCACTGAAGGATCTTGCACCGAAACTTCATCAGTTTACTCTTTTCCGTGGATGCTGTATGGCCCGTTGAGTTCCTCCAGCAATCTGTGTGTATTGCTTGGATTTCCAGCATCTACAGTATCTCACGTTTGTTCTTATGACCTAATCCTGATAGATTCTTCAAGCCCAGGAATTGTTCTGCATTTACTGTTGAGTATAAGATGCTAGCTCTGACGAATAATGAAAATATGTCAGAAATTCACTTTCCTCCTGATATCATAAGAGAAACCGGGTCACAGATGACATTGTTAGCTTCACCACGTAAATTTTCAAAGCAAGAAAAATATCTTTGTCACCCCTGATGCCCAGGGAGACAACAACACTCTCAGGGAGATATTCTTCACCATCCCATGTCAAATAGACAACATAAAGCAGGGATGTGACAATGTCAGGACTGTTGCTCAGTAATATGTTGGATGAGAAATGTGAGATTGATGTTGCTTCACAATATAGTAAATCTTTAATGAAAACTCTTCCTTGAAATCAAAATTATTCTTAACATCTGATTTAAATCTTGGGTAAAATAGTTGAACATAGTGGCCCAAGAACTAATTCTATTATCTTATTGGAACAATTTTGTTTGTCAAATCAAAATCGCGTCCTTTGGTTTCAAAGTAATCAGTTGATCTACCCCAGGTACTGTTAGTACTATCTGGATAACTGCTAATCAGAAGTTCACAGGAACTACTCCTTCTACTGTGGTACTTTCTTCTTGTGATTCCATTTCTTGCCGTAAACTAAGCGCATAGCCAACAATATTTCTCTCAGATCTTGCTAACAGAAAATTGTATTCTTGGCTGGCTTCCTTTCATCTACATCTGGTCAGAAGTGAGATAGAGTGGACAGCCTGAATCCTTTTCACACAGTAAGTGTAATATTTCTATTCTAACATCACACTCTTCCAATTAATTGTACAGGCACAATCTAGCTCTTCAATCTCACTACTGAACTGAGCTTGAGACTCCATATCCATTCCGACACCACTTAATTCACCTCACCATTGACCTTCACATTCATTGCTATGGTGAAACTTGTTCCAGATTCTATAAGTTTCCACAATATGGAATGCATCATTTCCTTCTTTAGGAAATATACTTTCCTTTTGAAATGGGAGAGTATAGCCCATTAAATCAACACCAACTCATTTGACTTTATAAGCAGTGAAACCCACTACTGAATGTTGGCTCCTTTAAATACAATGGAAATGAATTGCAGAAGCAAAGCAAGTTCATGGTGCTATTATGTTGCATATTCACTCTATGTGGCTGGGAATGAATGTCTATCTCTAATCCGCTAATGCACTTCTTGCTTACCTCTTAGATTCCCACCCTATTAAATCAAAATAATCTAAAACCAGATAACGTTTGTATAGACATATATATAACATAACTGAAACTGTAATCTGAGTTTACTTCAAGCCATTAATCACATTTTAAATCTTCACTTGAATTGAACTGAATTGATTTTATTACTTACGTACTTCATATACATGAGGAGTAAAAATCTTTACGCTACGTCTCCGTCTCAATTTGCAATGCGCAATTTATAGTAATTTGTAATAAAGAGTATGTACAACAGGACAGTCAATATAGCATAGAAATACAATTGTATCAGCATGACTTAATCAGTCTGATGGCCTGGTGGAAGAGGCTGTCCCGGAGCCTGTTGGTCCTAGCTGTAATGCTGCGGTACCGTTCCCCAGATGGTAGCAGCTGGAACAGTTTGTGGTTGGGGTGGCTCAGGCCTGTTTTACACACCTGTCTTGGTAAATTACTTTACTTTACTTTATTGTCGCCAAACAATTGATACTAGAGCGTACAATCATCACAGCGATATTTGATTCTGTGCTTTGCGCTCCCTGGAGTACAAATCGATAGTAAATATTAAAAATTTAAATTATAAATCATAAATAGAAAATAGAAAAGGGAAAGTAAGGTAATGCAAAAAAACCAAGAGGCAGGTCCGGATATTTGGAGGGTATGGCCCAGATCCAGGTCAGGATCCATTCTGCAGTCTTATCACAGTTGGAAAGAAGCTGTTCCCAAATCTGGCCGTATGAGTCTTCAAGCTCCTGAGCCTTCTCCTGGAGGGAAGAGGGACGAAAAATGTGTTGGCTGGGTGGGTCGTGTCCTTGATTATCCTGGCAGCTCTGCTCCGACAGCATGCGGTGTAAAGTGAGTCCAAGGACAGAAGATTGATTTGTGTGACGTGCTGGGCTGTGTTCACGATTTTCTGCAGCTTCTTCCGGTCTTGGACAGGACAACTTCCATACCAGGTTGTGATGTACCCTAGAAGAATGCTTTCTATGGTGCATCTATAAAAATTAGTGAGGGTTTTAGGGGACAGGCCAAATTTCTTTAGCTTTCTCAGGAAGTAAGGTGCTGGTAGGCCCTCTTGGCAGTGGACCCTGCTTGGTTGGACCAAGTCTGGTCATTTGTGATATTGACCATAGGAACTTAAAGCTTTTGACCTGTTTCACTTGCACACCGCCGATGTAAATGGGGTCGTGTGGTCCGCTACTCCTTCTGAAGTCAACAACCAATTCTTTCGTTTTGCTGACGTTGAGGGATAGGTTATTGTCTTCGCACCATTTCCTCTCTGTACTCAAACACATCATTACCCGAGATACGGCCTACAATTGTGGTGTCATCAGCAAATTTATATATTGAGTTCGATGGAAACTTGGCTACACAATCATGGGTGTACAGTGAGTACAGCAGGGGACTGAGTACATAGCCTTGTGGGGCATTGGTGCTCAGAGTGATAGTGTCCTGGATAGTGGGAAGTTCACATCTACAGATGAGCTGGGATGTCCACACCACTCTCTGCAGAGTCCTGCGATTGAGGGAAGTACAGTTCCCATACCAGGTAGTGATGCAGCCAGTCAAGATGCTCTCAGTTATGCCCCTGTAGAAAGATCTAAGGATCTGGGGACCCATACCAAACTTCTTCAACCATCTGAGGTGAAAGAGGCGCTGATGTGCCTTTTTCACCACACAGCCGGTATGTACAGATCAGGTGAGATCCTCAGTGGTGTGTATGCCGAGGAACTTAAAGCTGTTCACCCTCTCAACCCCAGATCCATTGATGTCAATAGGGGTTAGCCTGTGTCCATTCCTCCTGTAGTCCACAACCAGCTCCTTTGTTTTTGCGACATTGAGGAAGAGGTTGTTTTCTTGACACCACTGTGTCAGGGTGATGACTTCTCTGTAGGTTGCCTTGTTATTGTTTGAGATTAAGCCAATCAATGTAATATTGTCAGCAAATTTAATTAGCAGATTGGAGCTGTGGGTGGCGACACAGTCATGAGTATACAGAGGGTAAAGGAGGGTGCTTAATACACAGCCCTGAGGGCCACTTGCGTTGCGGGTCAGAGGGGTGGAGGTGAGACAGCCCACTCTTTACCACCTGCCGGTGATCTGACAGGAAGTGCAGGATCCAGCTTTACATGGCAGGGTGACGGCCAAGTTCTCTGAACTTCTTGTCAAGCCTGGAGGGAATTATGGTGTTGAACTTCCTTACGTGTTTCAGCTGATACTTGGACCATTCACCAGACATAAGTCAATGCAAGTTGTATTCTGCTATTGGTATTGGTACTTTATTTTTGTCACATGTACCAAGTACAGCAAAAAGCTTTTATTTGTGTGCTATCCAAGCAGATCATGCACCCTTGTCTCTGTGATTCATCTTTTCTCCATTAATCACAAATTATTCAGCCTTAGCTTTCTTTCCTACTCTTCAAAGTGACTTGAAGTTTTTGTAAGCGAAGACCATTTCTGGTAATCTCTGATATTCTGGCTGCACTTGCAATTTGTGCTACTTTAAAAGCACTATACAATTGCAATTTGTAATACTGCTAAGCCACAGCTAACCTTGAAATCTCCAAACTCTATGTAACAAAAGAACATTGTAAAGAATCCCTACTCAATTCCAAAGTCAATGTTGTTCAGCTAAATGGTGATATAAAAGCCAAAACAGATCCTAGTTTAATTAAGCTATTAAACTGACAGTTTCATCCAGAAAAAAAGAGATTAGTTTTAAAGTCTTTCCTGTTTAGAGTAAACACCTGCATTTACAGTACAATTGCTGAAAGATTAAATAAAACCATTATCATTACAAAGGAATTCCAGTTCAGTGCCTGAAATAATATACAGTATACTCATATATTTGACATGAATGGCAACTCTTTCCCAAGTGGGTTACTCAGCAAAAAGTTCCAAGTTATTCTGATTAGATCTGCTGTCCATGTTATTTAATGAGGAATGCAAAATAAAGAAAGAGATTCATCAAGTTGTTGGGCTTTTTCTTGAATGGATTGCACTTTTTCTTCGCTTTTCAAACTTGATTAAAGTAACTTGAAATAACGTCTGCAATACTTTATGATAACAAAAGCATTAGTTCGTCAACATTTTACATTAATATAACATTGTCAAATATTGATAGGCAAGGCAAGGCAAGTTTAGTTATATAGTACTTTTCAAACACAAGGCAGTTCAAGGTGCTTTACATAGAACAAGATATAAAAATCAAACATCAAGTTTTAGACAAAATCAAGAGAATAAAATCACACATAAATTAAAGAAATAAAAGTTACAGTGCATGAGATTCTAATCAAAAGCTACAGCAAGAAGAAAAGTTTTAAGCTTCGATTTAAAGGAGCTTAAAGTTGGAGGAAACTTCAGATCCTCTGGAAGGATATTCCAGATACATGGAGCATAGTAACTAAAAGCTGCTTCACTGTGTTTAGTTTTGACCGTGGGGACGGTAAGCAGACCCGCTGTCATAAGGAGGTGGCTGGGAACGGACCCAAGTGCAAGACACAGACACAGGACTAGGATACAGGGCGAGGGCAAGGACATGGACACGAAAACCGGGAACCTGGAACAGGACTGGACAAGAGAGCTAGGAACGGGCCAAGGACGTGACTTGCCTGGCAGGCAGGACGAGGCCGGAGACCAGAGACTTGAGGCGAGGCTGGAGACTAGAGGCTTGAGGTTTGGGGTCTTGAAGCTCCTCCTGGGCAGAGCGTGGTACTCCTGGGCAGGGCGTGGATCACCTGGGCAGGACACGGATCTCCACCCGATGGAGGCAAGGGACAGGAAGGGACGGAACTAACTGCAGGGTAACGGCAGTGCGGCCTGGCTTACCAGACGGAGGCAAGGGACAGGAAGGGACAGAACCAACTGTAGGGTCACGGCAAGACGGCCCGGCTTACCCAACGGAGGCAAGGGACAGAACCAACTGCAGGGTAATGGCAAGACAGCCTGGCTTACCCGATGGAGGCAAGGGACAGGAAGGGACAGAACCAACCGCAGGTAACGGCAAGACAGCCTGGCTTACCCGATGGAGGCAAGGGACAGGAAGGGACAGAACCAACCCGCAGGGTAATGGCAAGACGACCTGACTTACCTGGCGGGGGCAAGAGACAGGAAGGGAGCTAGGTACAGGGTGGCTCCAGGACAAGACTTTAGGTGAAACGAGGCAAGAGTTACCAGCAAGACAAGGCAAGGCTTCAGGCAATGCAAGGCGAGACAAGAACTTCAGGTGAGGCGAGAGTTACCGGCAAGATAAGGCAGGCTTCAGGCAAGGAAACAGAAGGCAGAGGAAGGGATACAAGGAGTAAGGACAAGAACAATCCAGCAGCCATGCCCTGGTCTCTGGAGGTATTTATGCAGCCAGCCCCAACGAGAATCAGCTGCCTCAATTAGTGCTCAACAGGAACAGAAACAGGGTAGACAGGAAAACCTGGAGCAAGGGTTGATGGACCGGACCATGAACCAGAATGCGGACTTCATGGACCGGACCACGACACCCGCCCCAGATGACCTGAGAACTCGGGAAGGTTCATAATGCAGCAAGAGATCGGAAATGAATTTTGGCCCTACACCATTCAGTGCTTTATAAACCAGTAGCAATATCTTAAAGTCAATCCTCTGATGGACAGGGAACCAGTGTAGTGTTCTGAGAAATGGAGTGATGTGTTTGACTTTCTTGGTCTTAGTGAGGGCTCTAGTAGCACTGTTCTGAATGAGCTGTAGCAGTCTGAGAGATTTTTTTATAGAGACCTGTGAAAATGCCAATACAGTCATCAAGCCTACAAAAAATAAATACATGGACGAGTTTTTCTAGATCGTCCTGAGACATAAGTCCTTTAACTCTCTCTACATTTTGAATATGATAGTAGGCTGACTTTATAATTGCCTTAACGTGGCAGTTAAATTTAAATCAGAGTCCATCACAAAACACCAAGGTTTCTAGCTTGGAATTCTAAGTGAGCTCTGACTACAATTGTTCTTTTTTGGCACAAAAAACAATTCTTTCAGTTTTTTCTTTGCTTAACTGAAGGATATTTTGGCACATCCAATCAGTGATAATTAATTTTATTTACTTTAGTAAAAGTTCTATACTGTCATATATGAGAAACTATTGAAACATTCATAATTTTGGAGGCCGTATCACATCAATCTACAAAGAATTATTTGATGCATAGTTCATAAGTTTCAGTTTCTATAAACTTTAGTATAGCAATAGCAAATTACTAAGAGTGAATTTCTTATAATTCAAGCTTTTTCCGTTGTTGCTTATCTATACAATGCCAAAAACAAAGTGTAAAGTATTTGCTAAAAAATCCAAATTATGCACAATATCTATGTTACTATGATGTGATATTTATGAAAAAAATTGTCATACAGTTGAGTATGTGTTTGGAAAATATAATTTACTTTGGACAAATGTAAGTTTTTGCACTTCAGATGAAACATTACTGAGAGGTATAGAATGAGAAAGGGAAATAATATTACAGGACAGCTTTCCATCACAATATGGTAACTCAAATAAAACATCCAAACTAATATTGGAGAATATATTATTTTCAAGAATACTTTGTCGTTTATAAACCACTGCTTCATAACTGTATTAACTGGAAGCAAGATAATAATTAAGTTCACTACAATTGAAAGGGACTAAATCATATTCTTGACAGAAAAAAATTCTATTTTAATCTCCAGCCACTGGAAAGAATAATAAGATAGTCAGAGAGGGATTGAAAAATTAAAGGGACACTCAGCAGCCTTTGTGAACAGGATGTGTGTCCTATATAATGCCAGGTAACTGTCTGGAAGTGGAAAAGTGTGCAAGTAAAGTAATTAGATAAGCATGTATTTTAAATAAGGAATTTAACATCTGTACAGATTGGGATAGGCAGAATAACACGTTTTGGTGAAATGTTGATGCATAATAGATTTCTGTAACAGCATGTCCCAAAATCGATAGTGGAGGGTATATTTAGAATTGTTGCTGTTGCCTTCCATGCCCTGTGGCGCATCAGGAGGCAGTCTTGCATTTCTTTAACACTTTTGTCTGTTTTTACCAGCTCGATGCTCATCCAGCATGGATGAAAGGCGTGCTAGAAGTTGGCCTAATTTGAACCTTGGACAGCTCACCTCGAAGTCTGGTGTGCAGGACACTACAGCACCAGCTAGTTATTTAGAATTACTATTGAGTAAGTAACCTATTAGTGCACGGGCATTATCTACAACTATCATAGTGGATCTAAACTTACTAAACCAGCTAACAGTTTGGTACGAATCATGGGGGATATCTTCCCTGAGGAGATCAGACAAGCAAGACATCAGATACTGGGGTATCCGACCTCCTGCTCTGCCCCTGGACTCAGCATTGGGTGCAAGGACAGAGCACAAAGGTCCTCTGGCTGAGCAGCCAGATAATAAGACCATAAGAACATAAATCATTTCAGCAGAATTAGGCCATTTGGCCTATTGAGTCTGCTCTACCATTCAATCACAGCTGATCCTTTTTACCCATCCTCAGCAACCCCTCCCCAGCCTTCTCCCTGTAACCTTTGATGCTGTGTCCAATCTAGAACCTTTCAAGCTCTGCCTTAAATACACCCAATGACCTGGCCTTCACAGTTGCCTGTGGTAATATATTTCACAAATTCACCACCCTCTAGCTAAAGCAATTTCTCTGCATCTCTGTTTTAAATGAAAACCCCTCTTTGACTGAGGTTGTGCTCTCTTGTCCTAGGCACCCCCCTCCCATGGGAAGAATCCTTTCCACATCTACTCTGTCCAGGCTTTTCAACATGCAAAAGGTTTCAATGAGATTCCCTCCCATTCTTCTAAATTCCAGCGCATCTAGAGCTATCAAACGTTGAATTAAATTGAATTGACTTTATCTCTTACATCCTTCACATACATGAAGAGTAAAAATCTTTATGTTATATCTCCACCTGAGTGTGCAATGTGCAATTTATAGTAATTTATAATAAATAGTATGTACAACAGAACAGTCAATATGGCATAGAAATACAATTGTATCAGCATAAATTAATCAGTCTGATGGCCAGATGGAAGAAGCTGTCCCGGAGCCTGTTGGTCCTGGCTTTAATGCTGCGGTAATGTTTCCCGAATGGTGGCTGCTGGAACAGTTTGTAGTTGGGGTGACTTTGGTCCCCAATTATCCTTCGGGCCCTTTTTATGCACCTGTTCCTGTAAGTGTCCTGAATAGTGGGAAGTTCACATCTACAGATGTACTGGGCTGTCTGCACCACTTTCTACAGAATCCTGCAATTGAGAGAAGTACATTTCCCATACCAGGCAGTGATGCAGCCAGTCAAGATGCTCTCAATAGTGCCCCTGTAGAAAGATCTTAGGATTTGGGGACTCATACCAAACTTCTTCAACTATCTGAGATGAAAGAGGACCTGTTGTGCTTTTTTCACCACACTGCCAGTATGTACAGGTCACGTGAGATTCTCAGTGATATGTATGCTGAGGAACATAAAGCTGTTCACCTTCTCAACCTCAGATCTATTGATGGCAATAGGGGTTAGTCTGTTTCTATTCCTCCTGCAGTCCACAACCAGCTTTGTTTTTGTGACATTGAGGGAGAGATTGTTTTGACACTGCTATGTCAGAGTGATGATTTCTTCTCTGTAGGCTGCCTTATTATTATTTGAGGTTAGGCCAATAAGTGTAGTGTCGTCAGCATATTTAATTAGCAGATTGGAGGTGTGGGTGGTGACACAGTCATGGCTATACAGAGAGTAAAAGAGGGGGCTTAGGACATAGCCCTGAAGGGCACCTGTGTTGAGGGTCAGGGGGTGGAGGTGAGGGAGCCCATTCTTACCACCTGCTGGCGATCTGACAGGAAGTCCAGGATCCAGCCACACAAGGCAGGATGAAGGCCAAGGTATCTGAGCTTCTTGTCAAGCCTGGAGGGCATTATAGTGTTGAACGCTGAACTGTATTTCAAGAACAGCATTCTCACATAAGCATCCCTCTTCTCCAGATGTGTAAAGATGATGTGATGAGCTGTGGCTATTGCATCATCTGTCAATCGGTTGTGTTTGAATTGTAGGGGATCCAGTGTGGGTGACAGCATGCTGCAGATGTAGTCCTTGACCAGCCTCTAAAATCATTTGCTTATTATTGAGGTGAATGCTACAGGATGCCAGCCATTTAGACATGTTACCTTGGTCTTTTTAGATACAGGGACAATGGTGGATGTTTTGAAGCAGGAAGGCACTCTACACTGGGAGAGGGAGAGATTAAAAATGTCTGTAAACACACCTGCCAGTTGTGCCACACACATCCTGAGTACCTGGGATGTTGTCCTCATATGATAACCCTTTCATTCCCGGAATCATCTGTGTGAACCTCCTCTGAACCTTTTCCAATGCCAGCACATCTTTTCTTAGATGAGGAGCCCAAAATTTTCGCAATACTCAAGATGAGGCCTCACTACTGCCTTATAAAGCTTCAGCATCACATCCCTGCTCTTGTATTCTAGACGTCTCTTTGTATCGGGCTCCTCAGCACTATGTTACTATGGCAGGGTTCATTTGAACGGGGTCATCAATCTTGATTAGAAAATGTAGTTAAGTGGTTGGTTTATTATTCTTTAATTTATCCTCATGTTCTTTTACAGATACTTCAAAATGTTTTATGTCTTTTTATTTAAAGTAAGTTGAAGGTTTAGATATGCAGTTGCAAAAATGCCCCAAAGACCATTGAGCAAATAAATTTCTTATTTAACATTTCTTAGATTGTAATAGGATTTAATGCCAGACTTCTTACAGTATGAAAATTTCACGTGCCAATTGTTCTTTCATCTGGCACACCAGGTGCCCAAGCAATACCAAACTTTGTTTCTGGTGAGATTGTCTCCCACATTGATGATGAGACTGATAAGGTGAAAACAGCTTTCAATAACACTTAAGGCTCAAGTTATACTCAGTTTGAAAGGCCAGACTCTTTTCCCCTCTTGTCATAGGCAGTGGAAAACACATCATATCCAGACTGACAGGTTCTCTCTCACAAATCAGTGACAAAAATGTCAGAAGCAATCCTACAAGAATATAAGTGTTCCCATTATTATGGTAGGATGTAGCAAAATTCCATGTTGCCTCTTTACTGAGGGCAAGAGAAACCTACATAGGCTTCTACATAGGAGTCTACATAGAACAGTAGACTCAGGAAACAGTTTTCTCTTGGCAGGAAGTTGCCAGAGATCAAGGATAAAGTATGAATGTGCTCTATGAATGCGTTCTATGAATGCGTGCGCTATTGACAATATTCAAAGTAATCTACTGCCCCTTCCAGGGCTAAATGCAAAACTCAATTTGATTAACAGTGTAAGATTCCTTATATTCTGGTCAATATTTCTGGCATTCTACAATGTAGCAGAGATCAGCAAAACAGTGAATACGAGGCATTTCTCAGCAGAAGCAGTCTGTACAGATTACAAGACAAGAACAGTGAAAGTGCAACTGATCCAAGAGAGCAGTGCAGGCACTTGTGTGACCCCGCAGAGGTCACAGTCACAAGGACAAGATTATAGACTTCTTGGCTTTTGCCAAAGGAAGTTTTGAGCAGAAGGTGCCTCCTGATAAAACAAGCACAATGGCAGCTTTATCATGTCTTTGATTCAGATGTTTTTTTTCTAAATTTTTGCACTTATTTCTCAATTGATGAAAATGGGACCACTTCTGCTCATGCAAAACTTTTTTCTGCTCATGCAAAACTTCTTCCTGTATCTCTGACTACTGAATTTTGAAAAGGAACTTATTGTGCATTTCATTTCCTGCTTATCCCAAAATTACCATGCAAGTTGATAGGGTTGTTAAGAAGGCATATGGTGTGATGGTCTTCATTAGTCAGGAGATTGTGTTCAAGAGCTGTGTGGTAATGCTGCAGTTCTATAAAACCCTGGTTAAACCACACTACGAATATTGTTCAGTTCTGCTCTCCTTTTTAGAGGAGGGATATAGAATCAGGTTTAATATCAGCAGCGTAGGTCATGAAATTTGTTAAAACCAATATTAAAATATTAAATAGTTAAATTAGGTAGTGAGGCAGTGCTCATGTATTCAATGTCCATTCAGAATTTGGCTGGCAGAGAAGAAGCTGCTCCTGAGTTGTTGAGTGTGTGCCTTCAAGCTTCTGTACCTCCTTCCTGATGGAGTATTAGAATGCTCAAACTTTGAGTACAATAGAACCAAACAGTCAAAAAGAAAGCACTTGGAGGTGACAATTAAGACTCACTCAATGAGACAAAACCTTAAATACAATATTGTCTTTCTGCTCATAAACTCATAGTTATGCAAGATAGTGAATATATTTTAATCCATAGCTGGTATTTTTGTGGCTCAAAATAAATTAGCAACTGCAGTTCTGTGGAAATCAGGCAGTCTTGGTGAACCCCTATGATGATTGTTGGTGGAAACTTCAATAATAAATGAAGTCTGCAGGCAGGGATCTTGATTAGATTAAATATATAAATTAAGTGAGGGGAAGAGTATCAGAAATATATTTGAGTATTGTGTACTTTCTGTATAGGCAAACACAACCACAGCCTTATGCACTTAATGCTTTTGCATGAAAGGACCAACTAGCAGTTAGCATGTACAAACGTCTGAAAGTGCATGAATCACCTGAGGCCATTACAAAAATCAAAGTGATAAGATGTCCTGCTAAGATAGTTAAATGAACAAGAAATACTATTCTCTGTGCAAGTCATTGGTCAGGTTGCCTCTGGGATATTGAATCCAATTTTGGTCCTCTCATTACCGCAGTTGAGATAGAGATACTAGAAAATGCCCAAAGGAAGTTATCTAGATTGACACCTAGTTTAAATTCATTCAGGAATGATGACAGTTTCAAGCTAAGTTCTTTATATGGGGGGGGGGGGGGAGGGAGGGAGAGGAGGAGGGCAAGGCAAGAGACTTAATTGAGGCCATCAACATATAGAATTACATTCACATTACTGTGGCAATTTGAGTAGGTTAGGGAACCAATTAAGGCTATGTCCACACTAGACCGGATAATTTTGAAAACGCTGGTTTCACGTAAAAACGATAGGCGTCCACAGCAGGCGTTTTTGAAACATTGAAAAACTGACCAACTCTGTTGCAGAGGGATTTGCAATGATGAGGAGTACTTTTCCACAATACCAGCCTCACAGCCACCACAGTAGCTACACATACGGACACACAGACCTCCAGGTGGCTCCACTAACATCTTCCCCACTCCCACAGAGGGATCACCCTGGAAACATTTCCTACAGCCATAGACTCTTCACCAATGAAAGGGACGACAGCTACAACTAAATGCAATAAAACTGGGCAAAAATGAAATTTGCTGTTAACTCATTTGTTTGCCTTTACTTTTGCCATGTCTTTCTGTATTATTTTGCTGTATTTAACGTGCAATAGAACGAGTTACTGGGCAAAAGTGATTTTATTTTTACCCGAGTAAAAGTGAAATTTACAATTTTCCTTTTTTGGCCTTAACATTTTCACATCTATGCCAAACATAAGCTACTACTTAAAAATGACATTTTGGAAGTAGTGACAATTGCATCTATTGAATGTTTGCACAAGCAATACATTAATAAAGTACCTTGTTAAATGTATAAAACATGTCTGCATCAGTGTTATCTTGTATTTCCACACAATGTGACATTAGGCTGTTACACATCTATTGTCAGAGAAGTACTTGCATAAATAGGTAAACCACTTTCATACAAGCAAGGACAGAAAACAGGGCAAAGTGAGTATACTTACAAACGTTTGTATTTATTCAGTAGTCATTAAGTTATGGGTCAAAGTATTTGGTGTTTCTAACTTCTGGCTTCAGTCTCGCCATCTGTTCTGAAATTGTTAGGTTGTGTGGGGGGGGGGGTTGAAATTAACATAGACAATAAAGTAAACAACACACGCACAAAGCCGTCCGCCATTGTTGTTGTGATGTTGGAGGTTGCGTTCAAGAAAACAATGAAATGCCGTGCTGCTGCCACCACCTGTTCCGGCACGTTATGACAGTGTTTTTAAAAAGAGCCGGTTACCCCGTACACACTACACCGGCCATTAGGTGTTTTCAGATTTATTCACTTTGGAGAGCGTTTTTGAAAAGCTCTGTTTTCGGGGGAGGAAAATGCCGTTTCAGTGTGGACGGAGGGTCAAAACAAAGAGAAAAAGCTTCGGTTACGGATTTATCCGGTCTAGTGTGGACGTAGCCTAAGACACTAATACAAATTGCTAAACACATTTATCACTGCAAGAAAAGTTTCTGACTCATACAATGAGCGCAGACTTGATGTAAACTTTCAAAAGAGTAATGGGCAGCTTCCGTGTGGGCATCAAAATCCCCAGCACCTTAGAAAGTAGGTGGGGATTTACAGGTTGTGGCATCCACCAGTAACAATACTAGATTTGTTTGATATCTTATGATTACAGAGCCAACTCCCAGATTTTTCTCCTCAAGATATCGGTTTTCCTGCCTCTCAGGAACATTTCAAAGCTGCATGCAATGGATAGAAGGAAAACGCCCCCACAAAAAAAAACCTAAAGGCTGGAAATGTGAAATTTAAAAAAAAAATCTGCAGAAACTCATCAGGCAACATTTGTGGAAAGAGAGTAGTAACCTTTTCAGGGGAAAGGTTCTTCGACAGAATTCTTCCGCCCTTCATTATTGTACATTCAAAGATGTTGACTGAGTGACTGTGACAACTTTGATTTGTCACGGTAAACTGGTCATTGGTAAACCGACATAGCATCAAGGTAAACATATGTGATACATCCCTAAAGGCTGCATGATCTTCAAAATATGCCAAAGTTGACACCTTTGATTTAGAATGCCTAATAATCAGTGAAACACCTTTGCATCCAAAAGAGAGTAAAGATATTACTACTCCAAGAAAACTTTTTTAGCTAAACTTTAAATATCCATGCTTTTGAACTAATTAATTTGCAACCTACAGAACTAAAATACTTAAGCCAAAATCACTTTCCCTTGCCCACAATGCCCATATCTGTATCATTCAAGTTACAAAATACTGTTGGAAATGCACCCTTTTCTAAATATATTAAAATGTGTAATACACTTTAACACAAATAAACTCCATGATCAGAACAACTACTACCCAAATATAGCCAAATCTATAACTGTAACTTGCAACTTTTTATCCAAGGCTGGAGTAGGTGTTCTTAGAGCTTTGTTATACACGTATGTAGAACAAAAACCGTGATATATTTCAGTTAACTGCAAACGGATAGCTAAAATTTCAGAATGCCAGAAGCTAAAAGGTTTGTCAAAACAGTAACTTTATTTGAGAATTATAGCCAGTACAGAGGTAAATTTATAGTTCAAAAAGCATTTAAATCATGAAAAAGATTTCTTTTAAAAATGTCCTTAGGTATGGTACATTACAACTCTAGTTACTAATTTAGGATTGTCTTCAATGATTATCATACCATTACTTTTTACCTTGATATATATAAGATTGCGTAGCACAATAATATTTTGGCTATTAAAGTTCTATTGCTCTATCAACCACAACCAAAGATCATATTAATGCTGAAGAATATGTAAAGAACTTGCCCCTTTTTTGAAAAGGGTAACAAAAAAAAGATAGAAATTCCCTTTTGGTTTGACTGCAGGAGAAGGTGGGGAGAATTGGGGGTGGGGGGGAAGAGGTGTAGCAGGAAGGGAAAGAAAACTAGTAGAAAACCCTTAAATTCAAAATTACAAACCACCCCACAAACCAGCTAAGGCAATTAAATCAATCAAAACCTCTACATAAATGCAATGCTTTAAAGTCTTTCATTACTGTACAAGTGTGATTGATCATTGAAATGAATTTAAAAACAGATTATTGCCGTCTCACTTGATTGTAAGAACTTGTGGGCTTTAAAATTCAGTATTCGAACTGCACATCTCTTAAAAAGTTAGTTTCTTAATTATATTAGTTATTACCAGCTTGTTACAGAGAGTCAGACAAAGCTTAAATTTGACCTAATGTGTAGATCTTTTTCAACTTCCCTCCCAGTTACGGAATGGAGCCTAATTTTATTTAACTTTAAGGAAGAATGAGTAACTTGCTATGATTCACATTTATGTATCTTAAATGCCTAGCTTTCTTATAATAAAAATTTAAAGCAAATTATAGAGAGTTCCTGAAACCCATTCAACTGTACTTTTTTTCAATGAGTGATATATTATAGGAATGTTTTTTTTTATTCTAAATGCTATCCATAGCCTTGAACTCACTGAGAGCCTGTACTGGTGAGACATGCTTTTTCTGAGATGATCTTTTAACTTTGTGAATATCGTCATTTTTCTCCCTCTTAACCAAGGGTTTCTTCTCAGGAGCCCTCATCTTCCACGAAACAGCAGGCATGTTCAGCGATGCCATGCCAAGAGACTTCTGGTATTTAGTGGATGCCACATAGGAAGCTTTAACTGTTTGTACCACAGCATTCATCAAGTTCTTTGCAGCTTGGATCAAAGACATTGCACTATCCACCTGTAAATGAGACACAAGATAAATGTCTGAAAATTATCCATTAACTACAATTAAGTGGCAATTTTAACATAAACTCAAGATTATATGCAGTAATTCTGTTTACTAACAGCACATGCTGCTAAAACTATACATGTTATTTTGTCAATACCATCTGTGAGGTATCATGCAAATGTATAAGATGTAAGAAACCTTAAGTTTTCAGTCTTTATATTATAGTGTTAAATTGTACACCAAAACTTGTACTCCTTTTTTGTTGGCAATACTGTAGATAATTAAGTTATCAAAATTTCTGTGAACGAATTGATTTAATGCAAAATTTTGCCTTAAATTACAGTGCACAAAGTCCTTTGCCAAACCATAGTGTTAATACATTTTCATGGCTCGTCTAAAATTGCCGATTACACACCAAGTTACCTCCAAGTTTTTCCCATTCCTCCCCTGAAACTACTGGCTTGAAATACAGCCTCATTGCTTTTGATAGCTGTCCAATATCATAGAAAATGGGTGATCTTTCCAAGTGAGCTTTCGCAGCAAGTATTGTTATATTAGTCAACTACAAATGACTGACAGCTTTCCAAATGTTTTTTTTTCTGAATGGCTATGCACAGCAGGAGGCCTAATGACCAGCAGATAATCCATCTCTTACGTCAACATAGTAATGAATCATGTTTAAACATCCCATATAGAAATTTTTCAACTTAAATCATATTCTGTTACAATAACATTGGTTTGTGCTTCAATTCTTTAGCAAATAGCTAAAACTATAAAAATAAAATCATATAGCAAGAAAAAGTAGACCTCTATTAAATGAGCAAATTGCACTCTGAAATAAACTTAATCTAAACATAGGATTGCTCTTGAATGAAATGCATTTGTACTGCTTCATCTTTCTCAATTAATCCAATAAAAGTGAAGACATGTGCCTAGAATTTCTTTAGTCTAACCAGAGTTTTCAGTTATATAATATATAGGATCTTTCTCTCCCTAGCAAGATTTACTTGGTCCAGTACTAAAATTAGTATGTTCAGTACATTGCAAAGCTAAAGTTGTTGCTTTAACCGGTCAGGAGAAAGTTGCACAGATAAATTTAATGTTATTTTCAGTAAATAGCATTAAGGATTTAACTCAGTGGCACAATCTGCTGTTATTTAACTGTGTCCAGGAAGAACTCCTAATGCAGTATGTAGGCGGGCCAACCAGAGGAGAGGTCATACTGGATCTGAGGCTAGGCAATGAACCTGGTCAGGTGTCAGATTTCTCAGTGAGAGAGAATTTTGGAGAGTGACCACAACTTATTGACCTTTACCATAGCTTTGGAGAGAGATAAGCACAGACGATATGGGCAATTATTTAATTGAGATGAAATTATGATACTACTAGGTAGGAAACTGGGAGCAGAAATGGGGATAGATGTACTCAGGAAATGCAAAATGGAAATGTGGAGGTTGTTTTGTATTGAGGCAGGGAAAGGATGGTATGAAGGAAGCACAGAGGATGTGGAATATCTAGTCAAGAGAAAAAAAAAGGCTTACTTAAGGCTTAGAAAGCAAGGGTCAGACAGGGTTCTACAGAGTTACAAGGTAGCCAGGAAGGAGCTGAGGATTAGACTTAGGAAAGATAAAAGGGGGCATGAGAAATCCTTGGAAAATATAATTAAGGAAATCCTCAAGGCATTCTACACATATATGAAGAACAGGAGAATGACTAAGATGAGGGTAGAACGATCAGGTATGAAAGAGGAAACAGTTGCCTGGAGTTGGAGAAGGTAGGGGAGGTCCTTCATGAAAACTTTCCTTCAGTATTCATCCGTGAGACGGACCTTGACATTTGTGAGAACAATGTAAAGCAGGCTGAAATGCTAGTAAATGTTGACGTTAAGAAAGATGATGTGCTGGAACTTTTGAAAAACATTAGGATAGTTCCCAATGTCAGACAGGATATACGCCAGGTTACTATGGGAAGAGACTGCTATGCCTCTGGCGATGATCTTTTTGTCCTCACCAGTCACAGTAGTACAGATGACTACAATGTAACAAATGTTATTTCGTTTTAAAAAAGGGAATAGAGATAACCGTGGGAATTATAGACTAGTGGGTCTTAGGTTAGTCGTGAGCAAATTATTGAAGACAGGATTTATGAGCATTTGGAAAAGCATAGTCTGATGTGGCTTTGTGAGGGTAGATCACACCGCATGTACCTGAATAAATTTTTGAGGATGCAACAAAGCACACTGATAAAGGTAGAACAGTGGATTTGGTGTATACGCATTCTAGTAAGCCATTTGATATAGTTCCCCATGGTAGGCTCATTCAATCAGGATACATGGGATATAGGGAAACTTGGCCGTGTGGGTTCAGAATTAGTTTGCCCATAGAAGGCAGAGAGTGGTAATAGATAAACAGTATTCTGCCTGGAGTTCAGCAGTGTGGAGGAATAGAGGGTTCTTGGGATCCACATCCATAGATCTCTCAAAGTTGCTGCACAAGTAGGTAGCGAAGCTGTAGAGAGGGTACAGAGGAAACTTACCAAGATGCTGTTCGGATTAGAGGGCATGTCTTGTGAAGATAGGCTGAGTGAGCCAGGGCTTTTCTTTTTGGAGAAAAGGAGGTTGTCATAGGCTAAACAGAATAGTAACAAGATATAGAGCGAGGCAGAGAAGTAGCAGATAGAGTTCAACCTGGAAAGGTATGAAGTGATTCTTGTTGGAAGGTCAAATTTCAATGCAGAATGCAGGATTAAAGGCAGGACTCTTAGCTGTATGAAGGAACGGAGGTGTGCAAGAAGACAAGAGGCACACATCAAGTGGATAACCAGAGACTTTTCCCAGGGCAGAAATGACGAATGTGAGGGGCATAATTTTAAGGTGATTGGAACAAAGAGTGAACAAAGGGAGAATGTCAGAGATAAGATTTTTTTTAAACATCGAGTGGTGAGAGCATGGAACACCATGCCATGAGTGGTAGTAAAGCAGATACATTAGGGACATTTAAGTTACTCTTAGGAACATGGATAATAGAAAAATAGAGGGCTTTGAGGTGCAGTGTTCTACTATGCTAAGTAAGTTAGGGAAAAGAGTTGTCAATTTAAAACATTGTAATTTATTTTTAACAACATAGATATTTAACTTGCTAACTCATATAGTTGATTCGACTAACAAATTGATGACACTAATGTTAAGAATATTCTGCATGTCACTAACTCATTACTCTAGTTCTTGATTAATGTTTTTAGTCTACAACAATGCATTTGAAGATTGGCAAAAACTTAGGTAGATTGGACAAGTTAATTTTAAATATAAGTAGACAACATAGAAATTCTATGAGAGCTCTTTGGGATTCCATCTGATATACCAACAGAACCTAGTTGAAAGAGGCCAATAACTGATTGTGCCTCAGATTTACAGGCTGGTTTCAATAGGGCTGGGACATTTTCCCAACTCTTGCAAAGAAAATGACATAAGCATTGCAAATGAATGACTACAAATAGAAACAACTTAGTGTACCTCTGGAAAACTCAGCATCCTGAAATGTTCTGGAAGCTAAAGTAACAAGCAAATTACAGTCAACTGCCTCCAGTCATGAAGCTATGGGGTCCACCATACAGGACTGCATATAGGCTATTGCTTTGCACTGAAATACCAAATAATTAGATTGCCAGACCCCAAGAAATAAAACAAGAGTAGAAAACTTAAAGTAATTCTCTCTTGGTCAATATTACCCCAACCAGCCAGACCCACATTTTGTGTGGTGCAAGTCAGGCACACACATACCACCAGGCAAATGAACTACCCTACTGCTGGCTCAGAAAGATGGCATAAAAAGCCAATATCTGTTACATCTCAAAATAGCCATCTGTATTTTCATTAATTACAGAATACTTACTCCAGACACAATGAGTTCTCCACCCAGGTTTTGAACTTCTGCCTTTACTTTGCTGCAGATATTCAACTGATGGCAATACAAAGCAATGCGCTGCAGATAAGCCAATAAATCTTGCTTGCAGCTGGAATCTGGGCACTACAAAAGAAAACACTAGTTAAAAAATTCACAATTCCTATGAATGTTTCAAATTCTGAGTGAAAAAACATCAGTTTTTTTCAAACTCATGGCTTAACTTCATATTATGTTCTATACTGCAAGATTTGAGTAAAAGAATAGTGATGTCTGCAACTTTTAAATAAATAGAGCTTTGGTGATGCTCCATTTGGAATAGTATACAGGCCTGCTCTTGCTGCCCATGGGGAAAAAAATGCAATAGAACGACTGCTGCAAATTACCAGACTGATTCTTAGATGACAGATTTGTTGTACAAGGAAATGTACTATGCTTTTACTCTTCTAGAGTACAGAAAAATAAGGCAATTTCATTGAAATGTATGCACTTCTTAAGGAGCTTGAAAGGAGGTTTTTTTCAAAACAGTTAATGTTTCTGTTATCTGGAACAGACAGAATTAGGACTCAGACACAAAACAGAGCTGGCCAGGAAGGACAGAGGTAAGAAGTTTTTTTTTTCATCCAGTAGCTGGTGAACCTTTAGAATTCATCATACGAAGGGCTGCAGAGGCTTAGTCAAGGAAATGATTTCTAAGTATCAGATATCAAGCAAATTTAGGGATACAGAGTTCATTTGAAAAATGGTGCAGAGGTGGACTGACAAGTTCAGTTAAAGAGCAGAATCTGCTGGATCTATACCAATAAACATGGCCTGCAGAACTAAGTTCGACTAACATGGATAACCTGAAAATAGAAATGACCTGTACAATTTTCTACGACTTATCTGCATTATCCTGTCAGCAAAATCAATCAAATTAAATTCAGAATTTGTAAAAGGAATCCAACAGAAATTGCAGACGTTTATCTGAAATTAATACCAAAGGAGCTTGTGTGCATTACTTAGCCTCCAGCATTCTGGAAAAGGATTCAGTGCTAACAAGGTAAAAAGGATAGAAATACTCATGCTGCTGGCCAGTCTTCACAGACAAATAATTGACAGATCAGAACATCCCTGTCCAATCATATTTCAGTTTAAACCTTAAATAGTAAAGACCCCGTTCTTGATTGTCTCTTAGGAGACAAATCCCTTCATTAGTAACCAGTCTGAATGTAGTCTTCAACTTTTGTCAGCATGCTTGACATTCAAAGGAACTTTTGGTTGGGAGGTACCAATGTTGCAATGGTTTGTCATTCTGAAACTGATTTAAGTGTTTCCCTGCATGAGTTAATCGGTTCAACACAATATTTTACCATTTACTTATGCTAGAGTGACGCCTGGCTTCTCTATGAACAAAAAGCTAAGTACATGGAAGAAAGCTGTGATAAAAGGGTCAAAAAAATATTGCCAGAGATTTTAGTATCTTTGTCCAGAGCCTTTGATACTTTGTCCTGAAACAAAAAAATTATCTACCTGAGAAATATTTTAACTCTGTGAATGAATCCCCCACATTTCAATCTGTGCTCAATGCTTTCTTCACAACTTTAATGTTTATATACATAGGCTACTAATATTGCTGGTTTTAAATTTTAAACAGTCAGTTTGTGTAGTACTGTGCAGAAGTCTTAGGCATATATGTATAGCTAGGGTGCCTAAGACTTTTACATACCACTGTAGAAATTTATATATTGCACTGTACTGCTGCCGCAAAAAAATACAATGACATATGTGAGAGATGATAACCTTGATTCTGATACAGATCTCCATTGTGAACTGAGAGTGGGAAAGGGGCAGGGAGAGAGAAATCATGGTTGGAGAAAGCGGGGGGGGGGGGCGGGGGAAGGAGCAGGAAGTACCAGAGAGAAATTATATAATGATCAATAAACCAATTATTTGGAATCAAATGACCGTGACTGGTGTCTCAGGCTGAGCGTGTCTACATCCTCCTCCCCCATCCCTGGCACTCTTTTTCTGCCACCTGTCCTGCCCCCACCTATGGTGCTCCACCTTTGCCATTCCCAACATCCTTTGCTCCCGCCACATTTATAAACTTGCTCTCCATTGCACATTGACAAATACAGTACTGTGCAAAAGTCTTAGGCACCCTAATTATATACAGTGCTTATAAAAAGAATTCACCTCAACTTGGAAGCTTTCATGTTTTATTGTTTTATGACATTTGAATCACAGTGGATTTAATTTAGCTTTTTTGACATTTTAGTGTCAAAGCGAAAACAGATTTCTACAAAGTGATCTAAATTAATTACAAATATAAAACACAAAATAATTGATTGCATTCTTACTAGCTCTTCTTTCAGTTAGTCCTGATGAAGGGTCTCGGCCCAAAACGTTGACTGTACCTCTTCCTAGTGATGCTGCCTGGCCTGCTGCGTTCACCAGCAACTTTGATGTGTGTTGATTGCATTAAGTATTTACCCCCTTCAAGTCAATATTTAGCAGATGCACTTTTGGCAGCAATTACAGCCTTGAGTCTGTGTGGATAGGTCTCTTATCAGCTTTGCACATCTGAACACTGTAGCTTTTTCCCCATTCTCTTTACAAAACTGCTCAAGCTCTGCCAGATCGCATGGGGACCGTGAGTGAACAGCCCTTCTCAAGTCCAGCCACAAATTCTCAATTGGATTGAGGTCTGGACTCTGACTTGGCTACTCCAGGATATTAACTTTGTTGTTTTTGAACTATTCCTGTGTAGCTTTGGCTTTATGCTTGGGGTCACTGTCCTGCTGGAAAACAAATCTTTTCCCAAGTCACAGTTCTCTTGCAGACTGCATCAGGTTTTCCACCAGGATTTCCCCTGTATTTTGTTGCATTCATTTTACCCTCTACAAGCCTTCCAGAGCCTGCTGCAGTGAAGCATCCCCACTGCACAATGCAGCCACCACCATGCCTCACAGTAGGGATGGTGTCATTTTTGATGCGCAGTGTTTAGCTTACACCAAACATAGAATTTAGTCTGATGACCAAAAAGCTCAATTTTGGTTTCATCAGACCATAGAACCTTCTTCCAGCTGACTCAAGAGTCTCCCATATCCCTCTCCTGAGTAAAGCTGTGACTGGTGAAGCACCCAAGGCAACAGCTGATGCATAGCCTCTCCCATCTCAGCCACTGAAGCTTGTAACTCCTCTAGTATTGTCATAGGTCTCTTGGTGGCCTCCCTCACTGGTCTCCTTCTTGCACGGTCACTCAGTTTTGAGGACAGCCTGTCTAGGCAGATTTACAGCTGTGCAATATTCTTTCCAGTTCTTGATGATTGACAATAACTTTATTGTGGAATTGCTTGGGAGTTTTCCTTTGTCTTCACGGGTTAGTTTTTGTTAGAATACTGACTCACTGCAGCTCGACCTCCCAGATACAAGTGTATTTTTTTTACTACAATTAATTGAAACACCTTGAGTGCAAACAGGTGATCTCCATTTAATTAATTATGTGACTTCTGAAACCAATCAGAAACCAGTGATGATTTGGTGTACCTTATTAACCATATTAAGGGTGAATACTTGCAATCAATTATTTTGTAAATTATATTTGTAATTAACTTACATCACTTTTTAGAGATCTGTTTTCTCTTTGACATAATTGAGTCTTTTTCTGTTGATCAGTATCAAAAAGCCATATTAACTCCACCGTGATTCAATGTTGTAAAACAATAGAACATGAAAACCTCTGGGGGGGGGGGGCAATACTTTTTATAGGCACTGTACATGTGCCTAAGACTTCTGCACAGTACCGTATGCTTTTTTGTTAAAAGATGAATACATGTGAGCTAACTGGGTAATTAACCTGCAAGTAACTAGGTAACCATTCACTCAACTCAGGACTAAAATGTTCATGAACAATTTAGGCTGTATATATTTCTGGTAATACATCATAAACATAACTGAGCCGAGTAAAAATACCCTTAACTGCAAAATTACAAAAAACTAGTTATCATTTATCATGTAATAATTTAAAATTTTAAATTACATCTATATAAACTAATGTTGACTCAAATACGCAAAGGTGAAAGGAGATTTTTCAAAGGTAATGTCAGATTTTGAAAAAAGAAAAGCTGCTTTAAGTTATGAAGGAAAGAAAGATCGAATATTTCCAGTTCATCTTAACAGAAAAAAAATACATCCCTGTGCAAAGAGACAAATAGAATAATTTTCCAGTTTTATTCTGCAGGCAGTATGATTAACCTGATCAGCTTTTCTAACTAAATGTCTGAAATTAAAAACATTATATACTGAAATCCTACAGTATAATCCAAGTCTTAAAACAAATGGATTTTAGCACCTCAATTATGTTAAACCAGAAGTGGATTGAGTCAATCAAGTGGATTAAGTTACTGCTTGTTATAAGTACTGTTTATTCAGACTTAACATCTGTAGGAACCTGTAACTGAGACATCTGCAAAGACACCATTGATATAAAAAGGTCTGTAGTCACCTTGTACCAAACAGATGAGTATTACCACAATACTGAGTGAAACAAGCAGTGAGCAAGTTTAGATGTCCGCACCTACTTGCTCTCATGTTATTTATCCAATTACACATTTTAATTGTGAATCGTGAAAATTACAGCAATTATGCACTAGAATTTATAATTTATTGGCTGCATGTTATTCTCTATTTTCTACAAGATCTAGTACTGTAGTTAAAATGCTGTATTTTAAAATGACAAAAATCATATTAAATTGTTAATTATGTTTCAGTTTCCTGTGGCAAAAAGAACTTAAATGGATAGTCAATGAAACAGATTGCTGGTAACTCAGTGTAGAAACTTGAAAGCACAAAAATGTGTCTATTTTGATATCCTGTTGTTTGTCATATTTAGAAGCCCAATTCAAGAATCCACTATACCATAATGCTTCACAGCCACCCTTGTGCAAAGAAATAGGTTCAGGTGTGCTACATGGAGATCTTAGTATTTCTGATAAAATCCCAGATTATTCCACCTCAATTTTTATTGACTAATGTCACCTAGCATCGGGGTGGGGGGGGGGGGTATTCGGAGGTGGAGAGGAGAGAGAATGAGAGCAAGGGCCAGAAACCAGTTAGGGTGGGGGAGGAAGGCAATGCTCACGTGATCAGCAATAGTACGTCCAAGCTTATCCATTCTTGAACCTGCTTCAGCAATTTTCTTGGCCGCACTGATTACATCAGACGTATTTTTCAGTGGACCTTTCCCTCTATAAAATAGAACAAAAAAAAGCAAATATTAAACAAGCAACACACATCAAAGTCGCTGGTGAACGCAGCAGGCCAAGCAGCATCTGTAGGAAGAGGTACAGTCGACGTTTCAGGCCGAGACCCTTCGTCAGAACTAACTGAAGGAAGAGTGAGTAAGGGATTTGAAAGTTGGAGGGGGAGGGGGAGATCCAAAATGATAGGAGAAGACAGGAGGGGGAGGGATAGAGCCAAGAGCTGGACAGGTGATAGACAAAAGGGGATACGAGAGGATCATGGGACAGGAGGTCCGGGAAGAAAGACAAGGGGGGGGGGACCCAGAGGATGGGCAAGGGGTATATTCAGAGGGACAGAGGGAGAAAAAGGAGAGTGAGAGAAAGAATGTGTGCATAAAAATAAGTAACAGATGGGGTACGAGGGGGAGGTGGGGCCTTAGCGGAAGTTAGAGAAGTCGATGTTCATGCCATCAGGTTGGAGGCTACCCAGACGGAATATAAGGCGTTGTTCCTCCAACCTGAGTGTGGCTTCATCTTTACAGTAGAGGCGGCCATGGATAGACATGTCAGAATGGGAATGGGATGTGGAATTAAAATACTAAACAACTTATATTTACAGAATGCCCCAAGTATTTTACAACAAAACTTGACACTAAGGAGCTAGTAGAGCTGCTGAGCAAAAGCTTGGCCAAAGTACAATAACACTTAAAGTTTAAAGTAAATTTATTATCAAAATATGCTTATGTCACCATATACCACCCAGAGATTCATTTTCTTGCAGGCACTCACAGTAGAACAACGAAATAGAAATAAATCAATGAAAAGCTACAAACATATGTACAGACACTGAGAAACAATGTGCAAAGTACAAGCCATGCAAATACAAAAAAAAATAATAGTAAAAAATAAATACACAAATATAGTACTAGTAACATGGCATGTAGAGTCCTCTGATACTGCGTTATCCCACTGTTTAGAAATCTTTACAATTCGATGTGTGGATCAGGTGGCTTTGTTTCCTCTACAACTTTTTGAACCCAGTGTGGCTCCGTTTTCTATGCTCACTTCAAAGAGCCCTGTTTTCCTACTGCCATTATTCTGCATCTGCAGAATTCCTGTTGTTTGCCATTATTCAAGCTGCCTTTAAGCTCATTAGGTTCAATTGAAAGTACATTATATCACTGTATAACATATATAAAAAGGGGGAATTCAGATTCTGTTGGGATATTACTAGGAGTAATATCCATTATTTCAGGAAATTTGAAGCTCTGGCACAACTAAGTCCCAAGAGTGCCAGATAATCAGTTTTACTGTAGTAGTTTCAAAGGGGCAGGCAGAGGGGTTTAAGGAGGCAATTTCAAAACTTAGATACTTAGCAACTAAAATTATATCATTGAACTATGAGCTACAATTCAACAATGAATAGCACACCTTGTGAAGTCTGTCATCTCCATCATAATCATGCACATCTGCTTGGCCAAGACAATAATATCATTTCCACTGTCATCCCACTTAGAAACTTCAGCATCCAGCTTGATTTTCTCCTCCTCAAAGCTGGCTACCTGCTCAGCAATCTTTGCTTTCTGCTCCTGTGGAAGCTGTGCCATAATGGCCTGGAAAACAAAACATCACAGGTAGAGATCAGGCCTAAAAAGATAAAATAAAAATCTGTTCAAATGTGAATTAATAAACAAAGACGAGGCTGACAGCTGAATCTTGTTTTTTAAATGGAAAACCTCTAGTTACTTAATTTTATATAGTACTATTAATCTGTTAGAGCAAAAAAAAACTTGCAAACTTCACAGAAAATATGAATAAAATAGAATACCCGCTCTGATATCGTGGACATCTGATGTAACAGGAACTTTTCCTTTAAGGATTGAGATCAACACACCTATAGTAAGGGTACGCATTGATCAGTATATAGGTTGAGTACCACATACCTGAAATACTTCGGGCTGGAAATATTTCAGATTTTGGAATATATAATGGGATAGCTTGGAATTGCCATCATTCCAACTTAATTTATGCAGTCTTTGGTAAGCAGACTACCGGTAAGCAGTCTTTGTCTTACACTTGTTCATCACACAAATGTATTGATGCAGCTGTTCAGTGTGTTAGGTTTTCATCAGTGCCAATCTTGGCAAGTTCAATGAATTTCTCTACTGCTTTGTGATCAGCAGAAGCTTTATCACCACAAATTTAAAAAAAAATTAAAGCCATGCCTTTTCTTAAACTTCTGCAACCAGCCTGCTGAATATTCACAATTACCTGCAATTTTCAGTTTTGTGATAGACCTTTGCTTGTTTCATACTATTAAGTGACATATGTTCGCTCCAACACTGATGAATCCAATCTTTTAATATATGATTGTGATCATTTTTCACTTTATGCAGTATTTTTCTATTTTTCATTAACTTCTGTTCATTACATATGTGAGGTCACTTCTCAGAACTGCCTGTTGTGTGCAGAGATCTGCACATTGCCTAGGATCCTTCCCAGGGCCTTGTGGAATTTTCCATTTGTGACGTCACATCAGCACTCAAAATAAAATTTTGGATTTCGGAAGTTTTCAGATTTTGGAATTTTGGATAAGGGGTAATCAACCTGTACTTGGCTATTCAATACCTCATGTTTTTTTCTAAGGTAATGATTGAACAATTTTAAGTTTAGAATTCAATTTCATGATAGTTTTCAAAAATTAAAAAAATATTTTTGGAAAGGCTTAACTCATTACATTTTGAGCCATTTTCTGCTTATTAACTTGACCATGCAGTTTTTGCATCAGTTTTCAGAGAGTAAAAGTTGTACAGCACAGATACAGGCCCTTTGGCCCATCACATCCAGTCCATCTATACTAACCCTATTTACCTGTATTACGGCCACATTCTTCTACACCTTACCAATGTAAGCATTTCTCTAAATGCTTGATTGTTGTAATTGCTTTAGATTCTTCTGCCTGTTGCCTCCTCTAGCAGAATATTTCAAATAATCACCACTAAAAAAAAGCCTCAAATCTCTATTAAAGTTCCTTCCTTCATCTTAAATGTACACCCTCTTGTTTTTGATACACCTACTATGGGTGAAACATTCTAGCTAGCCCATCTTTACCTTTCTTAATCTTATGTATTGCAATCTGGATGTAGTACACAGAGCCATGATTATCTCTGCATATTCCAGGCAATCTATGATTCTGCTAACACTGACTGGCTTTCTAGCTTACTTGCTGCTAAATACAGCAGCAAATAAAAATTAAATATGTTGTTTGGCTTCCAATACCATCTGTAAGTAGCTCAATTTTGCAAGACCCAAAAGTTGTGAACCTGAATTCTTCCTGATGCTGAACATGCAAGTACATGCCCTTGCAAATTCATATAGAGAATTGCTATATGTGCTTTTTATTGACACTTTAATTTCACCAAATGAGTAAATTTTCTGCAGAGAACTGCTGTGAAATACTGATGTAAAAATTGAACACGTTAAGCTTTATTTGTAGAGGCAACACAATAAACAGTACACACAGGAAATCCACAAATGAACAGAACTACTTTTCAAATCAGCTCTGTACTACAAAACATTGGTTTTGCTGATGCTTTACAGTGCTTCCCTTATTTGGAGAAGATGCCTTAATCCCAGCTTCAGAAATACAGCGCATAACATTTTCACTTCCCTTTCCCATTGACTTCAAAACACCCATTTTCCAAGAGATAAACAGTGCCAAAAAAAAAATCAGAGCAGCTGAGCGCTGTGGAACTGTCCATTGGGAACTGCCCTACCTCATTCTTCAGATCCTAACAGCTGTCATCTACATTGATAGAGCACAATATTCTCTGGTCGTATACTCTGCACAGCTATTTTAAACAAAATCATACAAGCAACTCTTTCCCAAAAACAGTTCAAATAAAATATTTTATAATAATCCTACTGCAATAAGATAAAATTACGAAATTACTACTTATTTACTTCATAACATGACTTGCTGATTTTCTCCATAATTAGTTCTGCAGCAACTTTATTTACCAATTTCAGGATCACAGCTGTCAGTTGTTCCCCAGAAAGTGTGTAATACTCAATGGCCAAGGTTTTGGTATTTAAAAACATAAAGACATTGGACAATACACATCCTATTAAGCAACTGGAGTTAATAAACACATCTTACCCTTGCACTTTGGCCATTAATAAGCTGGTCTTCCTGTGTCTGAACACTAGTTCTGCTTTGAACGTCAAAGTCTTCAGTTTCAAAGTCTGAGTCATCCAGTTCTTCAGGTGTCTGATGGGAGGGGGAGGGGGAGGAGCAGTAAAAGCTGTATTAATACACTGACATTGGGAAAACAGAATATGATTGTTGTTTTGATATCTAAATCGATGTTTATTTGAAAATTTTAAAGTTGCAATATTGTATTGCAATGGAACTTTTCAATATTAAGGATGGTCACAAGCTCAAGAATATATGCTACTATTTAACACCTACAGTACGTTCATTGCAAGTGTAATTATGTATTCACTAATTTTATAATTTGTAGATGACAGGTAAACAAATGAAAGACCTTAGATTGTCTATTCTGAATATGGTATCCAAATTGCTGGACACATATCATTAGTATACAGGAAAATATTATCTAAAACCTTACTTTATGTAAGCCATTCTCCAAAATGAACTAATCACTAATTGGACTCATTAGCAGTTATTCAGAAGCTTATGCAGGTTAAAACAAATTTTCTAACCTCAAGGACATAAACAGAATGATTTTGAAAGATTTTCAGAATAAGGGAATTTATTATTGTACCTTAAACTTGAAAAAAGTTTATTTTTCTTTATTTTAAAAAGAACACTACACATAGTAGTTAGAGATCCTCATACTTTGAGGTAAATACATTTTCAACTGCATTAATTGAATGGCACTCAATTATAACTGTATTTTTAAAGTACTTTTATAAATATTGACACACTGACAACATTGAATACAGAAACCAACTCACTTCTAAACAGATGTAGTTTTATCTTAATCAAATTTCACTTGAAACAGGGATTCTGTACTGCTTTTCTCTCATCATTATTGACTAATTATTGACTATGAAATGTCATCCTTAATTTTAATCTACAATTTGAGAGGGAGAAGGGGAACTCGGAAGTGTCTGTATTACAGTTGAACAGAGGGAACTATGGTGCTATGAGGGAGGGGCTGGCCAAAGTTCAATGGAACAATACCCTAGCAGGGATGACAGTGGAACAGCAACTGCAAGTGTTTCTGGGAATAATGCGGAAGGTGCAGGATCAGTTCATTCCAAAGAGGAAGAAAGATCCTAAGGGGAGTAAGGGCAGGCCGTGGCCGACAAGGGAAGTAATGGACAGTATAAAAATAAAAGAGAAGAAGGGTAACATAACAAAGACGAGTGGGAAGCCAGAGGATTGGGAAACTTTTAAAGAGCAACAGAAGGTAACCAAAAAGGCAATGCACGGAGAAAAAATGAGGTACAAAGGTAAACTAGCCAAGAATATAAAGCTTCTTTAGATATGTGAAAAGGAAAAAAATAGTTAAGACCAAAATTGGGCCCTTGAAGACAGAAACGGTTGAATTTATTATGGGGAACAAGAAAATGGCAGACGAGTTGAACAGGTACTTTGGATCTGTCTTCACTAGGGAAGACACAAACAATCTCCCAGATATAATAGTGGCCAAACGACCTAGGGTAATGGATGAACTGAAGGAAATTTATATTAGGCAGGAAATGGTCTTGGATAGACCGTTGGGTCTGAAGGCTGATAAGTCCCCGGGACATGATGGTCTGCATCCCAGGTTACTTAAGGAGATGGCTTTAGAAATCGTGGACACATTGGTAATCATTTTCCAATGTTCTATAGATTCAGGATCAGTTCCTGTGGATTGGAGGGTGGCTGATGTTGTCTCTCTCTTCAAGAAGGGAGGAAGAGAGAAAACAGGGAATTATAGACCGGTTAGCCTGACGTCAGTGGTGGGAAAGATGCTGGAGTCAATTACAAAAGATGAAACTATGACACATCTGGATAGCAGTAACAGGATCGGTCCAAGTCAGCATGGATTTATGAAGGGGAAATCGTGCTCGACTAATCTTCTGGAATATTTTGAGGATGTAACTATGAAAATGGACAAGGGAGAGCCAGTGGATGTAATGTACCTGGACTTTCAGAAAGCCTTTGATAAAGTCCCACATAGGAGATTAGTGGGCAAAATTAGGGCACATGGTATTGGGGGCAGAGTACTGACATGAACTGAAAATTGGCTGGCTGACAGAAAACAAAGAGTAGCGATTAATGGGTACCTTTCGGAATGGCAGGCGGTGACCAGTGGAGTACTGCAGGGTTCAGTGCTGGGACGGCAACTGTTTACAATATATATTAATGATTTAGATGAGGGAATTCAAAGTAACATTAGCAAATTTTTTGATGACACAAAGCTGGGTGGCTGTGTGAAATGTGAGGAGGTTGTTATGAGAATGCAGGGTGACTTGGACAGGCTGGGTGAGTGGGCAGATGCATGGCAGATGCAGTTTCATGAGGATAAATGTGAGGTTATCCACTTTGGTGATAAGAACAGGAAGGCAGATTATTATCTAAATGGAGTCAAGTTAGGAAAAAAGGAAGTACAACGAGATCTAGGTGTGCTTGTACATCAGTCACTGAAAGCAAGCATGCAAGTACAGCAGGCAGTGAAGAAAGCTAATGGCATGCTGGCCTTCATAACAAGGGGAATTGAGTAAAAGAGCAAAGAGGTCCTTCTGCAGCTGTACAGGGCCCTGGTGAGACCACACCTGGAGTACTGTGTGCAGTTTTGGTCTCCAAATTTGAGGAAGGACATTCTTGCTATTGAGGGAGTGCAGCGTAGGTTCACAAGGTTAATTCCTGGGATGGCGAGACTGTCATATGTTGAAAGATTGGAGCAGTGATGATGTGGGGATGGAACCGGACTCTCTCACGGTGGTGTCTGAAAAGTGGATGCTATCTAAGTTGCATGCCATCTTGGTCAATGTCTCCCATTCACTACATAATGTACTGGGTGGGCACAGGAGTACATTCAGCTAGAGACTCATCCCGCCGAGATGCAGCACTGAGCGTCATAGGAAGTCATTCCTGACTGTGGCCATCAAACTTTACAACTCCTCCCTTGGAGGGTCAGACATCCTGAGCCAATAGGCTGGTCCTGGACTTATTTCATAATTTACTGGCATAATTTACATATTACTATTTAACTATTTATGGTTCTATTACTATTTATTATTGATGGCGCAACTGTAATGAAAACCAATTTCCCCCAGGATTAATAAAGTATGACTACGACTATGACACTAGGCTTGTATACTCTGGAATTTAGAAGGCTGAGAGGGGATCTTATTGAAACATATAAGATTAAAGGATTGGACACGCTGGAGGCAGGAAGCATGTTCCCGCTGATGGGTGAGTCCAGAACCAGAGGCCACAGTTTAAGAATAAGGGGTAGACCATTTAGAACGGAGTTGAGGAAAAACTTTTTCACCCAGAGAGTGGGGGATATATGGAATGCTCTGCCCCAGAAGGCTGTGGAGGCCAAGTCTCTGGATGCTTTCAAGAAAGAGATGGATAGAGCTCCTAAAGATAGCGGAATCAAAGGTTATGGGGATAAGGCAGGAACTGGATACTGATTGTGGATGGTCAACCATGATCACAGTGAATGGTGGTGCTGGCTCAAAGGGCCGAATGGTCTACTCCTGCATTTATTGTCTATTGTAATTAAGGGTGGCATATTAATTTTAAGCACGAGTCCTGTATATGATTACATCTTGTTGTATTATACAATTTTGCTGGAGAAGGGGTAATTCTGCAGCAAAAATACTAAAACATATCAGTTCCATGAATTATATTTATTGGCGCATTGAACACTTCAGCTACCTTAGCCTGAGTTAGCTAACCACTTCACCTCTGTGGTAATTATAACCCAGTACAACAATTCATATGCCCAATATCTCAATTGCAATTATATACTGGCAATCTTGACAAAATAGTTTCATTTATTTTGGCTGACCGTACTCTGCTGATGAGGGTAAAAGCTCCAATTGGTACTGACAAACATCATTTGCTGGTTTGAGAAAATAAATTATGGTTTAAAATACAAAAATAAAAATTATTTGAAAAACCCAGATTAATTGATTTTTATAGCGCTAATTTTGAAATAAAATTAAGAACACTCAATTAGATGTATTTTAATATTATAAAATGACAAAGGACAGAAACGACTCTTTAGCCCACATGAAAACAGAGGTGCCTACCAGTAACAGTAATGTATAACCAGCAGGATTACCAATACTGGCCAAGACTCCAAAAGGCCAGGAATGCTGTAGATATAGTTGTTGCTCTTTAACAATCTCAGCTACTGTGGTCGTCGAAAACAACAGCTAACAGTATTTCAAGTAACAACTTTTCTGGTAGCCTTGAATTGCTAACCAATTATATAATATTTAATTAAAACAGCATAATTTTAACAATGTTACCAGTGGTCTGAATGGCAAAGTATACTCACTCTAATCATCAATACAGCTTTCCTTATATCACGAATACCATCATAGACCAGGCGTGAAGCATCAATGAACTCATTCTCATCTACTTGCTGAGCAGAATTGGCACTAAGTGCTTCCACAGCAGCTTCCACTTGCTCTGTAAATCGTGGCATAACTGGATATGGAAAATAAATGAACTGCATTAATTTCATACACTAGTTATATACACACTAAGTTTATTTTTCAGTTTTTATCCAAGCATATACTACATTCAGAGTCACCGAGCCACCTTAGAAAAATATTGATTACCATTTGATACCACTATTTAATGATAGTTTTTAGAAGAACTGTCAGCAATCAGCTATTGTCAAACAGGACATGCTCCATTATTTAAATTCTTTTCTGGTTTTCATTCTACAGAGTAGGATTCTTCAAATTATTATAAATGCAAGGTTGTCAATAGCAGCCACAGGAAACCCTCTGCTTCATCGCATGAACTATGTGCACAAAATAACCAAGGTAAATTTACCAATTACCAGAGGACATTTGAAAGAAAAGCTCTTTCATGATCCTCAATTAGTCTCAAGGGCAGCAATATTGCTTTGCTTGGTTTTAGTAGTTTTTTAAAAATTATAAGAACAGAAGAAAATGCCATCAGATTCCTCAAAGCTGCTTCACCAATAAAGATGGTCACAGCTCATCTATGATGGTTTCAACTACTTTTCTGTGCTCTTTAGCCCTCAATGCCTTGATATTTCAAACATCTATCTATATTCATCTTCAATTTAACCCCAACACACTCAAAGTAGAGAATTCCATACATTCACAATTTTCCAAGATAAGAAATTTCTAAACACCTCAGTTTTAAATGATTTGACCCCCCTATTTTCTAGTAACGTCTCCTTGTTTATGATTTCCCACCTAGTAAAAACAATTCAGCATTTATTCTGTCAAGCTCCCATAGGACATTAGATGTTTAAATAATGTCACTATGCTATTTGGGCGGATTCTTCTAAAATCCCAAGTAATATAAAACCATACTGGAGGGTTTGTGCTCAGGAAGACTAGACAAGAAAAGGTAGAGTTCTTTCCCTGAAACACATTAGTGTAAGAGAAAAACTATCTGATTGAATCTGGTAGATTAACAATTCTTGTAACAGAGATTAGCTTTATTTCCAGACTTTTTTATTTGAACTTAAATTTCCACAGCAACCAAAAAGGACTGGAACCAGTATCTTGGATCAATGATCCAGAATTCTGGGCAATTTTCCAGTAACACCATCAGGCTATCATTCTTCTTGATGCTGAAGAAACAATGGTTGCTAAAGGAATCCTAATTAATGGACGAGGCAGTAAATCTTCTGTTTCTGCACTTAGAAGGAAATTTGTTAGCAAGCTGTCATTTATTTGGATTAGGTCCCTAATATTCCAGGTTCATGGACTGTACAATGGATTTCAATGGCACATTTCAGATAAAAAGATAATACAAGAGTTGCCCCATATGCCACCGATCTTGAAAGCTCAAACTACGGGAATTTGTTGGTAATGCAATTTACGGATGCAAGAAAAGTTTGTGAATCCTTTGCAATTACCTGGTTTTCTGCATTAATTACTCATAAAATGGGGTCTGATCTTCATCTAAGTCACAATAATAGACAGACACAACCTGCCTAAACTAATGACATGCAAACAATTGTACTTCTTCTTGTCAATACTGAATACACCATTTAAATAATCACAGTCTAAGTTCAAAAAAAGTGTGTGAACCTCTCGGGTAATGCTTTCTACAAAAGGTATTCGGAGTTAGGTGTTCCAATCAATGAGATGACATTGGAGGTGTGGGTTGTAGAGGTACCCTGCCCTATAAAAAAAGGCACACAAAGTCAGTTTACTGACGGAGCCTGCTCTTCTCAAGAAAGATCTTTTATGTGCACCATGCTTTGATCAAAACAACTTTCAGACGACCTTAGAAGAAGAATTGTAGAGATGCATGAAGCTGGAAAAGGCAACAAAAGCATTTCTAAAGACCTGAGTGCTCATCAGTCCACAGAAAGAGGAATTGTTTACATATGAAGGAAATTCAGTACTGTGCTACTTGCCCTAGGAGTGGATATCCTGTAAAGGTTACAAGAGCACAGCATGCAATGCTGAAGGAAGTGAAAAAGAAACCAAGGATAACAGCAGAAGACCTGCAGAGATCTCCAGAACTTGCTAAAGTTTCTGTTCATGTGTCCACTATAAGAAAAACACTGAACAAGAATAGTATCCATGGAAGGACACCATGGAGGAAACCACTGCTCTCCAAAAAACACGCTTGGAGTTTGCAAAAGACCACTCGGATGTTCCATAACGTTTCTGGGACAATGTTCTGTGGACAGATGAGACAAAAGTTGAACCTTTTGGCAGAAATGCACACCGCTATGTTTGGAGGACAAAGGGCACTGCATACCAACTCCTAAACCTATCCAAACTATGAAGCATGGTGGCATGAGCTTCATGGTTTGGGCTGCTTTGCTGCCTCAGGACCTGGACAGCTCACTATCACTGAGAGAACAATGAACACAAAATTGTATCAAGACATTTTACAAGAGAACGTCAGGGTAGCAATCCATCATCTGAAACTTAATAGAAGTTGGATGATGCAACAGGACAACGATCTGAAACACAAGTGTAAATCAACAACAGAATGGTTTAAAAACAAGAAGATTCATGTTTTGGAATGGCCAAGTCAGAGTGTAGATCTTAACCAATTGAGATGCTGTGGCATGACCTGAAGAAGGCTGTTCATGCAAGGTATCCCAGAAATATTGATGAACTGAAACAGTTTTGTATGGCGGAATGGTCTAAAATTCCTCCTTGCTGTTGTACAAGTCTGATCAGCAGCTATAGGAGCATTTGGTGGAGGTTATTGCTGTTAAAGTAGGTCCTGCCAGTCATTAAAGACAAGGGTTCACATACTTTTTCCAGCCTGAACTGTGAATGATTAAACAATGTGATCAATAAAGACATTAAGAGTACAATTGCTTGTGTGTTATTAGTTTAGGCAGATTGTGTTTGTCTATTATTGTGACTTAGACGAAGATCAGACCACATTTTATGAGTAATTAACACAAAAAACCAGGTAACTGCAAAGGATTCACACTTTTTCTTGCATCTGTACATCCAGAGATAAATGACTAAAGTCCTAGTAAATTGCCGCATGCAGAAGTGTTTTTGGGAGTTTGCATAACAAGATTTGACACAAAACACTATATCTGGAGATGCAAACTTCAACAATGTGCCCCATCTGTACCAATGCTCAATCTCAGTTGATATTGTCCAGAAATCAGACACTGTATCTTAAATTTCTAAGACAACATGGCCAGCAGTCTTGAGAGAAGCAAAATGATGCAGTGCTATATGACCTGTTGTGATATGTGATGTGACAGAAAGAGACGTGAATATTTGGCACTTTAAAAAAATTCAATATGATATTAGGTGAAGCTATGTTTGTATAGGGATTGAATAGCCAGAGTAGATTACCAGTGTTAGACAACATCTTGGTTGCTTCCAGAACTTTTTCAGTGTAGACTCCAGGTTCATAGTTATCCATCTCTGAAGTGACAACATGTACAACTCTTGCAGCACGTCCCCGAATTGCACCAGCTGTACGGTCCAGCCCATCTACATCCTTCTCTTGGAGTGCGATAACACATTTATTTACATCTTCGAGGATATGATTCTCTGTTTAAAGGAAAGCATATTTGAATTAATAGAAAAGTGTCTCAAATAAATTCAGTTCTTTTTAAATTAGTTTCCTTTTAATTCAGGACTCAATTCAATTCTCCCTCTAACCCAATGTTGTTTTCACCCCCCAAATTCAGGCTCATAGTTTGGAATAAATAATATAATAGTGCACTCAAGTTCAATTCTTCAGAATGCACTACTTGCTAGAATATTACAGGAATATTTCATTGAAGATTTCCTTTTACAGAGCTTCATCTGTCTGTTAGGATATTTTGTAGTATTCGAACATGATGGGAGTCTTAACTTGACCATTTTCATTTTTGTTGCTATATCATTACAATGATTAAGAATTTGAAATATAAAAAATACAAAACAAACAGAATAATGACAAATTGTTTTTAGTCTATGGGATATACTTTAACCATGATTACGTCTCTTAAAAATATACCTGGTGCATCCAACTTAATTGAAGTAAAATACAAACATGTTTAATGTGCACCCATTTGTTTTAAGTAGTGAATAATTGTTTATCCTTTTTTTGGAGTCAGTATGACAGGTATTCTAAAGAAGCACTGACATAAATACCTGAAACACACAAGAAGTCATCAATGGAAGTAATATCATCCACAGCATCTGTCAGCACACGCACTTGTTTCTCCCATAATTCTTTGAAAAGATCCATATTGTCCTGGGCTACCTTACTCTGAGGTTTAGCTGCCAGAGCCAAGGCAGCATTTATAACCTAAAAAGAGCACAACAAATTAATTAGCATTACCAGTACGATGTATTAGTTTAAAACATTAAGTTGCCTACATTGATAATAGTTATTTATTTGCAAGCTCATATCTTACAAAAATCTTGAAGTTGTTACTTACATAAACCTCAAAACCAACATTAATGATTTAGCAGTGACTAGTTAACAAAGCCACGGACAGTGTTACTTGCCAGTTGGTGAAATGTGTCAACAGTGACTATGACTGAAAATTAAATAACGATAAGAGACCACGTTCAGACCCGCCAAATTATTAAAAGCTTCCTTTAAAGCAGATTATTTTAAAGAAAAAGTAGAATTTATTATGGAAACTTAAAGAGACTGCAGATACTGGAAACAGGGTTTCAGCCCCAAACGTCGACGATTTCCTTCCTCCCACAGATGTTGCATGACAGATTGAATTCCTCCAGCAAATTGTAGAATTTATCATTTAATTTCAAAGGCAAAGTACTTTAGAAACAAAGAAAAACAATTCTGATTACATTTTAGAATGAGTAAAGTATTTTGCCAAACCTGTGGGCAAAGGCCTTCAAGCTGAGTAGCTGCCATCCGAACTAGTTTCACACCTTCTTCATTGTTGGAAATAGAGCATGCAAGGTTGGCAACCTACAATTAAAAAATATTAACAGTATTTCATGGCTTCAGAAACAAGCAACAAGTCCCAGTCCTTATTAACTCTCTACTAAGATAAGGCAAATCTTAACTGAGAAATCAAGATTTGGTGAACAGAATCTAGAACCTGGCCCAGCAAAAGTAATAAACAACGGCTTCTGGAAATGTAAAATTAAAACAGCAATGTTGAAAATACTTGTCAGTTCCGACACATAGAAAAGGAAATAGGTGCTTACGGTCACTGAGCTTCAATAAAGTAATATGATCCAGTTCTGATATTTCATTGATAAGGAAACATAGTCATGTAACTCTGTTTAAAAGGGGCAACATTTCTTGCCTCCCTCAACCCACCAGACAGGTGTTATTTGCATGGAATAATGGAACACCAAAATATTAGCAATCAGAATGTTGTTATGCTTGATTAAGCAATGATGAAAACTGCACTTACCTCAACTAGTTTGCTGGCATGGTCACGGAATACTTGAGCATATTCTTTCACTTCTTTCTCATTGCCATTCTTGGCTGCTTCAATCAAAACTAGAAGAGGTACGTTGGTCTCCAAGAAAGAGTCTGATACATGATCCATGACAGCTTTCCTGAGCTGTTAAAGATAATTGAAATCAAACAATGCAAATACGGCAGCAGTGCTTGCCTTTTAGTAAGCATGCATTACATTCAAGTTTAATTAACTAAAGATATATCAGGTTTGTGCAGTTAAATCCTTATATTTATAAGCAGGTTGGATATTGCATTTATACCTTCCAGCCGTCAACATCAAACTATGTCGATAAAGAGTTACTTGTTTAATTTTGTTTCTTCCTTGCAAAGAACTATAAAAAATGCATTAGAAAATACAATGTGTGCCAGAATGGCTTTCCAGTATCAGCTTCCTCTGCTCCCAATGTTTTACTGCTTGAGCTTTTTCGAGCAGTGTTAAAAAGATGCTCTCTATGATCATAGACGATCAGCAAAATTTCCTCATCAGTTTTGGCCAGAAATTTAATCCAGTTAAGATGGCCTTTATTCCTGTCACAGAGCATCCATTATGTATCCTAAATGAGTAAGAATTCAATGACTTCCTGCCACAATTCAGCGGAAAACAAAAAGCAAACTCACTATACTCATAGACCTTCCGCAGTACACATCAGCAACAATCAAGGAAAATAATCACTGTAGTGACATGGAAGACTAAGCAAACACATCTGATTCTTTTTCCCCACTAAAATCAACAAGTTTACTTGGCTTTATAGCAGTTACCTCCAATTTTTAAAATAGTAATTGTACACTATGTGGTTGATTCTGAATACAAGCCAAATGTGCTCAATGTGGATCTATATGGAATTGTTTTATACGGTAACGTCATTTAAACTGGAAGTTGCAGTGTACAGCTCAAAATATCGTATAACAGATATAGTCAGGGAACTGGGAGAATATAAGAAATAAAGTTAATATATTAGATGGATATTATAAACAGTATAAAAAGATCTCAGGATTTATTTGTAGAAATAACAGTTCAAAAAAATGCCAATATCAATGATAAGTTCTTAAATTACATGCATACTAATTCCTTGGGACTTGACAAAAAGATAAAGGACCAACGTCAAGGGACAAATAAATCAAAAGTCATGTCCAGAAAGGAACGTGTAACAAAATTGAGAGTTAGAAGCTATACAAAAATGAACAAAAGGTAATAGCAAAAAAAAATGGCACACAACAGTATCTTTTATAAGTACTCGATAGATAAGATAGAAGTAGGAAAGTAGGAAAGTTGTTTCCATTGGTAGGTGAGACTAGAACCAGGTGACATTGCCTCAAGATTCAGGGGAGAAGATTTAGGACAGAGATGAGGAAAAACTGTTTTTCCCAGAGAGTGGCGAATCTGTGGAATTCTCTGCCCAGGGAAACAGTTGAGGCTTCTTCACTAAATATATTTAAGAAACAGTTAGATAGTTTTTTTTATATAGTAAGGGAATTAAGGGTTATGGAGGAAAGGCAGGTAAATGGAGCTGAATTTACGGACAGATCAGCCATGATCTTATTGAATGGTGGAGCAGGCTCGATGGGCCAGATGGCCTACTCCTGCTCCTATTTCTTATGTTCTTATGACAGAAGTCAAAGCACAGTCAAGGATGTAAAATCACATAATGGAAGATTTAACAATGAGGAAATAATAAAAGAATGCTTAATCAGCATTTCTGGCAAGTTTTAAATGATATCTTAAGTGGATTAGCAGGGTTCCCCCAAGAGGTACACATACAACGTTATGAAAATTAGACTACAAAGCGACCTAAATGTATGATTCTATCAGTAGGATATCCCGGACTGTTGCTTAATTTGCCCAAGTGAAATTAGTTTACTGGGCTTTTCAGGGACAAATGACTTGGGAACAACTTGGCTGTATCCAGCTTCATGCTAGCTAAGAACTTTGTTTTATTAAAACTCACTTTAACATGCTGGTTTTGATACTACTGAATATTTTGCTAGATTCCCACAGAAGACCCAAGTCAACCACACAGCTGAGGGATTAAACTTTTATTGAGGGCATAAAGAACATTTTAAAAAATAACAAGGCATTTTTACTAATTCTCAGACTGTGTCATTCTTTTTCCAATATTGGTGAGCAGCAAGTTCTAGCAAAAGATTAAAATGAGGTTCTTCGAAACAAACAAAATGCTCTTTTAACTTAACAATTTAATCTTTGTAAGATCTGAGGTTCCGCCACTACTTATTTAATAGGCAGGCAAAATTTTCAATTCAATTAACAAGATATTGAATTGACAAGTAATGAAAGCATAATTACTCTATAATTGAGCTTAAATTCAGAATCATGTAATAGAAATTATTAAAGGAACATCCATAAGGGGCATCACTTAGTGTCTGCAATTACATATTGATATAGTCTTTTTTTCGTTTACTATTAATTGAAGTATTGTTTTTTGTATTAAATAACAATTTAGAAACGTTTTGGTTTTTCAAGAAAATATCACCATCACTCCAGATTTCGAAAAATAATGGCAAGAAAAGCAAGTTGACAAATAGTTTGGGGTGCTATGGTTAACACGATGCTATAATAGATCAGAACTTCAGAGCTTGGAGTTCAATTCTGATATCACCTGCATGTCCTCCCTTTGGAATCTGGGTGCTCCAGTTTCCTCCCATAGTCCAAAGACGTACTGGTTAGTAAGTTAATTAGTCAATGTAAATTGTCCTGTGATTAAACTAGGGTTAAATTGGGGGTTGCCCTGCAGTGTGGTTCAAAGGCCTAAGGGCCTATTCTGCGATCTATCCCAATAAATAAACATATTGAATTTCATATTCAGAGGCAGTTCCCAGGTTAAGAACACCCAACTTACAGACATTCCTACATATGAATTAGCTCTCATATTATTAAATTCAAATGTTTGGAATATAGACATATATTCAGTCTAAGTCTTGTGCTTTTGATACTATTCACTGCAATACTTTATAAGTATATTTACCATATTGAGTGATTGTTTTTCTGTATTCTGACTTATGGACAAAATTGATTTATGGATGTTCATTACCTGGGGACAGCCTGTATTTTTAAGACCTTAAATTAAAAACTAAAATACATAAGCAAGGCATTTAAACTGACGTAACTATTTTCTATTTTGGATATTCACTAAATTACAAATCTTAAGTGTATTCAAATACAGAAACTTTGGAAGTCTTTAACATTTTAAATACAGCTTTTAAATAAATTTTCAACTGCCAACTTTTGGTTTTGGCCCCAAGAAAGAAAGCTTCAACAGTTTTACTTGATATCTGTACAAAAATGAACTATGATCTATCTGAGATATTTTTTAAAATGTTTCAGTGCATTACCATTCTAGTCGACACAAAATAATTTGGACCCTGCCTTGGTCACAAGTCCTCTATTTGTATTGGATAATGAGGGTGCTCAAATTCAGGAGTTGACCAGAATAAAATTGTCCTTAAGGGGATAGAAACTTGCCCATGGGTACTTAGACACATAGCTCATTTACAATGTCCACAATAGAGTTCAATAACTACAGAATCCATAGGTTATCTGTTTAACATTGATTAATCATGCTACTGCAAACTAATTTAATGAAACTTCAGCTAGATTCACTTTGTGTGCAATGAGCTTACTTTTAAGGCTTTATTTGAAAAAAAAACTATGTTATACATATTTGAATGCTAGGAAAGTCCTTTTTAATGGCTACTTCCCAAATTTACCATACCTGTCTACGCAAGTCCCTTGTCTTTTTGGTCATTTTGTCAATTGCAGCATTGAGTGCATCACCCCTTTCTTTTCGACCAGCCTGAAATGAAAATGAAGTTTAATGCAGCAAATTCATAGGAAAAAGTACTTGCTTGTAAAAAAGCATTTGCAACTATAAATAACACAAGCAGTAACTGATCAGTACTTTTATACTTGTAAACATCTTGAAAAAAGATAATCCAGAATTGGTTTCTTAAGCTGCTAATAAATAATGAATGCAGTTAAAATAGTACATTTTGAACATTAAAAAATTAGATAAAACTCTGCAAATAATCTTTTTTCAAATGACATAAATTTCCACGGAAAGCCTTTAACTTCATCCTCCACACTTGCACCCTTGCAATAAATTAAGTTTTAATAACAACTGAACATGCCCTTAAATAATCAGAGTATTCAGCCATTCAGAAAAAAAACCTCTATAATCTCATTAGTGTGGTTATGATGTACTAAGCAAAAGATCAGCCACCCTCTTCCTGGCACTTTCATCTGACAGTATCCAAACCTTTACAGTTATAATTAACAAATATACTGAACAACATTTTTTTTTCTTCTATGCACCTTAGCATTACTTACTGCTTTATACGCATGTATTAATCAATATGCCTATTGAACTTATGCAATTACTCTGAGGTTATCCAGCTGAGGAAAGCACTTGCTTGCCTGTTTGGAAATCTGCTCACATTTTCATTGTAACCCATTCCCATACAGAGAAGGTAAAAACTAGCCTCAGTTTCATTAAAAATATATCTGTACAAACAGAACACAAATTGCACCACAGATCATCTAATATTAATGCACCACTTGAGGAAATTGCATTGGTACTCATTAACTCAACCGAAAAATGTAATCAAGTTTAAAATTTAGAATTGAGAAATGCAGTTTTTTTTAAAAATCTCACTAGTTTTGAGCATTGTTTGACAATTTAATCAGCATAAACTATATAAAATTATAATCAACAGTAAAAGCTTCAATAAAATTCCAAATATGCCAAAGCAAAGTTGTGCCAGAAAGATTTTACAGTCCAATCAGTTTCGGTGGGGGGGGGAGGAAGAGAGAGAGAAGCCTTTAAACCAAAGGTCATGTTCCAAATCAAAATATTCTTGCAAAAGTATTACAATGTCAAAAAAAATTCATTAATTAGTCTGTATAATACAGAATTTAAACACCAGCTTTCCCCCCCCTAAATTTTGAACTGTTTTTTGACATAAACTGTATTATTATATTCAAGCAAAGATAGGACAAGGACATGACAACACGAAACAAGATGCTGGGATTTCATACTCCCAACAATTCCAAAAGCGCATTAATAGTGTCTTGATTGACATTGTGCCTAAATTGAAACTGAAAAAAAACATCTGAAAACTTTACTATACAACTATGTGTACTTACAGATAACACTAATAAAAAAAACTGACGACCCCTTAGCCCGGACTGGCTGTTAATAAGATTACAGTATTTTTTTAAATCTCACTGCAATTTTCTGCAGGAATTCCATTTTCTTTAATTTACTTTATTTGTCCAAAAAATGTACACATTAATTCCTGACTTGAATGTACTCACAGAATGGGCTTACAAAGCCTGCTTGGGTAAAGGATTTTAGATTTCCCGACCCTGTGAATGTGGAAATCATGAGTTGCTGACAGTTCTAGACACTGCAGCCAGGCTGGGTAAACATCAATCCTTCATCCGTTTCAGCAACATTTTTGCACATTTCACTGAAATCACATCTCATTCTTTTATTCATGAGAACACAGGCAATTCTCGCCTTATTCCAGGAATCAATCCATCAGAAATGAAAAAAATGAACACAAGATTAAGATAATAAAACCCAATGAAGTTAAGTGTCCTTTTCTCTCCAATTTACTTAGTCCAGAATTGTGCGATGTGCTTAAAAATGCACCTTGTTCTGTATTAATGAATGGACACAATCAACTTTGCGTAGCAGCCTTTTAAGGTGCACCATTTAAAATTTTTTAAATACTTCATTAGTTGTAACCTATCTAGTACAATACAATTTCACTGAAGGAAAACAAGCACATTTACAACAGAAATTCGCTGAGGTAGATGGTGTATTATTGTAGCAGTTTATGTGTTTAATAGAAATTTGGAATAGAATTCCTGTCAACAGTTTCCAAGTTATAAATATGCTACAGGGAAAAGAATTCTCCAAACGTAACAAGGGAAAATCTTGTACAAGCTTTCTTAGGCATTCTTGTGCTCCTCCTAGTGGCAGCAGCATTGGAATATATAGACTTTGTCTTTTAAGACAGGAATACAGAGGATGCGGGTTAATTGGAACACATTGGGACCAACACATTTTGACCCAATTAAGCAGCTGCCCCTATTAGTCAAAATTTCATGGAAACAGTTAAGGTTTAAAAAAGACAAACTGACAAATTATGTATTTAAATGAAATAAAGAACAAATTAGAACTCTACCAATAGACCTACAATACTATAAAACTGAATCAGTTCCTAATAGTTACCAACAGAGGAATTCAACCAGTGCATGTGATGAACAAAATCAATACAGAAATCTAGTGCAGGTAATAAAATGCCTGCATATAAGATATCAACGATTGCATCCTTCAAATCTTCATTTTCATTGAAACATTCAAGATAATTGTCAATATCTTTAAATTCCTCATAGTTCCTAACTTATGGAAGTGGTGAAATCATTTCATTTTCACTCCTGGCTGTTTCTGGCATTTCTACGCCTGAATGCTTGAAACCGCAGTGAGCAAAACAGCTCAGAATTATCTTACTAGTCATTTCTCACCAACTATCAATGATAAAAATTACTACTCTTTGAAAACAAACACATACAACCAAGCTATTTAAAAACTGTTCGCTCTAAGAACGGTGTAACATCTAACGACCTGAATTAAGCGGCACTGTCCCAAATAAACAAAAGGAAACCTGGCTATTTTCTCAATTAGTTTTTGATCTTTAAGAGTTGCTCCAAATAAGCGGCTGTCCTGAACTGGAATCTACTGTACTTAAAAATCAGTGGCTTGAGAAAAGCTTGAAGGAGTTAAAAGGAGGGGGAAATAGTTGTTTTAAGTCATAAATAAACATTCATAATCAAGCAAAAAACTTCTAAAAATAACTCCATGTTTATTATTCCATGTACCTTTCCACATGAAATAATGAGGGTTATTAGAATTTATGATTTTGCATGTGCTGAGGGTGGCATGTTGAATTTTATTCATGAAACTCAGCCAATGTGATACTTCACAGGACAAAAAGTTTGGCTAACTACTAAAAACATGACTCACAAAAGTTGCTCATTGTGAACTGCATCCACTGGGAACGACATAAAGGATACTCATGTATATTCAAAGTAGGGCTTCAATGAGCTAGTTACACAAAACGTGAAAATGTTGTGAATGAAGTTCAGCATAATAGTATTCATCTTCTTAAGCAGTCCCTTGGGTTCAAGAGCAACTTGTTTCTATTCTAAGTCTGTGGATTTTGATGTAGATGCTGAGGCCAATGTGGGTCTGTGATTCCGCAATTACAGCAAGAGATTTTTGTTTGGGCAGGCAGCTGGGTAGTTTGGGAGGTGGCATGCCACTTCTTATCTTTATCAGGCCTTCTGCGTGCTCTCTTCTACTCCGAATTAATGGATTTGTTCTCAATGACATTCCAAATACAGATTTCAAGCAACTATTGGGCAAGTATTCACCAAAAATCAATGGGGATGTTATATTTTCCAGGAAAGTTTTGAGAGCATTGTTGAGTTTTTTTTTCTATGTCTTGCTATGATGAACACAATGCAATATATTATGTCTGATTTGGAAGGTTAGTGTTGGGGAGACTCACCTGATGTTAGGTCACTCATCCTGCCAATTCATTTGGGAAAATTTTGCAGAAATAGTGGTCCCTGCTAAAGATACAGGACCACCTGTTTTAGACAGTCCACCTATTAGAAGCATAAAAGAGACCAGGACTAATGACCTGCAGACATTGTGCTTAGTCCTGTATTACAGGCCTTATTCTTCACTTTCCTTTCAATGACCAAGGCTGTGGCTTTTCTACCCCATTTTATTTTACCGTGCCCATGGTCTGCTCTTTATACTGCTTCGCACTGTTGTAACTATATGTTATAGTTATGTGGTTTTTGTCAGTTTCAGTCTTGGTCTGTCTTGTGTTTCTGTGATATCATACTGGAGGAACATTGTATCATTTCTTAATGCATGCATTTCTAAATGACAATAAACGAGGACTGAGTGTCATAATCTAATCTAATCTAATATACCTCAGATGGATAGCTATTGTGAACTATTACCATCAAAGTCTGCCTTCATAAACTATCAGACCTTGCAGTCTGCATCTTCCAAGATTTCATCATGGCCCTTCCCTCATTGTGTAGTTACACAGCAAGGACCTTTGGTAGATAACCTTTGCTCTGGAGGAGTGCAAGGTGCAAATTATAAATGATAGCTTGGATTTTGTCATCTGAACAACTACGTTTGCAAGTGCTGTCTGCATACTGCAGCTCAATAATTACAGTTGTTTGTAGAGGCGGGAGGCAATGTGGGTTGAACAGTACTCATTGTCCAGCACAAGCAAATTGAATTCAAATAGCAGAAGGAACACTGCACATCAAACTATCCATAACCCTGTCGCCTAACTCTATATCACATGTCACCTCAAAACCCACCAAATTGGAATGGAAGCAAGTAATCCTCCCTCTCTAGAGACAGCCTTCTTAGTAAAGTACAGCAATGCAGTAAGAAAGAGACAGAAGCGAGCTGGGGTAGTGATGCAGCCTTTCTTGATATCCATCTGCACTGATTGGGTCTCCTAAAATCATGGCTTACATGCCATTTTGAGGGAGAAGCAAAATGGAGACTAATTTTCATAAACAGCCAAATTTGAGAAGGATGCTCCACAATCATTTTTAATTTGCAAGTTTACACTATTCATCCAATTATTCAACCCCATTGTGATAATGCTGTACCCTGCATCTCTCTAGGGAGAATTGAGGGTGTAAATTGTATCGATTGTATTTCTAGATGGATAGAATTCACATTGCAATTTGACATGCAATCTTCGTCTATTGGGAAAGAAATGGTGGATGACTAACGATGAATTTATGTGCTGCAGATAGAACAGAAACTCTTCCAGAGTTACAACAATCGCATCTTCCTTCTTTCTTGAAGATGGCTACAATTACATTGTCTGAGGATGATTACCACATTCCTAGATATAGTAAAGACGACAAAGAATTCATGGCTGAAATTTTTATAAAGTTTTAGAACTTCAGCAGCAATACTGTCTGTTCCTTATTGTGCATGCGCCGACCATGCATGCAGCCTGTTACAGCCGTTCCGACTAGTTTTCTTACTTTTTTCTTCTTACTTTGTTAACTTACGTTATTTGTTGTATTTTTTTTCCCACGGTAACATGTTAAAGCTGCGCCCTCTCTAACATGCTGGTGGAGAGTGTTTTATTTGGGTTTTTAGCGCTGGAAATAGTTACATTCTGATTCGACTCATTAGCGGGGCAGCAGTATGGTCACATTGTTTATTCCAGGGACCAGCTGATTGCCCTTATGCCGGCTGGTTTAGCGAACAGAGTGGCGGACACCCCTGCTGAAATCTGGAGGAAAACACACAGAGGATGCAGAGGGGGATCACAAAGGCGAGGAAAGAGGACCGGATCGAGACAACAGAGACTTATGGAGAAGAGGAGTTCAGTGGGTAATAAAATGGACGAGTTGACGGCGCTAGCCAGGAGTCAGAGAACATTTCAGGAGTGCAGAGTTATGTGTTTTACTGAAACGGGGCTGCATGACATACCCGACCAAAACTTTTCCATGGAGGGCTTCCAGACCATTCGGCACTGAGAGCGGTAAGCGTAAAGGAGTTGCGGGGCTTGCTGTTCTGGTTAACAACGGATGGTGCAAGCCTGGTCATATTATGACCGAGGAACGTGTTTGTAGACTGGATATTGAACCTTTTGCTGTTGGACTCAGGCCATATTCCACCGAGATACAACACTGGGTGTCACGGGAGGTTGTTCCTGCCTGTGGCCATTGAACTTTGCAGCTCCTCCCGTGGAGGGTCAGACACGGTGAGCCAATAGGCTGGTCCTGGACTTATTTCCATCTGGCATAGTTTGCATATTGTTGTTTGATCATTTATGGTTTCTGTATTGTTGTATGCATGCTCTATTCTTGGTTGGTGCAGCTGTAACGAAACTCAATTTCCCTCGGGATCAATAAAGTATATCTATCTATCCTTAGGTGTTTTGCTCTTCACTGGCCAATAATCCTTTTCAAATTCATGTCAATTAAGGATGGAGAATAAGTTGCACTAGATAGTTTGCTGTGGAATAGATTCAAGATTGCTCAGATCAAGTAAAGAACCACTGCTCAGGATTTGTTCAAAGTGCTTCGTTGAGCAGACATTAATCACCTCTGATTTTGGTAAGGTATTCCCCATTCACAGTTCTTAGCACATTGGGCCTTAGATGTCAGACTGTAGTTGGTCTTGAAGAATCCACATGTGTCTTGTTAAACAGCAAGCTTCTACCCAAAGAACATCTTGTATTTCCAACTCACTAGTTGTTTAATACTATCAAACCAGTACTGATACTACTACTACGTCGACTCAGGCCCAGGGGGCTGGCATCGGGCATGATGACGGACTCCCCACTTCTCCCTCTCCCTCAGAGTGTTCAATTTATCTACATTAGCCACGCCACTGTCTTCTAGGAGCGTGTTGACCATAGTCTTGGGAGGGCACCCAAGGTTCATCCTCCCGTGCTTGGTCTCCCATATGATGACTAGGCTGGCAGGTAGCTCAGGTGGCATAGACGGTGCCCCGCTAGTTGCAGTCTTCTCGCCTCGATTTTAGTGGAGAGCATTGGTAGGTTGTTATAGAGCTCAATGTTCATCATGTGCTGTTGTCAACTCACATTAAGAGCCATCGGGAGCATTCGTGTATAGCAACCATCTAGAGACTTTTGCATCGACTTGGAGAGTGTCCACGTCTCGCATCCGTACGGGAGAATGGACTCTATGACTACTATGAAGATCCTCTTTTTAAGCCTTCTGGACAGGTTCAACTTCCAGATTTCCTTCATGTCGTTCATAGCCCTCCACACCAGCGCCTTCCGTATCTTTATGTCCTTCTCTGAACTCATCATTCTTGACCCGAGGTACTTGTAGTCAAAGACTTTCTTAATGGTATCATTCTCTACAGTCTTGAGAGTACCTTCATCGTGGTTAAACGCCATGTACTCTGTCTCTTTAGCATTTAGGTGAAGTCCAACTTTATTGCATTCTATTTCCACTTTTGTCAGTAGCTGCTGTGCTTCCTCCATCTGGTCAGAGAGCAGGACTATGTCATCTCTGCTATGTCTGCAAAATCGAGATTGGTGAGTGTAACTGGTCTGACCCTTTTGGTTCGCCCCGGTTTTATGGTAAAACCAAGCTTGTCATGATCTTTGGTAGCTTGACGCAGAGCGTAATCAAGGACGATTATAAAGATGTAGGGTGCCAGAGTGTCTCCTTGCAGCACACCAGCTAGGAGCTCGAACACTGCTGCTTCTCCGTCTGGTGATACAACTTTCGCCACGGTTTTGGTATAGCTGGACTCTATTGCTCTCAGTAGATGGTCTGGCACTTCGTAAGCTTTCAGGGTCTTCAGCATTTTACCTCGGTGAATGGAGTCAAAAGCTTTGCAAAAATCGATGTAGGTAAGCATGGCTGGTAGGTTGTTCTTCTTGACTTCCTCGATGACCCTATGGAGAGCAAGTATTTGCATTACTGTTGTGCGCTTCTGTCGAAAACCATTCTGATTGAATCTTAGCTTAGGGTCAATGGCGGTGCGAATCCTTTTCAAGATCATCTGATTGTATAACTTTGCTAAGATGCAGGTCAAGCTGATACCGTGGTAGTTATCTGTCTTTGTAAGGGATCCAGACTTGGGGACTGGGATAATGTTTGAGAGTGACCACTGTTCTGGTTTGTCGCCTTTCATCAGTGCCGTATTACATATGTCCAGCAAGATGTCATCCAGGTCGCAGTTCTTCAGGACATCTGGTGGTATCCCATCTGGTCCAGCGCTCCTGCCCTGTTTGAGTGCATATTTGGCCTTCTTCAGTTGCTCAATGGTGAATGGGTCGTCATCGATATCGACTTGGATTAGTATCGTGGGTATGTCCTGTTCTTCTTCCGTGATCTTTGGAGAGCTTCCCAGCAGGTTCTTAAAGTGGGTAAACCATGTCAGGACACAGTCCTCTGGTGTTTTACCACTTACTTGACCTAATGGGGACTTCTTCCATCTACTGATCTTATTGACTATGCGCCACGCTTCTCCATGCTGCATGTCTTCATGAGCAGCTTCTATCTCTCTAATCCTCTCAGCTAGTTCCTCTTCCATCAGTCGGACGTAGGTGGCAAAGAGATTCTTCTTTGCTGTCTTGAACTTGTCCCTTAGCTCTTCTGTTTCACTCCTTCTAAGTTTGGCATGACAAGCATTGACCATACTGCTTGCTGAGACGACGTCAGGATGTTTCGAAATCTGACTCTTCTTGATTCGCTTCACAGTAGGCAAACTCTTTGTTGCATCTGTGTGTGTGTCTATGAGTCTTTGATAGCGGTCGGTGGCAGTTTCTTCCTCCCCTCTTTCCAGTGGGCCCAAGCAATTTCTCACCTCCACTGCGTACTGGGCTTGAAGAACAGGTTGTGAGGAGAACGCCTTCCAGTCTATCTTCTCCTTGGGACCTGTGGCTTTGGGTTGCCGCAGGCTCAGTCTCACTTGCATTGACACTACTCTGTGATCAGAACTGACTGAGTTGAAGGTGCTGTAGGCTTCTGTGTTGATAGAGTGGCCAAATGAGCTACAAACGTTTGTAATTATGGTAAACTTCAAGGTAGTCTGAAATCAGAGGCCCTCAGTAGTTAGCACTGCATTTCTGAGCTCATAATCCACCAGCAATATAAATGTAACTGCTGGAAGCTACTTATTGATATTTTAAATCAATAGGTTTTTAAAACATACCTAAACCAAGAATAAGGCTTAGCTAATAAAAATTCAAGAAACTATCGCCACACAAAGACTGATGTGGCCAGTTAATACCACGTTAAAGCAAATATTGGTGTATGCCAGCACCTGATATATAAAGACACCATTATAATTCGCAAGAAAATATTTAAGCCTACACCAGAAACAATTACATTTCCAGTAGTTTAAAGTAAAACTAGTACCAATTGGTTCAGTGAATTTTACAAGGCATTTCATACATTTTTGAAAGTCAACAGCAGTAGCAATATAGACTTAGAAAGGAAAGTAATAACAGAATGGAATCAACCCATCCAAGAAAATGAAAAGCTGTCAGATACGTAAATTTAGCAATCTTGCCTAGTCCAAAGGAATCGTTGTTGACAAATCAAAGCAGAACTCAACTTCAATGTGCCTGTTGTCAGCACCAGCATATTTCACCAACTGAGCTGCCAGATCTGGACTACCAAGCAAAAATGGCACCAATGAAATTCAGTAAAAGCCTGTATATTCTAGACAGACTGTGATTGAAGCATGAATATGCAGCTAGGAAAACTGCTCCAACTTTGCAATGATCCCCAAGAATCTCTTTTGGAATGGTCTTTTGCTGGCTCAAAGTCATGACTAAAAGTGCTATGCTGAAAGGAGAAATTTGATTATCTGCCTTAAAAACAAACATACTGTATGTATATCACCACCTTCAGTTACAGCCAGATAACCAACATGCCCAATTACAATCTCAGCATATGCATAAACCTGTCACCACCCTTCTCCAGACACTATATAGCATTGATATAACTACAGATACCTACTGTGTTGCCAGAAATCATCATGAAAAATAAAGCTACTGACATTAGTTACTAATATGACAACTTTGTAAAAAGCATTCCAAATTAAGGGCAAGTGACCTGCTGGTCAGATTCCCCCAGGAAAGGGCGAGACCAGTCTCATTTCTAATCCAATCTGGCTATCAAACTCATATTTTTGCTATTTTTAATCAAGCCAGTAAGGTGTCAAAACAGCTATAGACATACAGGTGACACTTTTGTATCCAGCAGTGCAATGGAACTAAAATTCTGGTCACAGTCCATAAAATGCATGCTATGCTCAACAGTGAGAATACCTAGTTAAAATCACAGGGTTAAATACAGTAGTGTCACAACTCCAAGGACACGAAATCGATTCTAACTTTGGGTACTGTCGTTGTGGAAGCTGCATATTCTCTGTATGATTGAGGGTTTCTGCCAGGTGTGCAGTTTCTTTCCACCTCTGGTAGCGATGCTCTGGTAGATTAAAAGGATACTGTAAATTGCCTTTTAATTTAATTAAGGGACAAAAGAATCAAAGAGAAGTTAGTGTGCATGTGAGACACAAATCTGCAAAAGAAAGGGGGCAAAGGACTGCTCAGCTGGGAACTGACATGAACTCAATAGGCCTCTTATGTGTTTCATGCCACATGACAGAAAGAACCATGCACACACTGAACACTTTGTGCAAGCTGAATTCAAACTTCACATTTTTACTGACAACCAATGCAAATAAAAGAATAATGACATACATATATTATATAATTTCTACAAAATAGATTTCAGAGATAAATTGTTGCCAGTTTACAGAATAAAGCACAACATTAAATAAATACCAAACATAAGACAGTTAAAATTTTACTTCTAATTGTAGAACAAAAAAAATTTAATTATTTTAAGTATCGTAGGACAAAGAAATCAGAATTTTCTGTCTTCTATGTCTGTGCCACCCAGGTCTACAGGCCAATTTCACTTCACACTTCCCAGTTCATTTATCTGAAGATGACTATTTTCAGGTGCTCATTTCAAATCTATTGGTCTGCAGGAGTATCAAAGTGGTTTCACTTGGAGCTTTAAATGAAAGAGCAACAAAAATATTGTTTGCTGTCTAGACCAATTCCTGTAAGCCGATATTTCTACATTGGGTACTAATTAAGAATATTAACCACTTTCAATTAAATAGATTTCATTCCAGTTTCTCTCCTCCCCTTTATCATAAAATACATTTGTGACAAAATAATCCAAACTTCCATTAAAAAACTTAAGCAGTTAAGGTAACGATTACCAGAAGTCATCACAATTTTTATTTTGTTACTTCATAAGCTCTCTCATTCTTGTAACCGAGTAAACTATTTGGTTACTAAGATATTCAGTACTTATTTCACAGACAAGAATGATTTATGAATTCTAGGGATTATGAATTCTAAAGATGGTTTAAAACTAACAATGAGGTATTTGGCCAGAAAAGCAGTAAAACTTATAATTTCAGTTCTAATGTGTAATCTGCACAGTAATCTATCTATGGCTCAATATCACAAAAGGAACTTCTAATCAGTCTTCCTTCTAAATCCAGATCCAATAAAAAAAATCCCACAGTTACCAAGGTAAATCTAGCAATAAGTACTATTCTTAAGCTGGAAAAATAAGAATTAGTGCTCCATGGCCCCAATGCATGGAATAAATTGTTCACTAAAAAATGTTTTATGGTATCTAGATCAGAAAAAATAGTGCAATTCCTTTACTTCCTCTTCTGACACACTTTATGAGAAGTGGTTACAGTAAAGACAACACATACATAATTGTTATAAACCAACATGTAAAATATTGTCATTCAAATAAACAGTTCAAGTTACTGTAACACACACAAAATGGTGGAGGAACTCAGCAGGTCAGGTCTTCAAATAATTAACTAAAAATTGTAAATCAACACCTTATTAAATATAAAGATCAGTTTTTTCCATAAAGGCAAGAAATCTTTTGTTAAAAATGTCTACGTTTAGAACTTAGTTCTAAAAGTTCTGATAGAATTTCAGTGCAGCGAGATATTCCAGAAACCAAACTGAACAATACTAGATGTCTGGTTAAACTCATAAATATTGTTAATAATGTTCAAGTTATTTCAGGAATGTTCATCTCAAAGGTAATAAACTGAGTCAAAAATTTTGATTAAAAAGAGGGAATACCATGGATAAAGTTTTCATAAATGCACAAGGAAAAAGTAGACTAAAAAAAAGTTCAGCATTATAATTTAGGAAGCTGAAACTTTTAATCCATTGGGTTTTGTGGAGTTCAGTGAGACTTTTTTTAACCGCTCAGGAGGAATCAGAAAACTGTCCAACAGATTGAAAATATACAGCATCAGTTAAAATATATAACTAGACATTTGGCACATTTTAATGTATGTATAAGAACGTCATGGTATGTTTACTGTAGTTTTTGTGTTTGATAAATGACAAGTGGACATTATGAATTAGATACCAGATCCAGAATCATTAGAAAATTAATGAGTAGTTTGAAAAGGGTGGTTTCAACTGAAAACATAATCACCTTTTAGCTACTGGTGTTATTTCACTTTTTCACTTATACTCAGCTCGTTTGAGTGATTTGTATCCATGGCCTTTTTAGTTATTCCCATTGCAATACAAAAATTAAATTAGTATTGGCACTATGCAACTGCCCCATAGCATAGGATATCCCCAAGTAGCTTGCTTCATACCCCAAGCCATCACTTGTTCTCACGACACAGCGGCTTCTCATGGGTAAGTGATCTCACTAATATTGATCTTCCCTAAGTAATGCAGCAAAGCCATGAACAAAGATTAAAAATAATGACTGTAACTTTCAAACCACTCATTTTCACCAATGCTATGAAATCTAAGTGAAAACTGGAAATCCTCTAAACATTCAGAAGGTTGAAATGATCTTGTGACTTAAAAGTGAGCAGAGTTCATTTTATTCTAACTTCCCTCAACATCCCAACTGCTTTATTTCTATTTTACTTAGTTCTCATTGTCCTGTTCATAATCCTCTCCACCTATCCTCACATCACAAACAGTAACTAGCAGCTTAGCAATGTTTATTACAGATAAAAAAAGGTTCACAAATCCATAAACACAACTTAATTATTCCTTTTTTTTGCACTATTTTGCAATTTTATGTCAAATAATCAGTGATAATTAACTAGATTCAGATTCTTAGATTGACACACATGTTGGAACTATTTTGATTAAGGCACAATTCAGATTTTCTGTATACACATTAGGGTTTTAATGTTTGATACAATACTAATTATTACAATTATGAATTTGATTTGGTTAACATATAACCATCCTGCTGTTACTGAAGTAAAACGACACAAGGTGTTATATAAAAAAGATGCCACGTTGTCTTGCTCAGTAACATGCAACATTAAAAAAGCCTTATAAAACAACCCAAAACTTTCATCATCTAAAAATGTTATGAACATTACATATGCTGGCTGAACGAGAATCCTCTACTACTTAGCAATATGTAACTCTTAAATCAGAAGCCAAATACCAAGAAAATAAAACAAAGGTGTAACCTTCAAAATTGTTGGACAGTAGTGCGAACAATTTTAACTATGATTCGCAGGCAGGGTTTGGAGAAAGCATTGAATTGCACAAGATAACTCTGACCCAGTCCAAAGTTGAGATTCATATTACGCATCTCTAAAGCGTGGATTTACTCTTTTGATGATATTACTGAAATAGTTTTCCGCAAAAGCCAAAACAAGTAAATAAGGTGAAATGTCTATTTTGTGACTGTTTCCTCTGGTAAAAATAGATTCAGATAAATATATAAAAGACAAACCTTCTTCCTTTAGCAAATAATAATATTAATGAGCTTTGGACAAATTTTATGCCGCCCAATTTCTCCCCTCCCCCCCAAATGGGGGTTCTGAAAAATCAAATTTCTTAAGATACAACAGAAATCAAGTAGTTTGTCCCTTTTTTAATGTAATAAACATTCTCAAGTTCTACTATGTAACTAGCTTTGATATTGATTAAACTGCACAGAGCTTTACACCAGCACCACTGTGGTCATGATGTGGTCACTGTGATGATGTCAAATCAGGGGACATAATATTCTCCAAGTGCTAAAGCCATTATAAATTGTTTAAAATTCCTTAACACTATACCGAAAGATGAGCACAGCAAAAGAAGGACAAGATATTGGGCAGTAATTCAATAGATGTTGAGAAAGCCTCAGGTAACATTTATGTTCAAGAAGTGACAACTATAGAATTCCACTTTATAAAATGACCTAAAAGATGAATCATGCAGTAACTTACCCTACTTAATTTTAGTTTTCGTAACTATTAAAAACATTAGCCACAATAATCAGCCTCCAAAGTATTATTGGTAAGCTCAGAGACATTTTTCTTCATTATACACATAATACAGTAGACTATTTCTACAAGACATGCTGAAGAGTTTCACAGGTATTTAATAGTGCATAGCTTTAAGAAAACATCAATGAAAAACAGATTTTTGTCAGGCACCATTTTTAACTGGAGTAACCCAGACCCGTCTTGTTGTTTTGACCCGTGGTTATTAGGTTATTCGAGTATATGAACAAGATATGAACAGGCACTATTCCTCTGGCATTAAGTGTACAACTTCAGAACAATAAACCTTGTTGGAATGATATTAGTTGATGGTGGGAGCCTTAATAAGGAGGGATAGACCACTCTCTTAGCCTTTCTAGTCAAAATTAGCTGCAACTATTTTAACCCAACCTTTGTCATTCATATGCTGGGTTCTGCCATTGAAGATTAGGATATGCTCCAATTTATTTACCCAGTAAGCAGAACTTTGATCCAAGTTGCTGACTATATACTACATTCATTGTTTAACAAATATATAGCTTTATGATGCTCAAGCTGGCACTATTTTTAGGCATGATATGGCTTTTGACATTCCCTTTTGTGCCCTCATTAAACCTAGGTTGAGCTCTGGCTTCATGGTACTGGGCAAGTGGGGAAATATGTTGGCCCAGGATGTTTCAGATTGTTCAGGAAAACTATTCTGCTCATGATGGCACGCAGCACCTCAGATACCCACTTAAGTGGCAAGAGCTGTTCTGAATTTAGCATAAATGATATTAACCCTAATGTGCCTTCAGTGAGAAACCAGAATTTTGTCTCCACAAAAATTATATATGTAGTTGACACCAAGAGTGATTGGTGGCGAAGTCTCATATCCCTATCCTTATCATTTCCCTTGCCATCTGCTACAGGCCCAGTGTACCTAGTACATCATCCAGAACTTTACAAGCTTGATCAATTATTGTTCTTCCAAGCTGATGAGCACCAAAATCCCCCTCCCAATATATTCCTGTGCCTATGCTACTTGCCTCTTTTAGGCGGTGCTTAACATGAAGGACAATTGCAGAAAGACCACAGGCTTCCTTCACTGCTTTTGAACTAATGTCATGTGATTTCATTCGGTGTGAAGAGAATTTTGTGTCCATTTAGTCCCAGCTGTTGCCACCTTGTCTGTTCCAGTGGTGCAAGACTCGCCAACAATCAAGATGGAGGAGACTGTATTACTAAGCAGAAGTCATGATTCTGTGAGTATGACTTGTCAGGTTTTTTTTTTGATTTGCAAACCATCTTTCCCAGATGAGACACCAGAGACCAGAGCTCAGAATATGGAGGTTTGTGAAAATCAGTGAACTGAATGACCATGCATGACATAGCTACATAAATAATTTTGAATGAAAATCCAATCTAATAATTGAATTTAAACTTCTCTGCTGCCAAGGAGATAGATGAACAAAAATCTCTGCATCATTATTTCAGTCCTCCAGATTTCAAGTCAAACTAATCAGCATACTAATATTCTTCTTAAATCGTACCTTCCTCCTACCATTGTGGAACATCTATTTTCTATCCTCAACTCTCTCTCCTAGACAGGTGAGAACTGACTTCAGTCCTTTCTTTCCCCACAATCATCACTGGATTCAACAGTTCATTTACAATTTGTACCAACTCCCAATAAGATTTCACAATTAAACTCATTCCAGTGCCCTCAGCATTTCAAAGGGATCTCTATCTCTCTCACTTCTTGGTCTGCTCTTCTGACCTTGCTAACTACTCCCTGCCTTATGCAGCTTTCCATGCCACAGAAGAAGATGCATCACTTACTGTTTCATCTCTTCGGTTCCCACTATCCAAGGACCCCAAAGAGGTGGCTGCAGCATTCCATTTGCACTTCTTCCAATCTACAGTGTTGCACTCAGTGTGTGTACAATTAAGAAACTAAAACAGAGATTGTATTCACTTTGGAAAGCACCCACATTCAGTGTGCAGGTGTGCTACAGTGCTTCCGGTTGCCATAATCTACTTCACCATTATACTTCACTGTGTCCTTTCCATCAATAGTCACTTCACTGTTAGAATGGTCACTGCAAGCCTGAGGACAAACACCTCAACTTCCATTGCAACCTTCATAAAGTTCTACACCTTCACATAACTCACCCTTTACGTATCAAACTGACCATTTCTATTTATTATTTTTTCTTCAGTTTTTCTATTTTTATAGTATGATCTGCTGTGCATGTCCCATGGCCCTTCCATCAGCAGTATACTAGCAAAGCAGCATAATCTGCTATTTTACTGCATATTAAGTTATATGGTCTTGACCCATCAGTGAAATGCTTTTGCTCTACCTACCTTTCTCCCACCTTCTTACCACTGAAAACTAGGTTGCTTTCTCCTTCCCAAATCTGAAGGAGGATCACAGAATTGAAACATTATTCTCTTTCCACAGTGTTGTCTAATCAGCTACATATTGCCAACATTTTCTTAGTTCAGATCTCCAGCACACTTACACTGCTACCAATGTATGGCCATTAGGTTCGAAGAACAGAAAATGGACAACAGATTTACCGTCTAACAAGGAAGTCATGGTTACCCTTGCTCTCACTTTCTATTCCACTAGACTCCTTATTAAATAGATCCTGCTCTGTAAGTTCTGGCACCCACCCCCATAAGGTCAACAGAACACACTGGTTCACTCTCTTTTCCTTCAATACCCATTCTTTTTCTCATAACCCCTTCCTGTGCAACCACCGATGATGCAACATTTGCAGTTACTACTTTCCTCCTACATTTCTGGTCATAAATACCCTTCCAAGTAAAACAACGATTCACTTTTATTTCAGTTTAGCATATCACATTAAGGGCTCACAATCTATTATTGTAGCACATGAATGACCAAGTTCTCAATTGCTGTCACTGTAATTCTCCATTCCACTTCCACCTCTTACCTACAGCCTCCTCCACTTTTCCAATAAAGTTCAGCACAAGCTGAGGTTCACAATGACACTGGAAGCAATACAAACTTCTTTCAACACTTAATTGAACAAATCAGCTATTCCAGATTCGTACCCACATTTTAAGGAATCATCTTCCATCCCTACTCTTCATATCCGGTTGTTACAGATTTCTTTCTTCTTACTACATTGCTGCTAGGTGTCCTTCTGTAAGTCACCTTTACCATCCCTAACAGTAGTTCCATCACCACGTCATTTAACCTCATATCCATTACCCCATCACTGACCTTCCTTCCCTGTTTCCTCCCTTTATCCCTGCAATTTAAAACTTCTGATCTTTAACAATTCCCAGCTCTGATGAGAGGACAGTGAAATAAAATGTTAGCATAAGTTTGCTCTCCATAGAAACTGACTGACCTGCTGAAAATCCCCATTTTCATTTTGTAGGATCACACTCAGATTTTTGGACTGCAAGCAAATCTCTGGTTTGAGTTATTATTCGTGAAAGTGGATTGGCAGCAAGCTGAAAAGTACGGCCTACTCCTGCCCTTCTTTATATTCTTATGAACTGGATGCAAAACCTTTTGTGGCTGATGGTATAAAATATTTTAAGGAACATCAGGCAAATTGGCAAAGAAATTTGGGTCTGAATCAGCATTGCTTTCTTTGGCAGACTGCCTTAATCATATATTTGCTGTGAGATGCACCATTTGAACAAAGTGACCAAGCTGTGGCACTGGATGGAAAGTCCCAAAACATTTTACTTGAATGTGTCTTAAAAGTTGTATTAAAAATAAGTTACAAATGGATGTGGTGGCACTGCTGCCATTCAGCTCCAGTGACCTAGATTTGATTCTGATCTTGGCTATAAACGATTTGCGACTGTGAGTTTCTCCAGGTGCTCTGGCTTCTTCAATTGCCAAATATATTCTAGTAAGTTAAGTAGCTGCTGATAATTTCCTCTAGTTTACTGATGCAAAGCGAATTGGGAATTGAAGAGTATATGGAAGAGATTAAGTTACAGAGAAGTGTTGGAATGGGACTGATGGGAACATTGAAAACCAGCATAGACTTAATGGGATAGTACGGAATAGAAAATATAAATGTAAACCAGCAAGGATAGCTAGATTTCATTCTCTACTTGACCAAATGTTTGTAAATGGCTAAGACTGAATATTTCAACAAAGATGACAATTTCAGGTCATGTCACTTGTGATTCAGTTATCTTGATTGATCCCTTAACTCAGGATTAGATAGGAGTCCCTAATCGATTTAAATAAAACTGCGCCCAGACACCACTGTGCACTTGTGCCAGAAAACAGAAGGCACCTACTTTTCAAGAGTATGTGCATATCCTAGATGTGAAATCACAAACACATGGGTGCAAAGATAAACTGCAAAATGTTCTGTCTTAGACTTCTAAACATAATTACTCTATAATCAATTACTACTTTTAACTGGAGCTGCAAGATGCAGTGGCATTCTCAATGCAGCATTCATAAAGTTAACTGCTTACCCAACCATCTGTCAGCGCAGTTGGCATTAAATGTTGCAAATGCCATCTTTCATATTTCTTCTTAATCTTTCTTTTTGCGCATTCTCTCCCAAGGTAACTTTTGGTGAGTACTGTACTAGATATTTATTGCAGCACAGCATTGCTAACACTGCAAAGAATGACATTTTTAACTGGAACTCTGCATCTGAACTTTTAAAAAATATTTATAGGCCTTTCATTTCCCAAATCACTTAGTAGAAATTCATCCATGATTAAATATACTAAAAATCCAATATATAGAAGTATTGTACCATAATCAATGAAATGGAATACCAGAAAAATACAAGTCTAAGATCCTTTATTAGTTTAATACATGCTATTGAAGACATATTCTATGCCACAGTTGTAATTTCATACTAATCTTGAAGGCCAATAATTTGAGAAACAGAATGGGAAATATTACTCACAAAGCTTCACAACTGAATTTTTTTTCCCAAAATTGAGTTTATGCCTATGTGTATATTTTTTTATTGGGCTGCCCAAATTCATGTTATATCTCCCCCACAAATATTCACCTATATCCCTCTGGAAGTACATCCAGTTTCAATCAAGCCTACACAAAAGAAACTAAGTATGGATGCAGCAGTACTCAGCTGTGATGTAAGATTATGTCTACAAGTGAATGGAATGTAACTTGAATCCATAACATTGAAATCTATTGGTAGGGATATTAGTATTAACACCACAGCCTTTTCATTGGAAAATAAAAAACAGACTATTAATTCTGATGGGTTTTGGTTATACATAGCCATATCTGAAATTGACTAATGAACACATGGAAGGCAATGGACATGTATTCTGAGAACAAAACTCATGGTTTCATTAAACGTGGTATCCATCAGTAAGAGAGCAGAAAAATTTCAATCTGCCACCTTTCCTTTTGGCATTAAATATAAAGCCTTATACATTGTTCCCTTTGGTTTCAAGAGTGACCTTTGTTGAAAGTGAACTTGCAGACATTAGGGTGGGGCAAGATTAGGTTCAGCAGCATAGTTGTTTACTGTTCCTTCTCCATACAGATATGATCACTTCAGAAGGTACTACAGGGCAACGTATCTGCAGAATTTTACAGTAGAAAAGCAGAAATGAAATGAGTGATGAAAGAGAAAGTGTTTTATCAGTTTTGCATTTGAAAATATTAAACCACAATATGCAATTAATTGAAAGCATACCTAAACATGCTAAGGATTACATTAAAGTATTACTCCAATTAACACTGCATTTCAATACAGATTTAAGTATGAATTAAAATCCTGTGTGTGTGGAAGAGGCATTTTATAGCTGTTCTGCCTTAATGTTTAAACCTAATGCCATATTAAGGTTACAGACAGAACTATCACTCATGAAATGCAGTGAAAATCCAAGCAAAGCAATTTAGGTTCCTTCATTCAATCATTTTTACAGATCCTTTCATTTATCAGCATCTTTGTCTGATAGCAAACACAGTAATTAAAAATAGAGACATCATATTACAGATTGTGTTAAAATATTCAATTTTTGATTTGAATCAAGCAACTTGTACTTCAAAACGTTTTAATGACAGCTATATTACCTTTTTCTGAAGGTAAGCTAATTGTTTTTTTAAGAGATTTTTTGGTACAAGGCATTCACTGTAGCATTAAGAATAAGTTATAATTTTACTGGTAAGCACAGAACTAGACAAATTATTTACAATACTTCCCCATTTTATTTATTAGTCATTTTCGATGCTTCAATGTCTGTTCATCCAATTTGCAGACTGCATGCAGCATGAAGCTCATCATCATGCTACTGAAAAGCCTGAAAACATTGCACGTCACAAGCTTACGCCAGCCTGCCACCAATCTGCAAGTCTGCGTTCTTGCAGCACCAGCACAGCATTCCGTTCCAAAGAGGCTTTCAGTCAATGTGTTCGCACCGCTAGCTAGTCTCTGCACAAGTACTTCATTACCATCAACAAGTTAAGGACAGGACCACCAGCTGTGCAGCCGAAGGTTTGGGCTTCAATTAACCAATTGAATGGACAAGAGAAGGAAATGTTTGTTTTCATTCACTCGCGAGAAAAATCACTATAGTCCTAAACCAGTGGAAATCAAAGGAGGGCAAGGGCAAAGCTTTGGGAGGAAACATTACGGCAGAGATAGGTGAAAAATTACTATGGCATTTTTTCTTTTTGCTTCTAACTGGAGTACTCGCCATTGTCTTATGTGAAAGCAAATAGCAATCCTTTTGTATCGTGTCTTTTCAAAAGCTGCCTCTTCCACTGGAACTTCTTTCCAGCTCACTGCTCAAGTCGTCTCAACAGAAGGATAGTTGAATGCAGTCTCCAATGTGCAGAAGAGAATGGGTAAGTGTTTTCTTTTCAAATGAGATTTTCAAAACCTAGAAAGAAAGGGAAGTGATGCAGAGGATGAAGGGGGGAAGGAGCAATTACTTGTCTTGCTGGAAACAAATAGAATGTTTGTCTTTTGAAAAGAAAATTAAGTCTTACAATTCTACCATCGTCTATCACTCCAAATAGCTTTTGTGGGGGAGGGGAATAAAATACCTAAATCAACATATATGATGGGCTGTTTTGGCTGAAAACCTAAATGAATTTCATTTGATTGCCACCTACAGGTTTGCATTCGAAGTGGCCATTGGGGGGGCCAACAACGGTGGCATTGTGTGTGATGAGCATGTTGTTGAAAATGCTGCCTGCCTCAGGCGCAGCATGCCCACAGAAATGCAGATGCGAGGAGCTGCTCTTTTACTGCGATTCTCAAGGTTTTCAAGGAGTACCCGATAATGTCTCCCACGGGTCTATCGGCTTGTCACTCAGGCACAATAGTTTTTTTCAACTGCAAAACGATCAGTTTACAAGCTTTAGCCAACTTACATGGCTCTATTTAGATCACAACCAGATCTCTGTTATTCAAGAGGATGCCTTCCAAGGACTATATAAACTCAAAGAATTAATCCTCAGCTACAATAGGATTGTGCGTCTGGCAAATACCACATTCAGTCAGCTGATTAACTTGCAGAACCTGGACCTGTCATTTAATCAAATTACTTCTCTACAACCAGAGCAATTCCACAGCTTACGGAAACTTCAGACACTACATCTACGTTCCAATTCACTAAGGACCATCCCCATAAGGGTTTTCTGGGACTGCCGAAGCCTGGAGTTTTTGGATATAAGCAACAATCGTTTACGAAGTCTGGCTCGTAATGGCTTTGCAGGATTAATCAAACTCAAGGAGCTTCACCTAGAGCACAACCAGCTGACAAAGATTAATTTTGCTCATTTCCCGCGGCTAATCAGCCTCCAAACACTATTTTTGCAGTGGAACAAAATAAGTATCTTGTTATGTGGAATGGAATGGACCTGGGACACATTGGAAAAACTTGATGTGACAGGAAATGAAATTAGAACAATTGATCCTTTAGTTTTCCTTACAATGCCAAACCTCAAGATACTCCTGATGGATTCGAACAAGCTAACTACCCTGGATGCTCAGATTGTTAACTCATGGAAATCTCTAACGCACATCGGTCTCTCTGGCAACATGTGGATCTGTAACAAAAGTATTTGTGCCCTTGCCTCCTGGCTAAGCAATTTCCAAGGCCGATGGGAGAACTCGATGGTCTGTGCTAGCCCAGAGCACACACAAGGTGAGGACATCCTAGATGCTGTTCATGGATTTCAAATCTGCAGCAATCTTTCAGCAGCCACCACACAGATAACCACTGGCTATACGGATCCTACACAACAGCCAGAAGCTACTGAGTATATAACAAAATTAACACCCATAGACTCCACTACAGAGGATACTGAAAATCCAACAACAGAAACAACTGCTGAAGACTTCCTTGAACCTGATAATACCCTCTTTACACACAGGATAATAACTGGAACAATGGCTCTATTGTTCTCCTTTTTCCTCATTATCCTTGTGGTGTACATTTCACGGAAATGCTGCCCTCCTACCCTGAGACGTATAAGGCACTGCTCCATGATGCAACACCGACGGCAAATTCGCCACCAAGCCAGGCAGCCTATGGCAGATTTATCAACACAAGTACCCTATAATGAATATGAACCCACCCATGAGGAAGGCGCATTGGTCATCATAAATGGTTATGGACAATGTAAATGTCAGCAGCTGCCTTATAAAGAATGTGAAGTATAAATTAATGAGCTCATGTAACCAACATACACAGTTTAAGAAATGGGAAATCTGTGAGTAAAATGCTTTCAACTTTTAACTACAGAACTGAACTTTAATATTTTTTATTTCCAGAATAAAGTTACCAAAATTCTGGCATTGGTTCTCTTTCTCTAAACTGTACCTAATGCTTCAAATGAAATTCAGCTTAAATATTTCAATTTGGATTTAGAACTGGCCATTCTAGTTATTTTATCTGATTGTAGCAGAAATTACAAAGCTTTCACACAGATAATTATGGCATCTTAAAAGAACATTTAAAAGAAAATTCCTAGACCATTCTAAACTAGACAAGTATTTAAAAATATATACATACTATTTGTCTTCCTTTATCCTCATTGGAATCTCTCTTCAAAGAAATGACAAGACCTTTAGATAACCAGCCGGTACATGTTAAATATTGGGCTCAAAATTGATGTATGCTCAAACTGTTATGTAAGAGATTATAAATGGCAAGTTTTCTTGATTTTAATATTGAAAAGCACAGGTTGTCTTTCTGATTGAAGTGAGGCTTTTGCTGGCTGAACAAATACTTCCATAAAATTGTTTGCAAAATACTCTCAATTGCATGATCATTTTCCTCAGTCTTGAATAAAATGACCCAGAAAGTTTAAATACCATGATCAAAGGTTCACAGGATATCACAGTTAATCTGCACTTGATACCCTCGATACCCTTGAAACATGTTTAATAAGTTTTATTAGTTTCATGACTTTGTAAAACATCTATCTGCAGTTTAGTAAACGGCTAGAGTATATACTTGGAATGCTACATTATATAAATGCATACAGCAAAGCTCTAATGATTAGGTTCAAGAGATAATCCACAACTGAGACTCTTAATAAACCAGACAGTAGTGAAATGCAATTGTGACCCATCTGATGTATTACCTATTTTTCAATTGCTATAAAAGATATTAACTTCAAATACCATACATCCAAAGAGCAATTGCAGCATGTGGCAATCACCTGAAATTTCTAATTGTGATATGGGAGGGAAGCTGTGAAGTACCATTGTAAAGTAATTAGGAAAATGCAGAAAAATGAAACAAGGTTGAACTCTGCAAATATAAACGAAGGGGTATAAATGTTGTTCTATTTTCTACATGCCTGCTTCTATCCACCATCTTAGTCGCTCACATTTTGTTACCTATTTCACTCAAAGTAGTCACTATCCACCTGAATGAGAAAGCAAAAGATAAAATATAGGCAGTCAAACAATTTATAGAGACAGAATGCAGGAATCAATAGGCACCAGAAAATATGAAAGATGCTAAGGCAGCATTGAAATATAAATTGTAATACAGACCTACAAGTGAATAACTGGAGATTTCACAATTTAAAGTAACATTGATTTTAATAATGCTATACTGCCCCCTTTACTGAATAGCTTGAAAATATTCTGTGAAAATACACACTTATTTGAAATGATAAAATCCAAACTAGTGTACTTTGGGTGAATGTGTGTAATTTACAAGCCATTTAAAGCAAAAGTACTGCAGATCAGCACACGAGAATACAGCAAAGACGGACAGACTCCGACACTCAGGACCGTATCAACATCCAGCTTTTGAAATTAATTTCACAACAGACAAGGTTCCTAATTAAAATCATTGTACAACAGAACAGCCAAACATGAATATCTGTATTAGACCAAACCAATTTACTAATCAGTTAAAATCTGTATTTCCTCACATTTCCAGTTGCTCGGTTCTTCGGTCCACTCTTTTTTTTAACTATTGTCCTCCCATCACTCAAGTGCTATCATTCTAGCACATGAACTCAGAAGAATAAGAGCTCGAAGGGACGCCTTCAAATTATGAGCCAATAATTTAGAGAGACCGGTAGAACACAAGATTAGTTGGCACCAGCAAAGATTTGGGAATGCTGGCACAGGAACATGGATTGGAAATTAAATTGGTTCTTCAAGAATACAGCTTTGGTTAGCCAAAGTTCTCCCACAACTACCTGAATGCTTCCTCACCAACACAAATATCCACATATTGAAAATATTGAAATTAACCCAAATTAGTCTGGACAGATATTTAAAATGCACTACATATGTACTTGCATGTTAGCACAAAACCAGATACTGTACTAAATTATAACACAAAAGATCATTCTCATGAGAAAAGAACATGTCACTGGCCAGCAACAAGGGTTTGATATACAAACCTATAATCTATGCTTCTAGGGAACATTACCCTTAAGAATATTAAAGAACATTTGCAGAAAAATAATCTCAGTTAATCTTAAAAAACTTAAAATGAGCAAATTTTGTATTATGTTTACAAATCAAAATCAATACTGAGAAATTGCATGCGAATTTGGAGGATGTGGCACTAAATTGCATACCTAAAAATACTAATTTTATTTTAGTTCTTACTCACGCTCTTAAGTTAGGCTGCAATTTTCTTAATACATTAAATATGTTGATTGAAATGCAGCACAATTTAAAATCCAGAAAGCTTAAAAACTGCAGGTGGTGGAAGGAGCACTGTATCTCTTTTTAATTCTTCTGGAGAAATAAAATATCTGCCCAGCTAACATGATAGCAATGTTCAAAAGAAACTAGATAAATAGCTATCAATCTTACACTTTGCTGATCATACTCAAAGGTTAAAATACATCAATAAAAACTATACTCAATGATTCCTTAGATGCTGTAGTAAAATTTGTAAGAAATAAATTAAAACCCTTTCTCAAGCTTTTGAGCTTGTATTTTAAAATTTAAAGAAAACAGTATTAGATCTCTTGACCAGTGAACTAAAACAAAATAAACCAAAACAAAAGCAGGAGTTAATTACTGGTCTGCCTTGAGATAGTTAATCTCGTCAGGGGAACTGGTGCACTATGGACTGATTCATGTAGCCTCGAGCTAGAACTGGGCAAAAAATGGTTGGTATTCCACAGCCTCACTGCTGTTCAGTGACCTCTGCTGGAAGCTTCTATATGGCAATGAATGAAGAGAGCTTGTAGAGACCCAAGCCATCTGTACACGCACATCACTAATAGGATCAACCTAACAATATGCAAACGACTATTTTAATGAACATAAAGAAAAAGGGTTTAGGAAAAGGTTAGAGAAAATGATGAGGTTGCCAATGCCTACTTTTAAAACAAAATAATTCACTGTTTGAATCATTAAAGTCCAACTACATCAGACAAATGGACAGAGGGTAAACACATTAATATACCATCCGAGGTGGTGGGGGCAGAAATTCATTCTTCATAGTATGCCAGTGTAAGTTGTGTAAGGATGTAGAGGGGCTTCAAGAGGACATAAATCAGACAAAATTAATGTGTATTCAAGAAAAATGCAATTCGTTCAGCTAAAAACAAAACATGGAGTTCATTAAAATTACTTTGGAAATTTTTTTTTGAGTGTGAACTTTTTAAGCAAATTGATAAATTAAATATCCTTGATTTATCAAGAATTAATCAAATAGTGTATTACAAATTAAAAATCATATTTTAAATGCTTTTAACCACTGAGTAAGGACCAATTATATACAGTGGATTCCGGTTACTTGGGACCAGTACATTTTGGCCCAACTAAGCAACTGCCCCAATTAGCTGAGGTTTCATGGAAATAGTTAAAAAGGTACAAAAAAAAGACAAACTAAGTGACAAATTATGTATTTAAATGAAACAGAACAAATTAGAAAACTACAGTACTATAAAACTCTATTAGTTCCTAATAGTTATCGGAGGAATTCATCCACTGTATGCTGCTGTGTTCCTTTTGATTGACTGTAAATGATCCTAGTGCAGAACATGAACTGCCTTCATAAAATGCTTTCAACGACTGCATACTCAAAATTTTCACTTTTATTGTAACATTCAAGATATTGTAAATACCTTCAAATTCTTTGTAGTTCCTAACTTACTGAAATAGTGAAATTGTTTCATTTTCACTCTCGGCTATTTCTGGCATGTCCAAATCTGCAATTGTCTTACGCTTATTTCTCATCAACAGTGACAAAAATCATTGCTTTTTGAAAGCAAACATATATGCTATTTAAATACTGTTCACTCTAAGCAAAGTATAATAATCATGCAAGTGCACAGTACTAACACTAGTTAGAAACTGTTTGGCAACAGTCTCCTGCCCCAATTAAGTGCCATCGTGTCCCAAATATAACAAAGGAAATCACGGCTAGTTTTTGTTAAGAGTTGTCCCAAATAAATATCTGCCCCGATGAACCAATGGCCCAATTAACTGGCATCCACAGTATCTGGAAGCACAAAATACAGTTTCAAGCAGGAACAGAACTGAAAATTTACTATCTTCCAACTTAGGTAATTCTGTCAGCTCAATTTTGTCACAAGCTTTCTGAAATGGCTGGTTAGGAAAAAACACATGGGAAACTGCTGGGACCATCCTAAAGCTTCCCAGTTGGTGACCCACTTACATCTTACTGTTGATCTAATTATGTTGGAGTCAATATCATGGTGCAAATACCATGTTTGTTACTAGACTAAATGAAGTTCTTTTGGGTCAAAAGATTTGCTTGGATGTCATGAGGAAAATTGAATGGCTTCTCCTTGCAGCACACAGGCATGCCATATCCATCATTCTAATCTAAAGCAAGTACGTTCTGAAATTCCAGCCCAGCCAAGTAGGCAAGCTCATTTGTCATTATTGATTTGTACAAAGCTATACCTGATTAGAATATTTAAAAATCAAATTATTGGTAATTCTGTACAGCTGTACAAATAGGAAATATTAATGATGGGAGCATAACTGTTGAGTTGCATAGTACAAAAGCAGCAAATAACAGACTGACAAAAAATTAAAACTTTAAAAACCTTTCCTGGGAAGGATCACAATACCATGGCTATTTCCCCCAGAAACTGTATTTAAAATATTTCTTTGTAGAACATTTTATTGAAGTATACTATTTACTCGTGTTGCAAAATTTAACATACACATTTGCACAGTGTCAGGTTTTCCATAATAAATTCACATTTCTGTATTTATAATGGGAGCTGCTTGTAATTACAAGCTCCTACTAGTTTTCTATTCTATAGCATCTCAGTGGCAGATAAGTATAGTAATTGTAACAAGTTTACACGGGCAGCTTTCCTACAGAAGCTGGCCAAGGAATTTGATAGAAATTTCAATAATGCTGGAACATGCTTTCAGTTGAATACTAGACAGTCTCTTTAATCCATGTTGACAAAGCCACTGAAATACTTTAACACAACTATAATCTCAATTCCAAAATACGATTTTATAATACTGGCTAAAATTATCGCACAAAAAAGCAATAATTGATGACTACTTCATCAGTTAGAGGTATCCTATCAAATTAAAACATTGATGTTCAATTGGCAAGTGAATTTTGAAAAACACCAAACTCTAAAAATAATTTGTACCTAAGTGCATTGTATATTTCCAACCATAAGTTGAGGAAAGCTACCGTAATACATACTACATATTATTAACAGCTTTGTAGCAAAAACTATTTTTTTCTAATCTTTGCCTTAGTGTTATTGAGCCCCCTACCGGTAGAAATCTTCTTTTCCATCCACCAATATAATGCATCAATTTTGAATGCCACAATTAATGCTGTCCTTCAACCACCTTTGTCAGAGGGAGGCTAATTCAAGCGTCTTTGATCCTTCTTCGTAACTTTAATTCCTCATTGGTGATATTAGTAGAACATATTCATCAATAATCTAGTTACATCATTTAAGTAAATTAGCAGTTCCAAGGGAATTCTGAAATTATGACTTAATTCACAAATGCTTAAAGAAAGCCTTCCTGAAACAGTTGCAAATTACGTGAAGCTGGTCTGACAGCATTATTAAGTAAGAATTTCTAGTCCCAAGCATGAAGCTCAAAGACGAAAATTCAAGACTTCTAGGGATACTGAACGTGTTGGAGCTCCAGGTACTATAATGAGTTATAGCAGTATATTCACTGAACTTTCTTGCACGTGCAACAATGACAAAAATCAAATGATGCATTGCCACTCATCTAACACAAAAATTATAAATACATGCCAATTCCCACAAAAATATTAACTGTATTAGATCCACACTTCCAAGACAGAATTCCAAAGTCCTGATGCAGGGTTTAATCCAAAACAGAGACAATTCCTTTCATCCTACAGATGCTGTTCAACCTACGGAGTTCCTCCAGCAAACTGTTGCTCCAGATTCCAGCATCTGCAGTCCACAGACCCAACCTACTCAACCCTTCACCACAAGAATCAGTCAAATGTATCTTTTCTGCACTAACTCCAACGGAAACACATCCTTGAGCATGGAAACCAAAGTATGCATTAATCCAGGTGCAGCCTCACTGGGTCATTATAAAGTTGCATCAAAAGGTCCCTACTTTTATACTCCATACCCCTTGCAATAAAGGTTAACATTCCACTACACTTTCTAATAACTCATTGTATCTGCATGCTAACCTTGTGATATGTGGTGAGATTTCCAGGTTTCTTTGTACCACAACATTTTGTGGCCATTCTTTAAAGAACGGGACTTTTCATTTCACTTTGTTTTTGTATCCTTGACCTCATCTCACCAGCCTACTTATCTTTGTATCAAACAGCAACTCTGTCTACAGTATTTAGTCCCTTCATCAGCATAGATTTATATGTAAATAGCTAAGGACTTAGTCCTTAACCCCTATGAATCCCCAATAGCTACTAATTAACAATCCAAACATAATCACCAACTTATACTTATTCTGTTTTCTGTTACATAGCCATTGCAATCTAATCTATTACTCCAAATCCTTTTATCTTATGCATGTAACTTTTGTAGCATGATATCAATTGCTTTCTGAAAACCCAAACATTATATGTCTATCCCATATCCATACTACTTGTTAAGAGTCAGAATTTTAACAGATAACCCTTTCACAAAACCATGCTGATTTATGGTTTTCCAAATTTCTTGCTTTAGCATTTTTAATGGCCTCCTGTAATTTCCGAATGGCAAATATTAGGATTAAATGGCCTATAGTTTCCTGCCATCTATCTCCCTCCTTCCTTGAAAAGTAGTGTTATATTTGCAGTTTGGTTCTCTTCAGTATCAAGATAATGTTAGTAGATGACAACAGACACATTCACCATGGCTGTAGCAATTTTCCTTTAAGATCTATTGGACATGGGAAATAGGAGCAAGGGCTGGACACCATTTCCCCCACTGACCCAGTGATAGAGATTATTTTAAATTAGTTAAATTGGGATGTTTGTTGCCTTCTAATCTCTAATTACCAATCCAAAATTATTACTTAGAACCTCGGTTAAGTAGTCAGCAGCAAAGATTTAGCACTATCATCGAGAAGTGTGACTGAAAGAAAATATGCAGATTTGCCCTCTAAGATAAAAGTGGTACTGAAAATAGTACTTTAAATTTATAATGGAGAAATAAGCATCTAACTTTGTGACCATCCCTAACCACATCTTTCGAAGTTTATCCATGAGTGCCACCTAGATAGAGAGAGTGGTGGTGCAGGGTCATAGTCAGTGTAGCAGTTCAAACTTCAGGATTCAGACTGTTTCATGTCATTTCCTGTACACAAGGAGAACAAAATAATTGCTACTCCAGATCTGATGTAACACAAAAACACAAAAGATGAAGAATGAAATAAAAATAATAAAACACACACACAATAAATATAAATACATAAGATTGACTTTAAGTCCATAAAGTGATGCTAGGCTGTACATAAGACGACCGACAGGAAATAATAAAAGTACTGATGGGAAATAATAAATTATTTTAAATAACTAATTTAATACAGAAGCATCTAATTAACATCATATTGGATACCAATGCAATTACTGAAACTATATTCTAAGCCTATTACAAGTCAATGCACAATAAAGACTCATGGCTGCACTTTAATCATTGAAACCGGCAAACAGAAAAGCGCACAAAACACATTATTTAATAAATTACATAATTGAATACAAAACCAAGGAAATCATGGGAAAGAATTGCAAAGGACTTGTTAAGCCTCAGCTGGAGTATTTTTGCTCGTTGACAAAATACAAACAAGATGATAACAAATAAAAGAGCATGATGCATCAACAGTGAACAGCACTCAAAATTGGTACCAACATGATGGGCTGAAACAATTCCATTCAAGATTATTGTCGGTGTGCATCTATTCGTTTTGATCCTTCAGTTTCACTGGTGAGTTTTAATACTTTTAATTGTAAAAGTATCATAAACTACAACTTAGAAACTGGACAGGAACAGTTCAAAATGGAAGAGCTTTACTAAGCTTTGCATAAAATCCATTTTACTTACGTTCACATAAAATGACCAGATATCCAAGTTCTGCATTCTTGAAAATGTCTCTCCTATTGGCTAAATAATTAATTAGCTCACTTCTGCTAGCTATTCCTGAAATTTTGAGTGCTTTCCACAAGATCAGCTATTCATAAAAGAATGCAAAAATCATTTCAAATGAACCAAAATCTTGGCGTGGGGCCTAGAAATATATCTGATCACCCATGAGATATTTTACACCAATTAATTCATGGTTCAAGACAAACCACTCAGACCACTGTACTTGCGTGGTGTTTTTCAAATAGCATTTATTTTGATGCTGCATTGCAAATTATTTCCCCTCAAGATTATTCATTTGTCTTTACTAATCTTTCTTCACCAACCTAACAGTGAATTCTAAATCATTATACTGAATGCAGTGTTCTCATTTTACTCTTGGTTCATCTGACATGACCTAATTCAATAAAATAGCAACTAAACATGCACTATAGGCCAAATACTCTTCTCACAACCACCACTGGGCAGGAGGTAGGTCCCACACCACCAGTTTCAGGAACAGTTATTACCCTACAACCATCATACTTTTGAACTTGCATGGATAACTTTACTCACAACACTGAACTGATTCTACAACCGACAGACTAACAACTTACATTCCCTGTAATTTTTGTTTTTTTTTATTTGCAATTTGTCTTCTTTTGCACATTGCTTGTCTTTCTTTATGTACAGCTTTTCATAAATTCCCTTTTATTCCTTTATTTTCCTGTAAATAGCTGCAACAAAATGAATCTTAAGGTGGAATATGGAAACATAAATTTTACTTCAACTTTAGCTGTTAAGCATTTATCGATGTCCAATGGCCAATGTGGTTACTACTTAAATGACAATTTTTCCCCCTGCATCCCTCAATTTATCCCACACATTTGTGAAAAAGAACTTACCCTTCTCATGCTTGTAATGTAGCCTTTTATTCCAACAATTGACACACCAATACATTCAAGGATTCTGACCCTTATATTTTTATTCATCCATTTAATAGGCCCATATCTCTTTACACATTTGTATCAGTAAGTTTTATTTATTCCTTTTCACAATTTTAATGAAATGGCAATAGTAAACATCCTGCAATACTTCAAAATTACAGACCTTCACTTAGTTTCTGCTCTTAGTTATTGCTCATTCCTAAGCAAATTCACAAAATTACTGGTTTGAACAACACATTTAAAAGAGCTATAAAACTCATTAGCATCCTCTGGTGGTAGAATTTGAGCACCATAAATAGAGTAAGCATAGCAGAAATTAATACTAAGGTTAACGCAGTTGAAATTAAAATAAACTTTGATTTAATTAAATAAAACATGCAATACAAGGCAAAATATACCATCCCATGACTGTGCTACAGAAGAATCCATAATGAATAGTGCAAGCATATGGATGAATGTAATTACCCCTGGAAAATGAAATACACAGAAATAAATCTTGATGGCAGGTGTTACTGTTAAAGTTATCATTTAATATTTAAGATCTTAAGACTGTAAGACATAGTAGCAGAATTAGGCCTTTTGGCCCACTGAGTCTGCTCATCATTCTACCATGGCTGATTTAATGACTCTCACCCCTATTCTCCTGCCTTCTCCCTGTAACCTTTGATGCCCTGACAAATCAAGAACCTATCAACCTCCATTTTAAATATACCCAATGATTGGGCCTATAAAGGTGTCTGTGGCAATGAATTTCACAGATAAAGAAATTCCTCATCTTTGCTCAAAAGGGACATCCTTGTACTCTGAGACTGTGAATTCTTGTCCTAAACTCCTTCATGACAGGAAACAGCCTCTCTTTGTTACTCTATCTAGGCCATTCAATATTTGAGAGGTTTTAATGAGATCCCTCATTCTTCTGACTCCAGCGAGCACTGGCCCAAAGGTATCAAATGCTCCTCATATGTTAACCCCTTCATTCCCAGGATCATTCTCATGAGCTTCCTCTGTACCATCCCCAATGTCAGCACACCCTTTCTTAAAAAGGGGGTCCAAAACTGCTCACAATACTCAAATGTGGTCTCACCAATGCCTCACAGCCTCAGCATTCCATCCTTGCTTTTATACTCTAGTCCTCTTGAAATGAATGCTAACATTGCATTTGCCTTCCATCTCACCAGCTCAACCTGCAAATTAACCTCTAGTGAATCCAGGACAATGACTCCCAAGCCCCTTTACACCTCTGATCTCTGAATGTTCTCCCCATTTAGAAAACAGTTTACACTTTAATTGCTTCTGCCAAAGTGCATGACCATTACTTCCCTATTCTATATTCCATCTGCCACATCTTTGCCCATTCTCCTAATTTATCCAATTCTTTCTGCAGACACCCTGCTTCCTCAACAATACCTGCCCCTCCACCTATCTTCATATCATCTGCAAATTTGGTCACAAAGCCATCAATTCCAGAATCCAAATCATTGACATATAATGTGAAAAGAAGTGGTCCAAACACGTACGCTTGCGGAACACCAGTAGTTACCGGCAGCCAAACAGAAAAGGCCCTCTTTATTCTCCTTCTTTTCTTCCTGCCAATCAGCCAATCTTCTGTCCATGCTAATATCTTTCCTGTAATACCATGGGCTCTTATCTTGTTTAGCAACTCATGTGTGGCATCTTGTCAAAGGAATTCCAAAAATCCAAATAAACAACATCCACTGTCTTGCCTGCTGCTCCTCAAAGAATTCCAACAAATTTGTCAGGCAAGATTTCCCCTTAATGAAACCTTTCTGACTTTGGCCTATTTTATCTTGTACCTCCAAGTACCCTAAAACTTCATCCTTAATAATGGAACACCGAAATCAGACTAACCGTCCTATAATTTATCCCCAACTTGCCTCAAGGTGGGCATAGTGCATCACCTTCACAAACTGCTACAGCTGCTCAGTGGTACTTTGGACATCCTTTTAAGCTTCCATTTGTTAATGGGGTATGAGCATGACTGACTTGGCCAGCACTGTCACCCTCTAACTGTTATGCTATGTCTTTTCTGAGGGCATTTGAGAAACAGATTTCTATGGGGATATATTAAAATAAAATAAAAAGACAATAAGATTTCATTTTCCTGATCAATGGATCAGATAAGTTTTGCAGCAATGTGACAGCTTCATGGATGTCATTACAGATACGAGTTTGTGGCTTTAGGTTTACTTTAATTCTTTGTAGCTTCCCAGTTTCAATGGTGGATTCAAATCTGCACTAACTCGGACTATGAAATTTAGCACAGCAACTTACCATGCCAACTTTTGCCGTAGCTCCATGCACTGAGACTCTGTGCCCAGAGGTAATCTACTAATTCTGATGAAAACTACACATGAACATGGACTTCACATCTAATGTCTGAGCTACTCAACGTTTCTGCACTATATCTCAGTTTAATTTTTGGGTTGGAGTGGAAGGGACAGAATTTTCTGGCAAAATTACCAGACAGGAAATAAAAAAAACATTTCTAAACAAGATTGAAGTCACTCAAATGATAAACCTAATGAAATAGGATTATTTAAGAAATAAGTATTTTAGAATTTTAGAGGAACTTATTAACATTCAGAATAGGAGTACATAACCAAACCCCTCAAATCTGTCCCACCACTCAGTATGACAATGGCTGATTTAAGCTGGCGTTAAATACTCTTCTGACCAAGCTCTCCGTAACCCCTAATTTCTCAATTTTTCAAAAATTCACCTATCTCCATCTTAAACACATCTAATGTCCTCACCATCCTTGGGGACAAAGTTCCAGAGAGTCGCCATCTCGGAAGACATTTTTGTGTATCAATGTTTTAAATAGCCACCACCTCATTCTGCAGCCATATTCCCTAATTTATGATTCTCCCACTCATGAAAACATTTCAACTTTGACCATGTGAAGCTCTCTTAGAAACATATGTGTCTGAATAAGGTCACCACTCATTTTTCCTTACAATTTAGACTACATAAAATGGAAATAATGCCATCTTCCATGAAAAATGATTGCTTTTTAAAATTTAAAAAAACTACCCTACATTACATTTCTGTGCAAACACATTCTGGACTTTCACACCAGCAAAGTCATCCCCACTGGCTGACAATTTCCTACCTGAAACCTGCATTAATGGTGGAACACAAAGCAGTTATCTCCCTGGACACATGCTGAGGAAGTTGTGCATTGAGCCTGTCCCAATTTAGTCAATAGGTGCAGGAGTAGGCTATTCGGCCCTTCAAGCCAGCACCGCCATTCACTGTGATCACAAGACAAAGGAGAAGTAGGCCATTCGGCCCACCAAGTCTGCTCTGCAGCTCCCCCATGAGCTAAACTATTCACCCATCTAGTTCCAATTTCCGGCTTTTTCCCCATATCCCTTGATACCCTTACTAATTAGATACCTGTCAATCTCCTCCTTAAACACCCTCAACGATCTGGCCTCCACAGCTGTATGTGGCAACGAATTCCACAAATCTATGACCCTCTGGCTAAAAAAATTTCTCCTCAGCTGTTTTAACTGGGTACCCTCTAAATCTAAGACTATGGCCTCATGTCCTGGACTCACCCACCAAGGGAAACAACCTTTCCACATCTACTCTGTCCAACCCTTTCAACATTTGAAATGTTTCTTTGAGATCCCCTCTCATTCATCTATACTCTAATGAATACAATCCAAGAGCCGACAGACGTCCCTCATACGTTAGCCCCTGCATTCCAGGAATCATTCTCGTAAATCTTCTCTGAACTCTCTCCGACATCAGTATGTCCTTTCTAAGATAGGGGGCCCAAAACTGCACACAGTATTCCAAATGAGGTCTCACTAATGCCCCATAGAGCCTCATCAACACCTCCTTACTTTTATACACTATTCCTCTTGAAACGAATGCCAACATAGCATTCGCTTTCCTTACCAGCGATCCAACTTGGTGGTTAACCTTTAGGGTATCCTGCACGAGGACCCCCAAGTCCCTTTGCACTTCCAATTTTTGAATTATCTGCCCGACTATTTCTTCTTCCGAAATGTACAACCGTACATTTGTCAACGTTATATCTCATCTGTCATTTCTTTGCCCACTCTCCTAAACTGACTAAGTCTCTCTGCAACCTTTCCACTTCTTCAACATTTCCTGCTCTTCCACCTATCTTGGTGTCATCCACAAACTTAGCCACCAAACCATTTAATCCATAATGCAAACCATCGATATACATCGTAAAAAGAAGCGGCCCCAACACCGACCCCTGCGGAACACCACTAGTAACCTGCAACCAATCAGAATAGGATCCCTTTATTCTCACCCTTTGCTTTCTGCCTATCAGCCAATGCTCCACCCATTTCAATACCTTTCCTGTAATTCCATGGGCTCTCATCTTATTAAGTAGCCTTATATGCGGCACCTTATCGAAGGCCTTTTGAAAATCCAAATACACAACGTCCACAGCCTCTCCCTTGTCAACCTTTTTCAAGATTACCTCAAAAAATTCCAATAGGTTGGTGAGACAGGATCTTCCCTTCATGAAACCACATTGGCTTCGGCCTATCTTGCCATGCACCTCGAGGTATTTCATAACCTCGTCCTTGAGGATTGACTCCAATATCTTTCCAACTACCGATGTCAGACTAATAGGTCTGTAATTTTCTTTTTGCTGCCTCCTTCCTTTCATAAATAATAGAACTACATTTGCGACCTTCCAGTCCTCCGGAACCATGCCAGAATCTATTGATTCCTGGAAGATCATTTCCAATGCTTCCACAATCTCCAAGGCCATCTCCTTCAGAACCCTTGGGTGCACCTCATCCGGACCGGGAGACCTATCTATTCTTAGTCCACTTAGCTTCCCAAGCATTTTCTCTCTAGTAATCTTGAGCGTAACTAATTCTATTCCCTGATACCTCTGGCTATCAGGTATATTGCTCATGTCTTCCACTGTGAAGACTAATGCAAAATACTCATTCAGTTCCTCCACCATCTCTTTGTCATCCATTATAATTTCTCCAGCATCATTTTCAATCGGTCCCGTATCTACCCTTGTCACTCTTTTACTCTTCATATATTTAAAAAAACTCTTAGTATCCTTTTTTATGTTAATCGCCAACTTCCTTTCATAATTCATCTTTTCTTTCCTAATGACTTTCTTAGTTTCCTTCTGTAAGTTTTAAAAGTCCTCCAGTCCTCATTTTTCCCACTAATTTTTGCTTCCTTGTACACCGTCCCTTTTGTTTTTATTTTTGCCTTAACCTCTCTCGTGAGCCACATTTGTGCCATTTTTCCATTCATGATTTTCTCTTTTCTTGGAATATATTTTTCTTGTATTTTCCTTATTTCTTGTAGGAATTTCATCCAATTCTGCTCTGCCGTCCCTCCATTTAGCTTACTTTTCCATTCGACTTGGGCCAGTTCCTCTCTCATACCGCTGTAATTTCCCCTGTTCCACTGAAATATCGATACACCTGATACCAGCTTCTCCTTTTCAAATTTGAAAATGAACTCAATCATATTATGATCACTACTTCCAAGGGGTTCCTTTACCTCCAGCTCCCTAATTGCCTCAGGTTTGTTACACAGCACCCAATCCAAAACAGCCAGTCCCCTGGTGGGCTTCTGGACAAGCTGCTCCAAAAAGCCATCCTGTAGGCATTCTACAAACTCCCTCTCCTGAGATCCATTACCTTCCTGACTTTCCCAATCCACTTTCATATTAAAATCCCCCATAATTATCTTGACATTTTCCTTCTGACATGCTTTTTCTATTTCCAGCTGCAACTTGTAGTCCACACCCCGGCTGCTGTTTGGAGACCTGTATATAACTGCTATTAGTGTCTTTTTACCCTTGCCATTTCTTAATTCTACCCATAAGGATTCTACCTCTTCTGATCCTATGCCCCTTCTTTCTATTGATTTGATATCATTACTTACCATCAGGGCCACGCCGCTACCTTTACCAACCTTCCTATCTTTCCTATACACTGTGTATCCTTGGATATTCAGCTCCCAATCACATCCATCATTTAGCCATGACTCGGTGACAGCTGTGCAGCAAGGTCATCCACTTTATTTCTAATGCTGCGTGCATTTAAATACAGTACATTTAGATCAGTATCTGTTGTCGATTTTGCTATATTTCTATTTTGCAGCAAATTATCACATATATTCACCAGCCTGTCCTTCTTGCGATCTTTGCCGCACAGTATTTTTGACTTATTTCTATTTTCCTCTTCCTCGACCCTAACACCTTGGTTTCCTTCCCCTTGCCAACTTAGTTTAAACCCTCCCTAACAGCTATATTAAACAATCCCGCCAGGATATTAGTACCTTTCGGGTTCAGGTGTAATCCATCTTTTTTGTATAAGTCATACCTTCCCCAAAAAAGATCCCAATGATTCAAGAATTTGAAGCCCTGCCCCCTGCACGAGTTACTTAGCCACACATTCATCTGCTTAATTCTGCTATTCTTACCATCATTAGCGCGCAGCTCAGGCAGCATTCCTGATATTATTACTCTGGAGGTCCGGCTTTTCAATTTTCTTCCTAGCTCCCAGTAATCTCTCTTCAGGACCTCCTCTCTTTTTCTGCCTATGTCATTGGTCATGGCTGATCATCCACTATCAGTATCCAGTTCCTGCCTTATCCCCATAACCTTTGATTCCACTATCTTTAAGAGCTCTATCCATCTCTTTCTTGAAAGCATCCAGAGATTTGGCCACAGCCTGCTTGGGGCACAGCATTCCATACATCCACCACTCTCTGGGTGAAAAAGTTTTTCCTCAACCCCGTTCTAAATGGCCTACCCCTTATTCTTAAACTGTGGCCTATGGTTCTGGACTCACCCATCAGCGGGAACATACTTCCTGCCTCCAGCGTGTCCAATCCCTTAATAATCTTATATGTTTCAATAAGATCCCCTCTCAGCCTTCTAAATTCCAGAGTATACAAGTCCAGTCGCTCCAATCTTTCGACATATGACAGCCCCACCATCCCGAGAATGAACCCTGTGAACCTACGCTGCACTCCCTCAATAGCAAGAATGTCCTTCCTCAAATTTGGAGACCAAAACTGCACACAGTACTCCAGGTGTGGTTTCACCAAGGCCCTGTACAGCTGCAGAAGGACCTCTTTGCTCTTATACTCAATTCCCCTTGTTATGACGGCCAGCATGCCATTAGCTTTCTTCACTGCCTGCTGTACTTGCATGCTTGCTTTCAGTGACTGATGTGCAAGAACACCTAGATCTTGTTGTACTTCCCCTTTTCCTAACTTGACTCCGTTTAGGTAATAATCTGACTTCCTGTTCTTACCACCAAAATGGATAACTTCACATTTATCCACATTAAACTGCATCTGCCATGCATCTGCCCACTCACCCAGCCTGTCTAAGTCACCCTGCATTCTAACATCCTCCTCACATTTCACACTGCCACCCAGCTTTGTGTCATCAGAAAATTTGCTATTGTTACTTTTAATTCCCTCATCTAAATCATTTATATTGTAAACAACTGCGGTCCCAGCACTGAACCCTGCGGTACCCCACTGGTCACCGCCTGCCATTCCGAAAGGGACCCATTAATCGCTACTCTTTGTTTTTTGTCAGCCAGCCAATTTTCAATCCATGTCAGTACTCTGTCCCCAATACTATGTGCCCTAATTTTGCCCACTAATCTCCTATGTGGGACTTTATCAAAGGCTTTCTGAAAGTCCAGGTACACTACATCTACTGGCTCTCCCTTGTCCATTTTCATAGTTACATCCTCAAAAAATTCCAGAAGATTTGTCAAGCACGATTTCCCCTTCGTAAATCCATGCTGACTCGGACCGATCCTGTTACTGCTATCCAGATGTGTCATAATTTCATCTTTTATAATTGACTCCAGTATCTTTCCCACCACTGACGTCAGGCTAACCGGTCTATAATTCCCTGTTTTCTCTCTTCCTCCCTTCTTGAAGAGAAGGACAACATTAGCCACCCTCCAATCCACAGGAACTGATCCTGAATCTATAGAACATTGGAAAATAATTACCAATGTGTCCACGATTTCTAAAGCCACCTACTTAAGTACCCTGGGATGCAGACCATCAGGTCCCAGGGACTTATCAGCCTTCAGACCCAACAGCCTATCCAACACCATTTCCTGCCGAATATAAATTTCCTTCAGTTCATCCATTACCCTAGGTCGTTTGGCCACTATTATATCTGGGAGATTGTTTGTGTCTTCCCTAGTGAAGCCAGATCCAAAGTACCTGTTCAACTTGTCTGCCATTTCCTTGTTCTCTATAATAAATTCACTCCCTTCAGACTTCAAGGGCCCAATTTTGGTCTTAATTATTTTTTTCCTTTTCACATACCTAAAGAAGCTTTTACTATCCTCCTTTATATTCTTGGCTAGTTTACCTTTGTACCTCATTTTTTCTCTGCGTATTGCCTCTTTAGTTACCTTCTGTTGCTCTTTAAAAGTTTCCCAATCCTCCAGCTTCTCACTCGTCTTTGCTATGTTATACTTCTTCTCTTTTATTTTTATACTGTCCATTACTTCTCTCGTCGGCCACGGCCTTCCCTTACTCCCCTTAGGATCTTTCTTCCTCTTTGGAATGAACTGATCCTGCACCTTCCGCGTTATTCCCAGAAACACTTGTCATTGCTGTTCCACTGTCATCCCTGCTAGGGTATTGTTCCATTGAACTTTGGCCAGCTCCTCCCTCATAGCACCATAGTTCCCTTTGTTCAACTGTAACACTGACACTTCCCTTCTCCCTCTCAAATTGTAGATTAAAACTTATCATATTATGGTCACTACCTCCTAATGGCTCCTTTACCTCGAGGTCCCTGATCGAATCTGGTTCATTGCACAACACTAAATATAGAATTGCGTTCTCTCTGTTAGGCTCCAGTACAAGCTGTTCTAAGAATCCATCTCGGAGGGACTCCACAAACTCCCTTTCTTGGGGTCCAGTACCAACCTGATTCCTCCAGTCTACCTGCATGTTGAAGTCCCCCATAACAACTGTAGCATTACCTTAAACGCAAAATAATCTGCAGATGCCGCTGTCAAAGGAACACTCACAATGCACTGCAGGAACTCAGCAGGTCAGTCAGCATCAGTTGAAAAGATTAGACGAAGTGTTTCGGCCTGAAACGTCGACTAATCTTTTCAACTGATGCTGACTGACCTGCTGAGTTCCTCCAGCGCATTGTGAGTGTTCCTGTAGCATTACCTTTGCGACATGCCAATTTTAACTCTTGAATAAACTTACACCCTACATCCAGCCTACTGTTTGGGGGCCTGTAGATGACTCCCATTAGGGTCTTTCTACCCTTAGAATTTCTCAGTTCTATCCATACTAACTCTACGTCTCCTGATTCTATGTCCCCCCCTCGCAAGGGACTGAATATCATTCCTCATCAACAGAGCCACCCCACCCCCTCTGCCCATCGGTCAACGGAAAAGAATGGTAAACAGGTACAAGGGCAGGTTTTGTTTTAAAACAATAGTGCTTGATTTAAGTTGATTATTAAAGTATTCAAAGTGATTTAAGTTTTATTGCTTAATATCCAAATGCTTTGAAACATCAAAGACGTCTAAAGATTGATGAGTATAGCTCTGTGGCTGTAATTATTATACCTTATTTTATGGGCAAGTCTGGTTCTCAATCTCCCAAATGCAAGGCCATACTATTTTGGTTCTAAGTTATAAGACAATCATTTGCTTTAAAGTCAGAGACATTGCTATGAAATTATTACAATTTAGGATGCCATTAAATACACATTTACATTGCATGAAACAGTGTGTTAATGATCAATAGCACAGGGGCCTGTGGTTCCCAATCCGCAATATAAGTTTTATAGTTATTTAAGGTATCTCTGAATTACTTATTTAAGGTATTTCTGAATTACTGTCCAATTGTCTTTTAAATATTATAATTGTATCTGATTTCACCACTTCCTCTGGCAGTTTGCTCCCATAAAACCACCATCACTTATGTGGAAAACATCCCCCCCAAGTCTTTTTGGTGGAAGGGTGTTCATTTAAGAAGCAGCTGAAGCAATGGGAAAAAGAATCCTGGCGGGGGAAATTCTTCAGGGAAAATTGATTGGCTTTCCTAAACCCAAGCCACTTCCTAGCTGATGAGATGATACATCTGAGGGATTTTTATGGAGATTGATTATAAGCTATGATGCAGAAAGTACCAATATGCCCCACTGTTTTGTAACAAGCATTAGTAAAATCCACAAGTTTGTACTGTTTATGCTGTAAAATTCTGTTTCAATACTTGCAATATGAAAATTTACTGTTACAAAGCTCCTGTAAGCTCCTAAAATGTGTTTTTAAATTAGTTTGTAGTTGAGAGTTTTGTATTTATACAAGACAATACATACTATCTTTGCAACATTAATTCATAATATTTAATACAAATCTCTGATCTCATATCCCAGACAGCAACAAGATTTTCCAAAGTTTACAGTGCAACACAAACTCTTAGTGAGAAGTACATTTCAAATTAGTGCTGCAAAGTTACACCTTTTTAAAAAAATGTAGATTATCAACATATTAACAGGGCATGTAAAACAGCATTTTTAAATCTGGATGCAAATTTCAAAAGCATGAAGTTTATGTATTTAAATGAAATCCAAATAAATTATTTTGCCATTACAATTGCTCCATGGCTACAAAAAGTATAATGAAACAGATTCCAGTGCACATTCCAGTAAAGTCAAGGCTACCTCAGAAAAACATGGGCCAATTTTTGAGATTAAATTATTAAGAGTATTCCAGCAAACTTCCCCATTCCTATATTATTTACGTGTTCCATGGTAGAGTGTGAGATTAATTAACTGTTTATCAAGGCAGTGACACAGACCTCCAGCATCTTTTATTTTGAAGGGGGAGAGGGGCAAGAAACTAATGGGTTAGCAACAAGACAGTAAATTCGAAATAGTAAACACACCAGTGTGAACCACAGGTCATGCCATCTGGAGGCACCAGTTCAATGAAACACATATTAGACAATGGATATATTTATCACCACTCTCAAACAGCTGCTTCAGAATAAAGCTTACCCTTACAGACAAATGGAAGGATTTTTTTCTCTCTTACGAGACAGAGAAACCTTGGAATTCTCTAGCCCAGGTATCATTTAATATTTTTAGGACTGTGCTTGAGACACATTTAGACTAAAAGAAAATCAATGTTCTGGCCTCTACAGGCACAGTTCATTTTGTATCAAATTCACTTCTTCCATTTCCCACATGGGTTAAATTGGATTCGATTTGAAGTGCACGGTGGAAAGACATCCATCTCCACCCTCTCTTTAATTGCCCTTAAAACAGCAATATCATTTTAAAAGATCATTACACAGAGTTCATGGAGAGACTCTTCAGGACCAATCATGCTGAGTTAATGCTTCCACTAGATCTCAACAAAGAAAACTGGTATTTGCCCAACGTCAGTGTTTACCACCACCAAAGTGCTGCCCAAATATGAATTGATTTTGATTCAAGTGTGCAGTTCAAAGGCATATCACTGAAAGATGTGCTCTTGTGGGCTCCAGATCTCAATAATAGTCTGCTCTAGGTCCTCATGCACTTCAGAACCGAGTCTGCGGCAATAATGGCTGACATCAAAGAAGTGGTTCAAAGCTTCCTAGTGAAAGAGGATCATCAAGACGACCTCAGATTCTTGTGGTTTCAAGTTCACTAGCTGGACAAGTTTCTGGACTATCACATGAGAGTTTACGTATTTGGCATTTCTATATGGATGATGGTCTTAAGTCATTTTCTCACGCGGAAGCTACCGACACCAACACCTTTTTCAAGATCGCAGATACAGTGGCATGCAAAAGTTTGGGCGCCTCTGGTCAAAATTTCTGTTACTGTGCGAGTAAAAGATGAACTGATTTCCAAAAGGCATAAAGTTAAAGATGACACATTTCTTTAATATTTTAGGCAAGAAAACCCCTCTCCAGCTGTTAAGCACGGGGGTGGATCGATCATGCTTTGGGCTCGTGTTGCAGCCAGTCGCACGGGGAACATTTACTGGTAGAGGGAAGAATGAATTCAATTAAATACCAGCAAATTCTGGAAGGAAACATCACACTGTCTGTAAAAAAGTCGAAGATGAAAAGAGAAAGGCTTCTAGAACAGGATAATGATCCTAAACACACCTCCACAATGGGCTACTTCAAGAGGCGCAAGCTGAAGGTTTTGCCATGACCCTCACAGTCCTCTGACCTAAACATCATCGAGAATCTGTGGATAGACCTCAAAAGAGCAGTGCATGCAAGACAGCCCAAGAATTATACAGAACTAGAAGCCTTTTGCAAGGAAGAATGGGTGACAATCCCCCAAACAAGAATTGAAAGACTCTTAGCTGGCTTCAGAAAGCGTTTACAAGCTGTGATACTTGCCAAAGGGGATGTTACTAAGTACTGCCATATAGGGTGCCCAAAGTTTGCTTCGGACCCTTTTCCTTTTTTGTAATTTTGAAACTGTAAAAGATGGAAATAAAAATGTTTTCTTGCTTAAAATATTAAAGAAATCTGTCATCTTTAACTTTATGCCTTTTGGAAATCAGTTCATCTTTTACTCACTTAGCTATCCACAGAGACAGAAATTTTGACCAGGGGTACGCAAACTTTTGCATGCCGCTGTACCCAAAGACCCTTTATGGCGTGCTATGGATTACCAACAGCCTATTTGATGCTCTTAAATGTGCTGTTCCAATCAGTATCCAGTGACGCTTCATGTTAAGAGAGTTAATCTCCGACACTTGTGGATGGCATCTCCCACTCCCTGACGAGAAACATGAACAGTGGCATCCATGGCGTTCTTCCCTTCAGGATCTTAAAGGTTTGAAGATTCTGAGAACCTACACAATTCACTTTTTTCAGCTCAAAAGAAAGAGGTCTTGCCTTTTTTATGATGCGTCAGCTAAAGGTATTGCTGCTGTTGCATACCTGATAGTCACAGATGCTGCTGGATATCATCATCATGTGCCATACTCTGCCAGAGACTCGGTGACCACTTTCTTCCACTGCGAACTGTCGGCAGTCAAACCTCTTGCACCTCTGGCAGTGAGGCCGGTCCACTTCTTGATGTTGTCGATCGAGGTTGTCCTCTGTCTGCCTTGGAAGTGGCTTCCTTCTACTCTGCCTTCAAACACAGTGTGTTCCAGTGTGTCATCAGTTCTTGAGATGTATCCAAAATAGCGAAGTTTCCTTTGGATAATGGTTTCCAGAAGTATTGGTTTCCTGCCAATCTCTTCTAGGATGAAATTGTTGGATCTCCTTTCAATGTATGATACCCTGAGGATCTGTCTATATGTCCACATCTCAAATGCTGTCAACTTCTTTTCATCAGCTGCTTTTAGGGTCCATGTTTCACAGCCATAGGATTACTGGCCAGATGAGACTCTTGAGGAGGCGCATCTTGGTGTCAGTGCTCACAGATCTATCTCTCCAGATGTTCCAGAGTTTGGTAGTGTTTGTGCGTGCCATTGCTAGCCTTCGCTGTGTTTCCTTGCTGCATTCATTTGTGTCATTTAGTTCTGCACAAAGGTATATAAAGGGGACACTTGTTCCAGCTTGTCGCTTCCGATGTAGCTGTCAGCTTGAATTGCAGTGCTGCTTATCACCATAACTTTGGTCTTTTTGCCATCTATCAGCAATCCAAATTCAGCAGACTTGCGCAACACTATTGAGTAGTGCTTGTAGGTCTTCTTCTGTTGTGGCTAGCAGGGCTGTGTCATCTGCATATCTCAAGTTACTGATGGTTCTTCCTCCTATTTTAATGCCAGTGTTGTCTGGAATTGCCAGTCTTATGATCATCTCAGTGTAGATGTTAAAAAGGTGTGGAGAAAGGATGCAGCCTTGATGGACTCCTTTCCCACTGCAGAATGATTCAATCTCACCAGATGTGGTCCGAAGGCTGGAGGATTGTGTAGCATACAGTGGTTCTAGAAGAGCCACTAGGTGTGGTGCCACGCCCAGCTGAACCATTGTCGTCCACAGTTTTGTGTACTGGACACAGCCAAACGCCTTTGAGTAGTCTATGAAGCAGATGTACAGGGGAGTATTGATCTCTCTCATTTTCTCCATTATTAGGTGCATGTTGAAGAGCTGGTCCCTGGTACCTTGGCCACTCCTGAAGCCAGCCTGTTCCAAGTGCCATTTCTCTATCTACGTAGTTCTTTAGTCTCTCAGAGATGATTATGAATAGAACCTTGCTGGTGTGTGATATCAATGCAAATGTTCTGTAATTACTGCACTGCAAGAGGTCCCTTTTCTTGGGAATTGGAATGTAGACAGATTTGCACCAGTCTGTTGGTCATTTGCCAGTCTTCCAGATGGAACAGACAATGCAGTGCAAGATATGTCCTGCATTTCAGAATATTTGATTTCCATCTCTTGTTGGTGAGTATATAATCAATCTGGTTCCTGGTTTTACCATGAGGAGCTGTCCACGTGTATTTACGCCAAGGCTGCTGGATATAGTGAAGCTGAATTCATCCTGGACAAGGCAAGGCTCGGTCCCAAACCAGATCTCACAATACCAAGAGATGGTAACCAAAAAGCTAGACACAGAACAGGATGATATCAAGTTCTTTACCAACAGCAAAGTTGTGCTTGGTTATATATTCAATGAAACAACTAGATTCTATGTTTATGTATATTACAGTTCCAACCTATCAGCCGATCAACACAGAGGAGCCAGTGGAACCATGTTCCTACTGATCTCAACCTGGCTGATCATGCCACAAGAGGGATTCAAGCTAATCAGTTCGCCCTCTCCTCATGGTAAACTGGCCCAGCACCTATTGCTGATTCCCACCAGGATCATCATCAAGGCCAAAATTTTTGAAGCCAGAACTGCACAGTAAGACTGTTTTCAAGGCCAGTCTCCGAGATTATCCTTCTTTTACCAAAGACATAGTGAAAAGATCATTTGATTTTTAGTTTCAGTAGATAAGCCTGACATCCCATAGGTGCCAGGTGGGGAGTGTTCTGGCCTCTACAGGCACAGTTCATTTTGTATGAACATCACTTCCTGTACATAAGCTGCTTTTTGTATCATTTACTGTGTGGATTAATTAGGATTCAATTTGAAGCACCCAGTGGACAGACATCCATCTCCATCCTCTCTTTATTTGCCCTTGAAGCAGTAATAACTTTTCACAAGAAAGATCTCTTTAAAAACAATGAAGAAAGCTTCCGTCTCAGGTGATTTTTGAGGTGTTTAACTTGCTGCATAGCTTTGTATGTATTCACTGCAAGGGCAGTAGTGAAAGAATATGGGGAGAGCATAGGAAAACAAGGTTAAGCCATGAATGAATCAGCCATAATCTTACTAAATAGCAGAGTGGGCTTTGAGAGCCTCAATGACCTGTATTTGATTCTGTTTTTTTAAAATGTTCTGTTCTTATCACGTTTTTGTCTTAAATCAATTCATTATACAAAAACAACTCTTATAATCATAAAGTGTACTGGTGGTTAAGAAATCAAAGCAGATAATATGGGGTACAAAGAATACCAGGTTGAAGAAAGCAGAATGCACAAAGATAGATTTTGATAAAGTTTGATAAGTTATGTAGCAAAATGTTAACTTGAATTTTCATCCTCCTCATCCAAAAAAAAAAAATCAGGCTCGGTTCAACACAGTGGAATTTCACTAATAGCAGCAAGTCATTTATGATTAGTCAATAACTTTGAAAATCTCCCTGAACCAAGACAACTTTAACCAAACAGCAAGACTGACTTACTGCATGGTTTTCTGCTCATCCAACAGGCAGAAAAAACTTTGACAATCTGTGCAGTACTGAAAGAGATGCCACTGTTGTCCCACAAGTTACAGCAAGTTGTAAATGGCCATTTGTAAAGTGGCAGATCCCAAGGCACCACCCTAGAACACTGGCTTTTTTAACGCTCCCTATATTTACATATCTATAATCCAAATTAAAAGCTATTGAAATAACTTGAAATATTAAAGAACTTATAAGTGCTAGAGATTTATAAAATTTCAAGATTCAAGACAAAAGATTGTTTAAAGTGACTTCCAGTGCACATGTGAAATAATTGTTACACTGGATCCAATGCAGCACAAACAGAACACAAGGTAAAGAACACAATAATAATAAAAACACAATAAATATAAATACATAATTAACTTACATTTTCAATCAATGTATGTGTATATAAAGTGACACTAGGCATATAAGGGTGACTCTGACAGGAAATGATGAAGTAGTGGTGGTGAAAGGGTGGGTTAGAGGGTGGTGTTGATCAGCCTTGTTGCTTGGCGAAAGTAATTGCTTTTGAGTCTGGTGGTCCTGGTGTAGATGCTACGTAGCCTTCTCCATGATGGGAGTGGGACAAACAGATTAACAAATGGGAATAAATCAGTTACCTTTTTAAAAATCAGAATTCCATACTTTCTCTTTTGACTTCTGACACCAGTGACTGTCAGGAAACATTTTGCCCCTTTCCATTTAAAGCCTCTTTGAAAGGCAACTGAAACATTTTAACAATCTTTCATTTAATTTAGCCTGATGCAAGTTTTTATCTGATGAATCTTGGACCATGTTTAAATACCATTAAATACAAATTCTGTTAAAGGCCAAAATTCCTCAAAAGAAACAATGTACTTTATATTGAATTAAGAGACCAAAGTGTACTAATCAGAGTGAGCACTATACAGTTGCAACTTGATATTGTCACTATATTCAATTTCCCATAGAAATCTTTAGCAGATTTTGAAGAGTGCTAAAGATCTTTTTTGAGCCTGAAATTAATAACTTCAAAAAATGAGTTGCTAATTTACCTTAAACAAAAATAGCACCACTTGAGTGAACAATAATTTCTGTTCACTGTAGCAAGAGTCTATCATTGGTTTAGAAAGTCCAAGGAGACAAGAGGATTAAGGCAGCAGCATCAGTACATTAGCATTCATTACCATTAATCAATAAATAAAGAAAATACTTACTAGGAAGAACTTAAACCCATTCCCCATCAGCAAAATATCTTTTTTTACTACCAAACATATTTAGCAATTCTTAACAATAGAATGAGAAGAATTTCCAGCGTCCAAAAGCACACAGACAGTGCAATCAATCTTAGCATGTTGAAACATTATTTTCAAGTATTTGGTCGTATTTAAAATGGAACTTGACCAGTCAACCAATCCTCCTGCAGAGAGCTTCACTGTACAGATATGGCACTTTGTTGTGCAACCCTAAAATCTTTCACTTGTCAACCATTCATCCTCAAAACTCAATTTGTACTGTATTTGGAAATAACAAATGAAGCTGACCATAACCAGTGCAGTGAATAATGACTGAACCAAATCAATCCCACCACCTTGGGCAGCAGAAAATGACAAATGGAATTTTACCAGTGCCAAATTAAATGTGAGGAGTGACATTACTTTCAAATAGCAATGTCTTATGTTATTTCTCCTTAATAACCAACCCTGATCTTGCATACAATCAATGCAATGTGAAAATTCATGAAACTTATACAAGATCAAATTATTTTCAACTGTACCACACAAACTAATTATTAGGTCATTTGGTATTAGCTGTTTTTCCAAGAAGACTTCTACAGTTGAAATTCTGTTCACCTCCTGTGGCAATGCCACTTTGAATCAAGTTTCAGAGCCTTGATATCTAAATGCACCCTAGAGAGTTTCCAAGTCAACCTTCTCATCAAAACTGAGTCTTTTCTCTCTATATAGAATATAATTTGTTTCCAGAAGCTACTAATACACTCAAATACACACATTCATGACTTTGAAATAGATAAGTGCAAATAATATTTTTCAGGTAGTGTCTCAATTTACATCTTGAATTTACCTCTGTCATAGATCACCACAGCTATGTTACAGGAGCTACAGGATGTAGTGCAACAAGTCACCAATAACTCTTTGGAATCCAGAACTACAAGAGCAGCAAACACATTTAAACATAAGGTATATTACTGTTTCATCATCGTCACCAAGAAAACGCCAAATTCAAAGAGATACTGAATTGCAAGGTTACAGCGTTCTGCAAATACTATGATAACACTTTCAGAATATAATGATCCTAAGCAGCTCAATAATCTTAATATCAACTGGGTTCGGGAGATAAATTCTATCTTTTTCAGTGATATCCATAATGATAAAGAATTAATAAAAGATTCAGGTCACCTAAAACTCAGCTGTCTGATTCCACTCCATAACAAGCACCAGTGATCAACACCCTCTCTCTCCAATAGAGATCTTACATTCAACCTGAAATTCTCCATTATCCACACCAATGAAGGCCTTCCATTTGGCCATTTAAGCTTCTAATTCTTCAATAATGCATTTAAAGAAGTTTTCTCTTCCTTTTTCACAATCGTCCATGAGATCCATGCTCAATCAAACATTCAATTATTTATCCAGTAAATAGTTTAAATATGTCCTATGCTTCATTAAAATTTAGCATTGCTCTAAATTTAAAGGTATAAATATTCAGATAATTTCAGGCTGTGCAAATGCAAACCACCAAGAACAGTATTAAAAATATTCCCATCTTCAATAAGAATCAGTTTAACATGAAAATTGATCAATACCCAATAATTAATTCCAATAGTTTCTAAAATATCTATGTTTAGAAAGGGAGAAAAACACATTTTTCTAACTTGCAGTTCATTACAATCCTAAGTGAATTTGCTATTGTAACCTGCAAAGCTCCACTGAACAAATCCAAACAGAAGTTAATAACTTTTTTTTTGAAACCCACTCCCCTTAGAAACACACAAATTTATGCCAATATCTAAGTGTTGAAGTGTGGAAAATAATTATTGATGTTGAATGTTACCTTTTACTTATAAAACGATCTCAGTGTTAATGTTTTCAACTATTTTTTTCAACTTTAGCAACAATCAATGAACAGAATAAAAATGATAAGGTCTTATCAGTTGGCATGCCCAGTGCTGCACTGTTCTATGCATATTCTATCTTAGGGTCTTCAAATCAAAATTCAATGTACTTTAACAGTATTAGAAGATTGTTTACAAAAAAATGTCATCTGGGAAACCGGATTACATGGGAAAAAAAATCCAAGTATTATTTGGTGCTAATATAGGGGTTTAAATCAACTATTTTCAAGTCACCAGTTATTGAGCAGTCATTTCCTCAATGACTAATTGACAACTTTAACTGAAGGTACCCTTGAACCGATCAGGCCCTGAAAAATGCAGCTTTAGCAGGAAAAGCCAAAATGGCTACAATTGGCATCACATATGTGCATCACTGTTGCCTATTAAGAAAATCCTTGGTTTTTAACCTTTATATCATTTCCAATTAAAAAGTTCAACAGAGCAATTCTAAAACTGCTTAAAGAAAACCATACCTTTTAATTCTGAATAAAAGGCCAGACATGAGAATTTAACTTATAATGTACAAAAAACACCAGGTCTATAAATCACCTTATTAATCTGCCAAGTACATTGGGTCATCTGTGCACTTTTTTTGTTTTGGTTATTTGTTCTTCATTGCAACTTAATTGAAGTCCAACGTGCTTAGCCTGGTCACAGCTGCAGTGAAAGCAAAGAATGGAAGGCAGGGGAATGGGAACCAAGCAGCCAGAACAGATAGTTAAGTAGTTGTGGAGAAAGATATTGTGAAGCCTACATACATCAGGAATGAAAAGGTTGATCATGGTGGGACTAACGTTCTGAGCTGTGTATATTTCAATGCAAGGAGTACCATAGGAAAGTCAGATGAGCTTAGCATGGATCAGCACCTGGAATTATGACACTGTAGCCATTAGTGAGACTTGGTTGCAGGAGGGCAGCCCAGTGTTCTGGGGTTCTGTTGTTTTAGCCATGATAGAGCAGAAGGGTGGCATTACTAGTCAGGGCAAATGTCTCAGCAGTGCTCACACAGGACAGACTGGGAGGCTCATCCAGTGAGTCTGTATGGGTAGAAAAAAGGAAGATATGACCACGTTAATGGGATTATATAGTATTAAAGAGATATTTTTATACGAATTTCATTTTATTTATTTTTTGCCTTCTGCATTAATGTGTCAGTAGAAGAGCAAATTTTAGATTTCCAAACATTCATTTTACCAAAAACTTAAATGTTACAGGGATTTTTTTGTTTTTCATTATAGAAAGTGATATATTAATAGATCACTTTTCAAATAAAAACTTGATAACTTTGTAAGTATATAGCCCAGTGCATAAATAAACAAAAATAACAAACAGGATGCTAATGATCAATGATGTAATGAATTAAATAAACTAAACTGATTAATTGAAACAGAAACGGGTGTAGAAGGAATCAAATTGGGCGAAGGACAACCAAACTAAAAGGTGAGGGTGTGGCAGATGTGACAGTTAACCTTCAAATCAGCTCTTACACCATGGCAAGAGTGAGCATAGCAACCAGACAAAAGATAGTCATCCTGCATCAGCAAGATCTCTCTTAAGCAGAACTTACTTGTTTTCAAGATGTGCTGTCCAAGTTCTGAACAAGCACAAAGAAACAGGCAAGGTTGAGGACGAGAAACGCAGTGGTCAGCTACAGAAATTGAGTGCAGCAGATGAGAGATACCATCAAGATGGTACTTGGGATGTCAGTTTTATGTATCAGAAAGGATCTGGAAAGTGTGGACTGGAACAGGTTGTTTTCTGGCAAAGGTGTACTTGGTAAATGGGAGGCCTTAAAAAGTGAAATTTTCAGAGTACAGAGTTTGTATGTTCCTATCAGAATAAATGGCTGGGTTAACTGGCTTATGGAACCTTGGTAATTGAGAGATATTGAGGCCCTGGTTAAGAAAGGGGTGCATATCAGGTATAGACAGAGATATTTGATATATCCTTAGCCTCAGTTGAGGTGCTAGAGGATTGGAGGACAGCAAATGTTATTCCGTTGTTTAAGAAAGGCTCAAAGAAAAAGCCAGGAAATTATAAGCTGGTGAGCCTCACACCAATAATGGAAAATTTACTGGAAGGGATTCTAAGGGACTGGATATATAAGTATTTGGATAGACAGTGATTGATTAGGGACAGTTAACATGTCTCTCCTCTCTAACTTGACTTGCACTAGTATCATCGGTACGTCCTCTTCTTCTTCCGTGATCATTGGAGAGCTTCCCAGCAGGTTCTTAAAGTGGGTAAACCACGTCAGGACACAGTCCTCTGCTGTTTTACCACTTATTTGACCTAATGGGGACTTCTTCCGACTACTGATCTCATTGACTAGGCGCCATGCTTCTCCATGCTGCATGTCTTCATGAGCAGCTTCTATCTCTCTAATCCTCTCAGCTAGTTCCTCTTCCTTCAGTCGGTCGTAGGTGGCAAAGAGATACTTCTTTGCTGTCTTGAACTTGTCTCTTAGCTCTTCTGTTTTGCTCCTTCTAAGTTCGGCATGAAAAGCATTAACCACATTTACCACCCACATAGTTAAAACTATGCAACATTCCTAATTTTTACACTTTCCCTCAATGCTTCAATTGTCTGAAGTCCCAATCTATAGATTATCGATAATTATATTGTTCCCAAAACAGGATTAAGCATAAATCTGATGTTACCTTTTGATCATTATACCGTCTATAGGTTATTAGGAAAGAAATACTGTACATTCATTACAAAATTAAAATAAAAAGATATCTTTAACTTGGAAAATTCATATCTTAGCACTTCTAATATATATACACATTGCAAAAAGGACAACAAATATTACCTTAATCTCATCTGTTGGCTTTTTGATTATTGATAAATGCTCATCAGTAGATTTCTAATGAATAATTCTTAAAGCAAGATTTAAATCAGTGTTATTTTTGATTTCTTAATCATCAATTCAATCAGCATGGTTTACTGGACAGATAGTAAGTAGCAAGAGGTTTCTTTGAAGCAACGTTTTTCATTATCAATTAAACTAACAGGACGCAATGACAGTATGCATAGTACAACTTCAGCTCCACAATTATGAGGTATACAAGCCTGAAATTTGATGAGTTCTGGAGCTGATTACATAACAATTAAAATAGACAGGTATATCAGGACCCTTCACTACTAATTTAGTTCTCCATCCCACTCCTAACTTGACTTGTCACATCTTGCACTGTTCCAACAAAGCTCAAGTTTTTCCGCCTACTGTATTAACTGTTTTTCGCTCAGCAGACATTGCCTAATCCGCTGGGCTTTTCTACGATTTTCCTTTAGGTTTCAGTCCTGAATAGCCCTGACCTGCATTTCTTAGTTTTTACTTGTTCTTTTGTTTTTCTAACTTCCCTCACTAATCTATGAACACAACAGCTTCATAAACAATGTAGTCACTTCAATAGTCCTGCCTCAAATTACTCCCTTTGTCCTATACATCCTTCCTCCAACCTACCTACAACTTAAAGCTAACAGGTTTTTGCACATTTCCAGGGTTCTCTTTCCACTGATGGTATTTGATCCACCGAGTGCTTCTGGCATTTGTTGTTGTTACTGCCTCATTCAATATTGTCTTGGAGACCAAGGGCCATCACTGTTTCCTGCTCTTGCATTAAAGAAATTTGCCTTCCACACCAAACAACTGAAGGATGCCACAGAAGTTACGCTCTGTTCTTCAGTTTAGTACTACATTGGTGTTAATACTAATGTTAAATTGCATGTGAAGACAAAGCAACATAACTGCATGGTAACATTTATAAGGTACACCAGCTGTTTTACACTATACTTCAGATCATAACACAACCACCTTTAATTTCAATACAGGTGTCTCCCGCTTTTCGAATGTTCGCTTTACAAAACCTCGCTGTTACGAAAGACCTACATTAGTTACCCGTTTTCGCTAACAGAAGGTGTTTTCACTGTTACGAAAAAAGGCAGCGCGCCCCAAGCAGCCAAGCTCCTCCCCCGGAACTGCATTCTAGCTGGCATTGCTTAAACACGTGCCTGTGAGCAGCTGTTAGCAGTATGAGTTCTAAGGTATCGGAAAAGCCTAAAAGAGCTCATAAAGGTATTACACTTAGCGTAAAACTAAACATAATTAAGCGTTTCGATCGTGGTGAACGAAGTAAAGACAAAGTGAGTTTGGCTTGTGGAAGTCGATGAAGGTGATGTTGAAGAGGTTCTGGCATCCCATAACCAAGAACTGATAGATGAAGAGCTGATGCAAATGGAAGAAGAAAGGATACCAATGGAAACCGAATGCAGTAGCGAACGGACCGAAAGTGAAGTCGTCCAGGAACTGAATGTGAAGCAACTGCATGAGATTTTCACTGCAATGATTGCAGAAAAGTATGACTTTAATTTTGAAAGGGTACATAGGTTTAGGGCACATTTGCAGGATGGTTTGAGTGCTTACAAAGAACTGTATGATAGAAAAATGCACGAGGCTCAGCAGTCAAGCACACTGTCGATTTTCAAGCCTTTCACATCAGCCACAGCAGACGACGAACCTTGACCTTTGACATCGAGGCAGGCAGATATAGAAGATGATCTGCCTGCCCTGATGGAAACAGACAACGATGAGATGACACCCCAGTGTCCTACCACCCCAACCCCCGAGCTGCGAACCGATACACTGCCGTGGAGAATGCAGCGGTAGCCGGGATGCACTCAACACATCTTTAAGGAAAAAGCTGAAATAAACAAGCTAATTAATCAGGTGCCGCCCGGCATGTAAACGTCGGCCCAGATCAGAGGCGATTGCTGATTGTGTCGCCTCTGATCTGGGCCAACATTTAAGTGCCAGGCGGCACCTAATTAATTAGCTTGTTTATTTCGGCTTTTTTCTTAAAGATGTGCTGGGTGGGTCCTGGCTACTGCTGCATTCTCTGCAGACTGGTATCGGTTCGCTGCCTGGAGGTTGGTGACCACTGCACCACCCCAACCTCCGACGACTAAGCCTAACATACCATCATCAGTGTGCTCGCTGTCTTCCTGATTTCGGTAAGTGATACTACACTGGACATACATTATTTCTACTTTATATAGGCTCTGTATTTTTATGCAGTATTTGCTATGATTTGGCAGCTTCATAGCTTAAAGGTTACTGGAGAGTGTTACTGCCGAGAGCACTTGCATGAGATTTTCGCTACGGAGAACAGTGCGGCAATGATCGTAAAGAAGTATTTCTACTTTACATAGGCTGTGTATTTATCATATCATTCCTGCTTTTACTATATGTTACTGTTATTTTATGTTTTATGTGTTATTTGACATGATTTGGTAGGTTATTTTTTGGGTCTGCGAACGCTCACAAATTTTTCCCATATAAATAAATGGTGATTGCTTCTTCACTTTACATTATTCCGGCTTACGAACCGTTTCATGGGAATGTTCTACCTTCGGATGGCAGGGGAAACCTGTATACTGTTTCCTGGGATTATACAAGATTTCATTTAAGCATACTACATTTGTATTATTTAACAGAAATGAGTCCATTGATTATAGCCGATATTTCCCAGTCAATTCCAAAGGGCTAGCACTAAACACAGAGCTACGAACAGTTCTAATGTCAATTTCTTCTTTCCAGATGCAAGCTGCCATCAAGAAAACTGCTTTGGAAGATTTATGATATAAAACTAGCTGAGTAGTCAGAGTGAAGAATTCATACAGGGAGCAAACCAAGAGGTATTAACCAGACTAGTATTAGGAGACTAATAAAAAAACACAGGAAACACACAACTGGATAAAAACATCAGTAAGATATCAAGCATTAAAAAAAACAATTCCATTAGAAGTTGTGTCCAGAAAGTTTTGTTTTTCTCTGAGGAAGGTTGATCAGAGTAAAAATTGCTCAGAAGACAGTTTAAAATCCAGTTACAGCTCAGTCAAAAATATTTAAAGTTTACTATTATAAAGAATAATATATAAAAAGTAGAACTTCAGTAATTCTGTATTGGCTGGCTTAAAACACCAACTCATCTTGAAAAGGAGCAGGGAATTACTGGGAACACGATCAGACTACATTTTCAATATGTGTTCATGGCTTTGTCAGAAGCCACTGCATTCTGCGTTTCATCGATCATTATATCACTCCTACATTACCCAAAATAATGACTCCACTGATTATGGACAAAGTGTCACCGCTAGTTTCAACACCACCAACAATTTTATTCCTATTACTACTCCATACTTTAACAGCTATAACTTCCAAGCTGGGTTCTGCACAATGAAATAACTGGATTCCCAGGCTCCTAATATTCTGTTGTACATTTTGGAAAAAGCTGCAGCAAGCATAAGAACTCAATTTGAAAACAGTAATGTATTGAAATGGAATTCCATTTGACTTACATTGCCCATATATTCAGAAAGTAGATCCTGCAAAGCCTGTCGTACAGCATTACACTCAGCCACAATGCGCTCACGTCGATCATCACGTGTGCAAGAAGAATCTGCCATCAGTGCAGCTCCACTAATGATACTCTCAAGTCGTTCTTCCAGAGATGGCCTGAAGCGTTCCTCACTGAAGTTCAATGGATCCACAATTATTTGTTTCTTTAGGAGCAAAGATAAATGATTTACTTAAAGTTAATCTTTTTTGAAAAAATGTCAGAAAATACAAGTTACAAGACAACAAGTTTCACTATAATGGTTGCACTAAAAGTGTATTATACAATTGTAAAGAAGGAAGAAATAAGTAAATTCTAACAATGCATCCCATATCATGTAGGCAATATTCCCATTTGAAAAGCACCACCACACATTTGTAAAACAGTTCTTTATCCTTTATCTCAGTATTATTAACATATTATGCCACCATCTGCAAGCTTCAATTTGGCTGAATCGTCCTCATGAATCTTTGAAGTCAAGGAACACACATTAAAATATAGGTTCAGAAACTTGCACATGTTCAAAATCACCTAAATTAACAAATCTTCATTTACCAATTCAATTTTTAACAAGCAATGACACTTTCTACATCTGCAAATTTACAGAATAATGATAGAATGCGTCTCACAAGTGGCATGATGAATGATCAGGTTATCAGATCCTGGAGGTTACATTCTAAGCCTCTCTGAAATATTTATGGCATTGAGCCATGCAAATGACGGGATTTTACACTGCAGCTGTGCACAGCATTGGTGCGGCCATATATGTAGTATGGTATTGCATTTTGGTAGGCCTGTTGTAGGAAAGATACTATTATTCTGAAAAGAATGCAGAAAAGATTTACAAGGATGTTGCCATCACAACAAACTATGTTACAGAGAGTCTTTTTCCCCTGCAACTGGGGAATCAAGAATTAGAGGGATTAGTTTAAGGTGAGAGTGAAGAGATTACTAGAAACCTGAGGGACAACATTCACATGAAGAACCCAGCATACATTAAATGAGCTGCCAGAGGATATTGTGGCGGCAGAAACATTAATAACATTCAATGTTCAAATTTAAAACTAAATTTATTATCAAAGTACATATATTATCATATATTACTGAGATGCATTTTCTTGCAGGCATTCACAAGAAATACAAAGAAACCAAGATTTAAAGTACATTTATTATCAAAGTATATATGCAGTACACAACCCTGAAATTTGTCTTTCCAGGCATAAAACAAAAACCCAATGAGCCCATTCAAAGAAAATATCAAACAAGATGCAAAAAAAAAACCCAAAATCATACAAACGGCAAAAATGAGGGAAAAGCGCAGAATATAAATCAAACCACAGAGTCATTGAAACAGTCTAGGAATGTTCAGCAGAATCAATGAAAAACTACACACAAACATGGACAAACAACCAATATTCAAATAACACCAAATTGTGCAAACAAAATAATAATAATAATTAAATAATAGATAATATTAAGAACATAAGTTCTGGACTCCCAGAAAATGAGTCCATAGATTGTAGAATCACTTGGAATCTAAGTGTTGGGGTAAGTGAAGTTATCCATTCTGGTTCAGGAGCTTGATCACTGAGGGGTAATAACTGTTCATGAACCTGATGGTGTGAAACCATAGACTCCTGCACATGCTTCGTGAGGGCAACAGTGAGAAGAGAGCATGGCCTGGATGGTGGGAGTCGTTGATGATAGATGATATCCTACAACAGCAATGTTTGTGTTCAATGGTGGGAAGGGCTTTGCCTGTGATAGACTGGGCTGTGTCTATTACTTTTTGTAGGCTTTTCTGTTCAAGGGTATTGATAATTCCGTAACAGGCTGTGATGCTGGAGAGGTAGTATTGAGGGTCAATGAAATGGCTTACAAACTTAATAAGTAGTTTGTGTCACTCTTTACTGTGGAAGACACTAGCAGTATGCCAGAAATTCAAGTGTCAGGAGGCAGAAGAGAGTGTACTTGCTACTACTAAGGTTAAGGTGCTTGGGAAGCTGAAAGGTCTGAAGGTAGATAAATCACCATAACCAGATGGACTACATTCCAAGGTTCTGAAAGCGGTAGCTAAATAGATTGTGGAGGCACGAGTAAAGTTCTTTCAAGAATAACTCAATACTGGAATGGTTCCAGAGGATTGAAAATGTCACTTACTCTTTAAGAAGGGAGGAAGGCAGAAAGGAAATGAAAGGCCAGTTAGCCTGACTTTAGTTAGGAAGACGCTGGAGTCTATTATTAAGGATGGGGTTCTGATATACTTGGAGGCAAATAGGCCAAAGTCAACATTGTTTCTTTAAGGAAAAATCTTGCTTGACAAATGTGTTGTAACTGAGGAAAAACAGTCAGGATAGACCAGGTTTGCGGAAAATACGAAAATACATGGGGGGGGGGGATGGAGTATTGAGGAAGCAGGGAGTCAGCACTAAAGGATGCTTCCTATAGTGGGCGAGTCTAGGACCAGAGGGCACAGCCTCAGAATAGAATGAGATCCAGCTAGAAAAGAAAATGAGGAGAAATATTTTTATACAGAGAGTGGTGAATCTGTAGAATTCATTGCCATAGACAGCTGTGGAGACCTAGTCATTACTCACATTTAAAGTAGAGGTTAATAAGTTCTTGATTAGCCAGGGTGTCAAAGGTTACAAGGGGGAAAGACAGAAGAATGGGGTTGACAGGGATAATAAATCAGTCATGATGGAGTAGCGGAGCAAATTCAATGAGCCAAATGGCCAAAATCTATAGAACCACCGCTGTGCCTTCTTCGTAACGGCACTTACATGTTGGACCCTGGACAGAACTCGTGAAATCATAATGCCAAGGAGCTTAAAGTTACTGACCCTCTGATCACCTAGGAGGACTTGGCTCACAAATCTCCGGTTTCCTCCTCCAGTAGTCAATAATCAACTCTCTGGTTTTGCTGATATTGACTGAGAGGATGCCATTGTGGCACCATTCAACTAGATTTTCAATCTTCCTCCTATACGCTGATTTGTCACCATCTTTGATTCAGCCAACAACAATGGCTTCGTCAGCAAACTTACGTATGGCATTAGTATGTACTTAGCTTCACACTTTGACAGGTACATGGATAGGAAAGGTTTAGAGGGATATGTGTTAAACACAGGAAAATGGAACAAGCTTGGATGGGCATCTGGAACGGCATAGATCAGTACAAGCCCAAACGACTTAACAGACATGTTAAATGATCTATTCAGCCAATAAATGAAAAGTAAAATTGACAGTATGGCCTTTTTAAAAATAAAACTTTTCTTAAAATCTTCTCTAACATAATTCTTACTATCCAAGACTTCAGAGCATGGCAAAGCTTTCAAAATAGGATTTAGATTTCCTGAAGTCTTGGATAGTAAGAATTATGGGAGGGTGGGGGGTGGAGGAGGAGGGGGGAGGGGGAGGACGAGGATGGGGGGGGGAGGGGAGGGGGAGGCGACAACCCTTAACTCCCAGTGGAGTCATCTGGATGCCGTCGTGACTGTTTTTTTTAAGCAGCCTTTCTTATTTTTATGAGGCCGAGTTGTTAGTTCGATGCTCAACCCAGTACCAATGGAAAGCGTGCAAGGTCGGCTGCCTTCAAACTTGGGAGCCTTTGCTCTTAAGTCTGGTGCTGATGCCACTATGCCACCAGCTGGCTAATTTGGCAAGTTTAGAGAGGTGTTATTCAGCAGGAATTTGATAATTAATAAACTTAGTTATTTTACTCAGCAGCTTAACATGTTCCAGATGCAAAGAACTGAATTTTCCCCAAGTCTGAATAGTAGTTCTAATTAATCTAAGTTTACCTACCATTATGTGGTCTTTTTGTAGTTGGATATTATAACCAGAAATTGAACTCAAGTTTAAAAATAGATCAGCCTAACTTTAAAATTATCAGCATCAGCCTGTAAGTCATCTTGTAGAATTGGCTGAACATTGTGCTGGACAATTCATTGTGCTTAGTGTTGCCTGCCAATGAGCACAAACAAGTTCATATGATCCTGCACAAGCCATAAAGACCTCTCACATAACTGGGTTATTATAATGGACTTGCTTAATTCTAAAGATCAGCATCTACTTAAAGAAAATAGATATGCACTTACATCAAATCGATTCAGAGCATCTGCCAGCTCTCCAGCACTGCTTTGCTGACTTAGGTTGACATCCTCTGATGCAGTTGCCTGAGCTGCATTTGAAATCCCAGTAACTGCTTGTGTCAACTGCTTATAGATTAAATCCCGGTTGGCTTTGTAAGCAGCCACATCTGGGTGCTGAAGACAAGCCTGTGAAGCAGTGTACAGCATAGGGATATTTTTCTGCAGAACTCCTCGTGCAGCAGCCATTTGGTCTCTATGATGAATATCCTTCAATTCCTTTAAAATACCATACAAATATTTATTTAATCTTGCTCCATGGTTGCTTTGTGTATTAATAAATATGGCTGTGATGAGTTATTAAATTTACAGTATATTTTAATATTCATTATTTTCTACTATGGACAGTCAAGTTCTTGTTATTTCACATAGATCTAAAGCTAAAATAGTCTGTGCTGTTTTCTGCTGGCATTAGTATTGATTATGATGATATACAACACGTTTCTGCTGCTCTCACCCAGCATTAAACTTGCTTCAGATGGCTGGCTTTGCCACCTTTCTACTAAATTATCAATAAACTGAACATTCAAGCAAACTTCATAACAGAGTTTAATCAAAAACATAACAGCATATTGTTGAGATAGTCACAGATTAAACTGCCTGAAAAAAATATTAATGGGTTACAAACTTGTTTTCTTTGTTAAAATTGCTATAATAAAACATACGTTTCAAAATGATAATCAAGCCAAAATTAAGAGCTTCCCCCCCAAAAAAAAGCAAATAGAAATATTAAAAGAGAGCAGAGAGCATTTGCAATATCTTAACCATACATCTACATTACTAAATTACTTAGTACCCCAGGTTTACAAACAATCCTCTCACCTGGGCTGAAGGAAAGAAATTTTCTTTAATTCCATTGCTTATTCATACAAATAATTATTACTAAAACTCAAATATATAGGTTCATACTTGCTGTCTTTTAGCTGCCATTAGATTCAGTTTGTCCACCTCTGGTTTCAGTGCCTTAAACTGTATCCCAAGCTCTTGCTCATTGTTAGCATTCCGCACTTTTACAAGGGTTTCTTCAACCTAGAAAAACCAAATCCATTACCTATACATTTAAAAATCAAAATAAATCAATGCAATACAAAAGTGGCTAGACAAGAAATTCCACACACTGGATTAATCATGCTCAAGAGTCTTCTGCAAACTATATAATTCACAGAGTACCATCCTTCCTTGATTGTCTGCCCCACATATCTCATAATTCCTCAATTCTCAGTTACTGAACTCTCCCGATGCCCAGCAATAAGTTGACGAGTCAATATGCATTAAAGTCACACTAACTCTCCTCAGTGGAGGTAGATGGTACAGAGGAGATACTGTACTAGCTGCAGACTGGCTGGGTGTAAGGTGTCATCTTCTACTGATTTAAAATATCTTGATAGTAATTTTAGTGCAACAAAGTTAACGTAGGAGAAATAAAATGTTGACATACGACTCTTGTTCATTGAGTGCCTTTAAATATGCTCTCAACTTGTCCTTCCAACCCAATAGAGTATCAGGTTTATACTTCCTTTTGCAGTCACTTCTTTCACAAACACAACACAGCAAAAGCTGAACAGAGTTTATTCAAACATAGAATACACTTTTGTACAACAACACTCAAGGAATCTTTCTATTGATATGACAGCAATGAATGTTTTATGAATACTGGAAATTGAACCACATACGACTTAATACCAAAAAAAATACCCTAATCTTTCCATCCCTTCCAATGTCCAGTATTACAATAGTCTGAATAATGAAAAAATTAGCTTATGTAAATCAGATTTATAAATAACCATATCAAGGAGCATTAGATTATCTACAAATTACTAGGTCATGCAAGAAGATTTTGTAATTTTCATGTTCTGTGTAAAAATCACTTGAATATGCCAATCATTCTCCACTCCAAAAAAATATAAACTATAAAGAAACATGGCATTTAAGACTGAAGTCAAACATTTTTCACAATCAGCATATTTAAATTACCTTGTACAGAACTACCCAGCCCACAGTTGGGCTAATGTTCCTACAATAACCCTTTCAATGCCTAATACACTAATGTTTTTTAAAAAAAGGTGTCAAACTTATTTATTATTTTTATTTATGCCACAGCAGCAGGCCCTTCCAGCTTAACAATCCCGTCCTCCCCAATTACACATATGTGACCAACTAAGCTAATAACCTGTAAGTTTTGGGAGGAAAGTGGAGCACCCAGTGGAATCCACACAGTCATGGAGAGAACATACAATCTCCTTACCGACAGTGGGGGAATTCGATTTGGAGTGACTGACGCTGTAATAGTTACTCTAACCGCTGTGCAAATTTAGAAGAATCACATATCCTGTTTAACCAATATGATTGAATCTCTTTTTGTACAGCCAATAAAATGTATTGCTGAGAACACTGTAGTTGATGCAGTTTGCATGTACTTCAGCCCAGTCCTTAATTCGGTCCCACATGGGAAATTGGCCCAAAAAGGTAGAACCTGTGCAATCTAAAACAATTTGACAAACTTGATTCCGTCATATCAGGTAGGAAGCGAAGGTGGAGAGTAAATTTTGTGATTGGATGCCTATGATCAGTGGTGTACCGCAGAGATCAATGCTGGAAACCTTGATGTTTATTATACATGCAGTAATATTAGTTGGTTCTCAGATGATATGAAAACTGTTGGTGGCATTGATAATAAGGAAAATAGTCTTGGTTTACTAGATTATATTGATCAACAGGCAAGATGTGGAGTGAATGGCAAATTAAATTTACACCTAAGTGCAAAGTGATCTATTTTAGAAGGATTAATAAGGTTAGAATATACAGAATGATAAGAGTTCTGAATGTATCAAGAAACAGAAGGACCTTTGGCATACAATCGCAGAGGGAGCAACACAAGCATTAGTCACAGCTGAAGTATCAAATGTCACACAATTGTACTAGAAAGTGTGCAAATGAGATTTATCAGCATATTACATAGTATGGAGTATTTCTGTCTGAGGAGGAACTGGTTAGACTAGATTTATATTCTTTAGAGCAGGGAAGGATAAGGGGGACCTACTAGAAGTATTCAAATTTAAATAGTGAAAAGGATGGATAATAGGATTCTTTTCCCCACAGCAGTCTAAAACTCGAGGACATGGGTTTAAAGTAAGAGATTAGAAATGTAAAGCCTGAAAAAGCACTTCTTCCAACCAGAGGGATCAGCGGAGGCAAGTAGTTACACAACAGTAATACATCACATAGAAGGCCAAGGAGCAAGAGCTGGTAGGTAAATGGATGGTACAAAAGGAATTAGTCAGCGTGGACCTGGATATGTGCCGTATAATGAAGAGTCCATAACTCTAAACATAGGATTATCTGCAAACTACTCATAAGAGTTTTCAAATAGATGGGGATGTCTTGTTTGCTCAGTTTTATTCTATGTACTTTAGAAGAATCTAAGAATTAAAATTTTAGCTTTAACCTCCAAATCGGACATAAGCATTGGTGTCTATGGCAAAAAGTCAGTAAGAACCCAGGACACATCCAATGCTTTGAACGTAAAAAGCAAATTGAACAAAAATAAATATTTTCATGAATTAGGCTAACCTGTTACTCAAGACTAACCTGTTGAAAAACTTTTACTACTGACAGTGCGGCACGTGGCCAAGTGGTTAAGGTGTCGGTCTAGTGATCTGAAGGTCGCTAGTTCGAGCTTCAGCTGAGGCAGTGTGTTGCGTCCTTGAGCAAGGCACTTAACCACACATTGCTCTGCGATGACACTGGTGCCAAGCTGTATGGGTCCTAGTGCCCTTCCCTTGGACAACATCGGTAACGTGGAGAGGGGAGACTTGCAGCATGGGCAACTGCTGGTCTTCCATACAACCTTGCCTCAGTCAACATCGAAAATCGATAGACAGCCGAAGAAGATCAGCTGAAATTTAGTATCTCTCAAGTGTTCCATACTGTATTATTCTTCCACTACCAAAAGTTACATCAGAACAGTGGCCACATTACCGCTTTAGGTAAACAATGAAAACAACAATACAAATTTTAAATCAAGATCAATAGTTCTGATTAAGGAAAAGTTCAGCACAGAACTTACAACTTTCAGTTGTACCAGCAGTTTGTAAACATCTGCCATGTCAGCCAGGATAAGAAGGCGAGTAACTGCAGACAGCAATGCTCGTGCAGCTCGAACCATGTTGCCTCGCTTCATGGCGGAACAAGGATCCTCCGCAAATTCAGAGGAAGCACCTCTCATTGTTTCACCTGCATTTTCATTAAGTTGAAAGGGAAAAGTTGGAAATTGGATTATTAATACAAATATTGCTAAAAGTCACTCTACCACATTTTGTAAACATAAAATAAAAATACAGAACCAAGCTTCAAACTGATAACCAATTATGCCAAGTATGATTAGGAGGAGGAATAGGATTTGTGGGATCTTGTGTGCAAATTACTCAAAGCATTCACCTTAAGCTCCAAATCTAATCTAGTACAAGATATTTTCACATGTATCAAAACAATTTAGAATCACAGCTTAATTAGCCACCATTCAGTCCATTACATCCCCCTGGTTCTCTACCAGCACAGTGCTCTAGCTCCATCCAATGACCCTTTTTCGAGAGACCTGCAGATTTACCCGACCATACATTGCAGGTATTGATCCAGCTCCCTTGTGAAAGCCAGAATGGAATTTTCCTGCACTAAATCTGCAGGCAGAGCCTTCCCAATTCCAACTACACTCTGCTAAAACATGTTGCCTGACATTCATCTTTATTTTCTTTTCTTTTATATCTCTAACCTCTTATCCTCAGCAGCTATGGGGCAGCATGTCACTACGCACCACTAGAGCCCCACAAGCTTGTCTTCTCCAAGGAAAACAAAACTAACCTGCTCTAATCTACCTTTCAAATAGTAACCTCTTATCCCAAGAGCCATTCTACGATGTCAGGACTCTGATTCCTTCACTGGCTACCAGAACTGAAAACAATTCTCTAGCTAAGGCTGGGCACTGGGCCAGTCCTTTATAACAGTTCACCAAATCTTTATTGTTTTTATTTTACATGTCTTATTAACAGCGCCTCAAGCTACATATGCATTATTAACCATTTGCTCAACCTGCCCTGCCACTTTCAATGAGTTATGCATAAATATCTCATCCTCTGTACCTGTTCTCCTTTGGGACCTTTTAAAAAAAAATCATGCACTGTCAATCTTTCAACAAAAATGTATTTTCTTATTTCTCCATATTAAACTTGATCAGCTTTTCATCCACCTGCAATTCACATACTTCTTCCAACCTAGTATACCACATTCAATGTTCCACATGTGGTTTCCTCTACAGTAGAGAAATCAAATAGAAATTGGGTAATCACTTTGAGGAACACGTACTCAGTCCAAAGGTGTGATGCCAAGCCTCCTATTAACCACTACTTTCATTCCCCTATTGGTCTGTGGCCTCCTGTCCTCCTGTACTATTATGAGTCCACAATCTTGCAAACAACAACACATTTCCTGTTTGAGCATCATGCAGCTTCTGGATTCCATATTGAATCCTAATACTTTAAGTAAATTTTGTCTCTGTTCTATGTTCTCTCCCTACCCTTTTTACAGCTAATCAACATCCTAGTTTTAACCTTTCAGAGGTATCTCACAATCATTCTAGCTTAACAAACTTTTTGTCTCCTTTCCAGTTCTGGCAAAGCCAAAATGTTAACCATTTCTCTTCTCAGAGATGCAGCCTCACCTGAGTAGTTCCATAATTTTCTATTTTTATTTTAAATTTCCAAAATCTGTTTTTTGATTTTCACTGCATTTTCCTCCCTAGCTATCATATGCTATACTGTAACTTCTAGGCCCAGACTCTTGTCTAAATATCTGAACTTCATACAGCACATTTGCAAAATGGTTCCAGCACTGAAAGAATTCAAAGTGCTAAAATAAATCGTCTCAAAGAATATAGTTTCGTTAGAAGACTGTTTTACTCTAATCTATTTTTTTAAGATTATCTCCATATGTACGCAATGTGTGGTCTGTATTGAATAAAACTCTAATAACGTGTTATTATTTTAGCAAAGAAAGCCCAAGACATCGATAATGGAGAGGATAAGTGTAACGTCTATAGATGTGGAAAAAAGGAAAAAAAAATAAAAGCAAAAGTTAATGCAGTTCTCGTTATGGACAGCAGCAGACGTCATATTAGGGAAAAGAGAACTGACAGACAACTTTAAATATTTTGTACCATTTTCACTGAAAACTTTAAAGAAATATGGTGGATAAAGGGCTTAGCAGAAATAAGCTCCAAGAAATTAGCACTGGTGAAATTAATACCAATTTTATTAAGTTTTAGTCTCATAACTTGCAATATTTGGGTTCCAAAGATGGTAGTTAAAGAGAAAATGGATGCACTACCATCTTCTAAAACTCTATAGATTTTATTGCAATCCCATAGACAAAGTTATCAACTGTTACTGGCCTACTTACAGAAAACTGGAAACTACAGACTAACTAGTTTAATATCAGTCATAGAAAAAGTGCTGGAGTGTATTTTAAGGAAGTTGTTACAAGGTACTTGGAAAATAAAGGAGAACAATGAAAACCATTTCTGAAAAGGATCTCATGTTTGACAATTCTGTTACAACAGAGGCTATAACCAGCTGACTGGTAAATTTGGACTTTCAGTAGGCCTTTAGTGAGATGGAACATAAAAGTCATTATTCAACAAAATTCAAGTGCCAATATTTTGGTGGCAATATCTTGATGTGGAATGTAGATTAAGTAACCTTTATTCCATATATTCCACAAGAACCAGCAATTTGTAAAGTGTAGAGAGTGCAACAAAAAGTTCAAATTGATTTGAGGAGGCAGGTTTGTTATATAAGGTGAGATCAAACACACTAAGTACTGTGTATCGAGCTTACAAGAACGACAGGTGATGTTAATGAAATGTACAAAATTTTTATAGTGCTTATCAGGATACATACATTTCTTTTCCCCACTGGCTGGTAGTAAGATTTATAGTCAGAACAAAGGACAAAATTTCAGAAATATTTTCAGTTACAAGGTGGTGAATTTTCAGAATTCATAATGGAAAGAGACCAAGCCTTCAGCCATTGCGCTTATTACAGTTATCAATAGATTTTTTAGATAAGGGATAAGGAACTTATGTAAGATAGTTGAACTAAGATACATTAGCTGTGATTACGTTTGAGTGGTGGATCAAGCATAAGGAACTGACTGACTACTTCCTCCCATGTTCTTATAAATACATTTATCAAGTATAATTATAGGAATTTTATTCAAAAATGGTTAAACAAAAGCTCGTTAGAGGCGAAACAGTTAAGTTACATTGAATTGTAGTCTACTGCTGTGGACCTGAATTCTTTGCTACTATATACTTTCGACTACGATGCTCTGAATGATCTGACTCTTCACCTTCAGAACCTTCAACTAACTCAGAATCAAAGTTTATTATCACCAGCATCTGTCATGAAATTTGTTAACTTAGCAGCAGCAGTTCAATGCAATACATAACATAAAAGAAATAAACAAAATAATAATAAATAAAGTAACTCAATTACAATATACATATATTGAATAGATTTAAGATAGTGCAAAAAACAGAAATATATATTAAAAAAGTGAAATACACATTAAAAATGTCCATTTAGGGATTGGATGGCAGAGGGGAAGAAGCTATTTCTGAATAGCTGAGTGTGTGCCTTCAGGCTTCTGCATCTCCCACCTGATGGTAACAGTGAGAAAAAGGCATGCCCTGGGTGCTGGAGGTCCTTAATAATGGACGCTGCCTTTCTGAGACACCGCTCCCTGAAGATGTCCTGGGTACTTTGTAAGCTAGTACCTAAGATGGAGCCGACTATATTTACAACCCTCTGCAGTAGCCCTCCCCACCCCCCACCAATACCAGACAGTGATGCAGCCTGTCAGAATGCTTTCCGTGGTACATCTACAGCAGTTTTTGAGTGTACTTTTTTGACATACCAAATTTCTTCAAACTCCTAATGAAGTATAGTCACTGTCTTGCCTTCTTTATAACTGCATCGATATGTTGGGACCAGGTTAGATTCTCAATGAGATTTTGACACCCAGGAACTTAAAACTGCTCACTCTCTCCTCTCCACTCCTTCCTCTCACCCCACTACCCCCATTTAGTCACACAAAGTACTTATCAAACACAAGGGACAAAGGCATAAACTTGCCAGAGGTAATAAAATATGCAGACATTACTAAGGTTTGGACCGGAGGTACCCACCAAATAAATATAAATGCCCTGGTGTTTTAAAAGTCTTTGCACAATAATCAAAGCACTAAATTCTTTAAATTCTATAAAATTAGCTAACAAACTAATTCCATCGAATTTACTGATATTTAGAAGCAGTGACTAGCTTTGAGATCACACAGTGCAGGGAACTAAACAAAGACAGCACAGCATGCAGCAGGAAGCTACCAGCAACAAGTGGAATGGAAATGATCACTGCTGTAGTCATACAATAGCTGACTCATCCAAGTGCTATGAAAAAATTTTCTACCAGCTGTGCCCTTTACCTCTTCCATCTATCCCTTTCCAGCTTCTTACTTCATCACACCCCCAACACCAACCTTCTCCCTCACCTGGTCTCATCTATCAACTAGCAGTTTCTACTGCTTCCCCCTCCTCCTGTCTTTTCCTGGCTATTGTTCCCTTCCTTCCCAGTCCTGATAAAGGGTCTCAGCCTGAAATGTCGACTGTTTATTCCCCTCCATAAATGCTGGCTGGCTTGCCGAGTTCCTCCAGCATTGTGTTGTAATATTTATACACTGATTCAGATGCAACTTCATTGATAAATTCATTTCAACGTCATATATTGCATACTATGAGTGGAGTGGAAAGAGGAAGTTAAAATAGCACAAAGATAAAAACACAGGAAAGGCTATAATTAAGAATATTTTAACTCCACCATATTTAATAAGAATATTTTCCTTTCCACACAAATGCAAACTGATATCTTTCTCAGAAAGTATGATTTTTATTAAATATATCTCTGGATACAGTGCAATAAAGGAATATATTTTTTTAAAACTACTTAATCACAATATTTAAAAACAATGAAAAAATTATGGTATCAAAATATGTTCTTTAATATTAAAAAATAAGTTTTTAAAAATGACACTGAAAGGTTATTTGTCAGTAGAATTCCACAGTAAGGAAATGACTCAGCTGCAAATTCCACAAGCTTGATCTTGCCTTTTATGGAAAGCAGAAAACATCCTCACCCACTTTTCACAGTGGTGTAAGATAACATCACTTACACATTAGAACCTACTGCAAAAAGACTCGCTCAACTTAACAATGATCCTATGCCCATTTCTGCCACGGAACCGTACACCTGAAATAATCTGCTTATTATGCAGCAGAAAAGACTTGCAAAATCAGTCTTGACTCAGACATTAAATCCGGGTCTGGTTTAATTTAATGAATGCAAACAATTGTTTCATAAACAAGAGGAAATTCTCCCTGTATCCTGGCTAGAATACCTTAACAATGACCAGAAACTCTGCTAGTGAGTTTATTAAATAATTCATGTAACGAGGCAAAATATTTAGTCTTGAAATTGCTTTAGACTCATTTATATATTGTGCAAATTGAGCATTATACCATTATGCTTCAATTAAGATTACTCTTGCAACTTATTCTTTTTCAGTTAGGGTTTTTGAACCCAGTGACTTTCAGAAACAGCCATGTTCTTCACCACATATCGTCCAACTGTCTTAAGCCATAAGAAAGAGGAGCAGAATTAGGCCACTTGGCTTCTCGTGTCTGCACTGCCATTCCATCATGGCCGATTATTATCCCCCTCAACCCCATTCACCCACCTTCTCCCAAGAACCTTTGCTAAGTACTAATGAAGAACCTACCAAAATCCAATTTAAAAATATCCAATGATTTGGGCTCCACAGCAGTCTGTGACAATGAATTCCAGTTTCACCACCCTCTGGCTAAAGAAATACTCAACTGTTTTAAAGTGATGTCCTTGCCCTCTGGTCCTAGACTCCCTCACTACAAGAATCATCTTTTCCATATCCACTTTATCTAGGCCTTACAATATTCAAATAGGTTTCAGTAAGATCGTCCCTCATTTTTCTTTAGCAAGCACAAGCCTAAAGCCATCAGGTGCTATATGTGAACCCCTTCATTCCCAAGATTATTTTTGTGAACCTTCTCTGGGCCCTCTCCAATGTCAGCACATCCTTTCTTAGAAAAGGAACCCTAAACTACTTACCATATTCCAAGTGTGGTCTGACTAATTTCTTACAAAGCCTCAGCATTACATCCCTGCCTTTATATTCTAGCCCCCTTGAAATGAATATTAACATTGCATTTGCCTTCCTTAATACCAACTCAACAGGTACGTTAACTTTTAGGGAATCCTACACTAGGTCTCCTGGGTACCCATGCAACTCTGAATTTGCTTGTTAGTCACTGTTCTTGTTTCTGGCCCCACAATTCCCCCCTTCCCTTCTTTATGGGAACAATTGTTATTGCCAATCCTTGTTGTCACATGTCAAGATGGTGCCAGCATACATCGGCGACTCAGCAGATTACAGGAAATTGTACCCGTTTTCCTCTTAAATATACCCCTTTTGAATGACTTCTGCTGCAATCTGCAGCATGTAAATTTCCTCTCAACAATGATCTTCAGATCTCACATTCGATGGTTAAATGCGGATACACCAGATGCCATGGTATAATCAGAAGGTTTTACAATTTTCAGTAGAGCTACGAGGACTTGATGTTTAGATCAAACCACAAACTCTGGTATGGTAAAATTGTGTGCTTTTTGGTCAATTCTCCTCAGTGCATAGACATTAGGGTTATGTTGGCTTCTTGTTCTCCTGACATAGAACTAACCATTAAATGTAGACCAGTGTTTCCAAACCTTTTTTAGCTCAATGTCCTCCCCCCAAACACTTTCATGCTTGCCAACACCCCACTAAAGCACCTACATACTTGCCAACATCCCTCTTAGGCACAATATACTTTCCTGCACCCCCACAATATAAAAACATGTCTACCATATGGTAACATGAAAAAAATAATTCTACTTTAAATTCTTATTTGTCTTCAAACCTAGCTTACACAGTACCTGTATGCTGCACAGCAGCTCCAGTATCAATGTGATCCTTAAGCTTGATGGTTTTCAGCAAGAGTTGAAATACCTGGTTTAAGTTGGGACAGCAAAAGCCTTAAGACCCACATGTAACATGTCCAAACAGCTGCTGTTTATGTGAGTATGTGGTTCACTGCACTGAGCCTCTTTCAACAAGATTGGAGGATGGAAATGTAATGCAGAGCAGTCTGGCTTTTCTCCAAAGACCAGGAAACTTCACATGACAATGCAGCCACATACCACAAAAGCCAACATTTTTGAAAAGCATTTTTGCTTCTTCACCATTCTGAATTTCAACAATTTCTGCTTGTAAACTGTGTTCCTGTTCTTCCACCTTGCAAAGAAATGGGTTAATTACCCAGTAAAGAATTTCCAGATCGTTCAATTCCTCGAATCGATTCTGAAAATCCTTGTTCAGTTACTGCAGGTATAAACTGTACTCTTGTAAATCATCATCTGTAAAAGAGAGTGTTATACTTTCCAGCAGGGAAATTGTGAGAACATTCGTCTTCCAATGTTTTCTTACATATTTCCAATTTTCTGATAAAAGTGGACATTGCACTTTTCGCCTGGATTAAACTGAAATTCTCACCCTTCAGTTTCATACTTAGAATGTTCATTTTGTCATACATATCGGCCAGTTGTGTCGCAACTCCACATAGAAATTCAATCTTATTTCCCAAGTTCGTCAACTGAGCAAAAATTGTGTCAAAAAGATCAAAGAAATGTTTTAAGCAGCAGCCTTTTGACAACCAATGTGAGAAGCAAGCATTAAAACTCTTCATCGTTATCTTGGCATAACTCGCAAAATATTCTATTTAATGGATGAACTTTAATTTTGTTGATAGCAGATATTACAAGAGTCATGCTTGAAAAGAGTCACTGGCTGAGGATTTTTTGGCTGCCCAATGTTGACAATGAATTACACAATGGATTGCAAACAGACTTGGAATTTCTTTTTTCATAAATGCTGCAAAACCAACATGGCAACCTGTTATATATAGTGCTCCAATTGTTGCACAGGAAATCATGTTCCTAATAGGAATACTTTTATCCTCAATATTCATTTTCAGCTTGTCATAGATTGATTCCCCATTATTTGTTTTTAACTTTTTACAAAAGAGAGTATCTTCATAATCTTTTCAATTTTTGATAAATCATGCATATATCATTAGAAGTACCTTGTTGTCATGCACAGTTGACTTATCTAGTTGTAAACCAAATTCTGTTTTTTTGTAGCTCTGTGCATAGTTGATACTCAATGTTTTCATGCATTTCATCAATACAATGAGCTGCAGTTATTACTCAGGGGAACTGACTTTAAAATACTGGTATCCATTTTGAGAACAGTGGTGAACACTTCTGATACAGCAGGCATTGTTAATCTTTCACCAACTGTATGAGATTTTCCACACTTTGCTATCATTTTGGAAATGTTATAAGAAGCAATGAGACCACTATCAAGGGCATTTTTAGCTTTTTCGGAAAATGACCCAAATGTGCATCGCTTTTCAAATGCTTCTTTCATCTTCTGGAACTGAGAAATACCACAAGAGGCCTTTTCAGGATGTCTTTTATTGAAGTGTTCCTGCAATCTTGATGGTTTCAAGGCTTCCTTAAACAGTACAGTATTACAAATAAGACACTTGGGCATCGCTGATCTGATGGGAACAGAACAAAACCACATTCCAGGTATGTAACGCACTTTCTGTTTCTTAGCAGGATTAGAATTCAAGGCTTCACCGCTTTAAGACTCATAGAGATTGTACCATACATATTTATACATCATTAACGGGGCTAAATTAAAATATAAAATTATAACAAATGTGGAATGCCTATCGTAGCAGAGAGTAGACACGGTCAGTCAGATCTCGTGCCTCAAGAATGGGTGCTACTCACGGCCAGCCCCTACCCCTCCCCCAAAAAATCTTGAACACCACCCAACTTCTTTTTCCCCTAATACCCCCTTGGGACATGTAACCACCCCCTTGGAGGGCAGCACCATCCCCTTTGGGAATCACTGGTGTGTGTGTGTGTGTGTGTGTGTGTGTGTGTGTGTGTGTGTGTCCTCCGTCGCTTGTGGTTGACCATGGGTACTGCGCCTCTGGTCGAAGCTGGGTGCAAGGCAGGGCAGAGTTGATATGGAGATCTGTCTGTTGCCCATGCAGTGGGACCCCCCCTCCATGCTGATGACAGGTCCAAAGGAAAGACGAAAGTCAGTACAGTTTGGTGCCAGCAGCATTGCAGGAGATGCCGTGCCGGTGCTGGGTACAGCAGTCAGCTGCCTTCGGAACTCCGACTTAGGATTTTTCCTTGGGATTTACTGCCAAAGCCATTCCTGTGAGCAGGTATAGCCGCAAGGCAGCAGAGGTTTGAAATCAGAGGTTTCCCTCTCCTAGAGGAGCTACCATTCGTGGTTAACAAACCCCATCTGCCCAGAGCAACTGATGTAGACCATTCTATTTGCCTCAGGAGTTCTCATCCATGAACCTGACATCAGTTTACATACCACCAGTGGCCAATTCTAAGCAAGCGCTCGTAAAACTGCACCATGCTGTCTGTAAACAAGAAAAAGCCCATACCAATGCATTTCAAATTATAATCAACACTTTAACCTGGCCTGTTTGAAAAAATCCCTACACAATTATCACCAGCATGTAACCTGTTGCACCAGAGGTCCCACCACACAAGACCACTGCTACACGACGATAAGAAATGCCTATTGTTTCTTCCCAAAACCACATTTTGGCAAGTCGGAACATTTGACTGCACCCCCACTACCTGCATACAGACAGAACCTAAAAAGCAAGGCTCCAGAGATCAAGGCAACTAAGAGGAAGATTGTCTTCAGTCAGTGGACTGGGCTGTGTTCAATAACACATCTGAGGATCTGAATGACTAAACCAGGGCTGTTACAGACTTTAACAAAACAGCTGTGGATAAGTGCGTCCCCACAAAGTCGTTCATGGTTTCCCCAATAAGAAGCCCTGAATAAGCAATGGACTCTGGAACCTACTGAGAGCCAGACCAGAGGAATTCAAGTCTGGAGATGAAGAATGCTACAAGAGGTGCAGGTATGATCTCTGGAAAACCATCTCACAGGTGAAGTGGAGATTCCAGACTAGAATGGAATCAAGAGATACTCGACAGCTGTGGCAGGGTTTGAATCCCACACAGTTAAATCTGGCAACAGAGGGAACAGCAGAGCTTCACTTCCATATGAGATCAATGCCTTCCATGCTCCCTTTGGTCATCAGCACAGGGAGGAACCAATGTGCATCCCCATATCTCCCGATGATACTTTGGTCTCAGTACCTAAAGATGACATGCAGGCTGCCTTCAAGAGTGAATCTAGGGAAAGCATCTGGTCCGGACAGAGTACCTGTGCTGACAAGTTGACTGGTGTATTCAGACAACTTCAACCACTCGCTCTAGCACTGTGAGGTACCCATCTACTTCAATAGTACAGGTGCCCAAGAAGAGCATGGTAACCTGTCTAAATAACTACCACCCAGTGGCACTTACATCCACAGTGATGAAGTGTTTTGAGAGGCTGGTGTTGAAACATATCAGCTCCTGTCTGAATGGCAACTTGGATCCACTCTAATTTGCCTACTGAAGCAACAGGTCTACAGCAGATACTATCTCGTTGGCTCTTCACAAAACATCTAGACAGCAAAGATGCATACATCAGGATGCTCTTTATCGATTACAGCTCAGCATTATCCCCTCAAAACTTACCAGTAAACCCCCTCACCATCATCCCTTCAAAACTCACCAGTAAACTCCAAGACCTGGGCCTCAATATCCCCTTGTGCAATTGGATCCTGAATTTCCTCACCTGTGGACCCCAGTCTGTCCGGATTGGCAAAAACAGCTCCTCCACAATCTCTATCAGCACAGGAGCACCACAGGGATGTGTACTTAGCCCCTGCTCTACTCACTTTACCCCTATGACTGAGTGGCTAAGTACAGCTCCAACACTATATACAAATTTGCTGATAACACCACTGTTGAGCTACATCAAAGGTGGTGATGAATCAGTATACAGTAGGGAGATTGAAAATTTGGCTGAGTGATGTAATAATAACAATTTCTCACTCAATATGACCAAGGAACTGATTACAGACTTCAGGAGATGGAAACCAGAGGTCCATGAGCCAGTAATCATCAGGGGTGGAGAGCGTCAATAATTTAATATGCCAGGTGCGACTATCTCAGAGAACCTACCCTGGATCCATCATAAAAATATAATTGCAAAGAAAACAGGACAGCACCTCTACTTACTGCCCCTCAGCCATCAGACTTTTGAACAAAAGGGGATAACTATACTCTTTTAAGGACTATCTTATTATTTCATGCTCATTATTTATTGCTATTTACTAACATCTAATTTTGCATAGTTTGTTGTCCATTGGTCCTGTTTACAGTTACTGTTCTATAGATTTGCTGAGTATGCCCACAGATAAAGAATCTCAGGGTTGCATATGGTGACATGTGTGCACTCTGATAATAAATCATACTTTGACCTTGCTATAATTCAGGGCAATCTATTTACAAGCGGATTCAACCTGAGCAACAAGTAACCAGGAGCTGTAAGAGCCCACAGTACCAAGTCAGAATAAAGCACAGACAACCTACTTTTGATTGGAATTCTGGCCATCTCACCAATTATATGGTATCGATCACTCAAACCAAGTAAGATGCTCTCCTAAGGGGTTGCCTAATGATGGATTGACAGGTGGTTGCATTGGCTGATCTGGATCGACATATTCTGGTGCACTGTGGATATGCACAAGCGGTGGCTGTCATTAGTATTGGGTTCCCTGGTTGTTCACTCCCTGATTTTGATGCTATCTTTGAAGCATTTCATTAGCCCACCAGGGGGTTACTGATCTTCCTGCATTGAGAGTAAGGGATCCATTTGGGGAGACAAGAGTTAGGCATCTGAATGACATGACCTTGGTGTTGCTTTATCATAGTAAAAATGCTGTTCATGTTGGCATCCTCCAGTAAGATGGTGTTAGAGCATCTGTCCATCCACCTATCTTCAAAATATTTCGTAAGGTTCTTTAGTGGTATTATTCTAGAGCTTTCATGACACGACTCTATGCGGTTCATGATTCAGCTCCACAGGGTAATATAGGAAAAACAATTGTTCTATAGACCAAAAGTTTTGTTTGGACCTATAGTTCGCATTTTCAAAGACTCTTTTCATTAATCTTGCATAGGCACCACTAGCACTATCTAGGCAGTGGTTGATCCTCGAGTCGCTATCTCCGGCTGTGTGTCCAAAAATCACATGATCTTTGGGCACAGAGCTTGAAAAAAGCAACATGGCAAACTTTCAACATCGTAAACCAGTGAGTTGTTTGTTATGCCTCCCTGCTCACTGTGAAAACAGAGATACCTCTTTCTTCTTTATTAGGGGGAGAGAGAGCCTGTGGTATGTCGAATACCGGGTGAAACGCGAAGTCTTTGGGGTAACTGCAAGTCTGTTTCTTTGCTGTTGCTTTGCTCACGCTTGCGTACTCGGTGGCGGGTGTCAATGCTTTTGTTTTTGCTGGTGGGAGGAGGAGGGACTGTTGCTTGCTACCGCTGACACCCGGTAGGGGGAGCTGGGGGGGGGGGGGGAGAATTGGGTTTCTAACATTTAACTGTCCTTCATTCTTTGAGGTACTTCTGTTTTTGTGGATGGTTGTGAAGAAAAAGCATTTCAGGATGTATATTCTATATACTTCTCTGACATTAAATGTACCTTTGAAACCTTTGGTATTTGCTTTTGAGGAGAGAATGCTGCCAATGTAGGGAAAGTGGTCTATATTTTCAAGGGAGATAACATCAACATTTATGGAAAGCTGGATAAATGGCTGGTTGGGTTGTGACTGAAATAGGATCGATGTCATTTTTATATTGAAAACAAGATCGAGGGCTCTATATACATTGGCAAAGGATATATTGAAGGTCTTCTTCAGAGTTTGCTATGATGGTGTTATGATCAACATACTGAAGCTCCATGATAGTGGTGTTGCTGACCTTGTTCTTGGCCTTCAATCAGTTGAGGTTGAAGAGCCTGTTGACCATTCTACTGGGATTCCCTGTGGCAGGTCTTGGCCAATGTGGTGAAGGACAGCGGCAATAGAGATGGCAAAAAAAGTAGGTGCAATGATGCAGCCCTGTTTGGCTCCCATCTTGACTGTGAAGGACTCTGATTCAGTACCACTATTGCTGAGTACTATGGCTGGCCTACCATCATGCAGTAGCCCCTGTATTCCTAAGTACAGGTCACGGCAACCATATTTTGATAGTATACACCAGAGAACTTGCTGGTCTACTGTATCAAATGCCTTTGTCAAACGTTCGACAGTCATGTATAGACAAGCATAGAAGGGCACTTTTTCATGCTCACGTTGAGTCCAGAGTTGATGTATAAGCACTCACAACAGTTACAATCTGGTTATTGGCAAGCACCAAACTGATCATCATGAGACTTTCACTGATCACCATGGGCAGTTCAGAAAGTTGACTGATAAGCTAGTTCTTTATTACAAACCCAACACCATGGATCCTGGGCTCATCAGCTGCCTTTCATTTTCCAGGAGAAGGTGTAACCAATCTTTCTCCCTCCTCAGTTGCCCTTCATCTGCCAGATGTGTTTCAAAATGAACAGTTAGGTCAATCTGGCATTCCCTCAGTTCTCTGGCAATGATCACAGTTTTCCTCTCTGGTTGATCACTGGTTGTACTATCTATCAGAGTATGCACATTCCAGCCTCCAAAGGTCACGTTTCTTTTTCAGCCCCTTCCCCGAGTAGGGTGAACAGAGTGGTCCCTACATAGGCTGCTCAGTCGTGGGTGCAGCTGCTGAAGTGCTCTTTCTGCCTCAGTGTAAGAGCCCAGCAAATGAATCAAACACCCATTGCCCAATATCCCAGCTGGTAACTTGGGGCTTCCAGATCTCACAATTCTGCCCCCTTTGCCACTTGCTGGTCGCCACAGGACTTAATCAAAGATGTTAGGGTGGATTCCCTTAATGGAGAACACCTATGCATGACTTTGTTTAATTGGGGAGGCTGATGCATGGGCAGCCTTGGCAGATCAAGGTTAGAGTCGAGTGGCGTGAAGTGCAGGATGACTGGAGAAGCATTCACTGCTGAAGCATTCCTCTGCCTTCACTGCTGTTATGATATCCCACCAGCTCCAACTTTGGGGTCATGGTTGGATTGCTCTTTGTCAGGAACATCCCCATTGACTTACTGCAATAGGTGATCTTAGCAGAAGCTAATGCCCTGGCGGCATCACTCTCGGGAGCCCGGGAACTTACAAGTCTCTCCTCCACAACAAGATGACAATCCTCGGAGAAGGATCATAAGAGGTAAAGAATAGTAATATAGAAATTTAAGCTGTTCAGGCAATGTACTAAGTGGATTTTTTTCCTCAACCCAACTGAGTACTATGTACTAATAGGATTGTAGAAACTGGAAGAATACAGTGCTAGTGTTACAGAAATGAGGCTTGGCTAAGGTGGTTTCATACTGTCCAGGTAATATGCCCAAACTACATTTTTCTTGTATAAGCTAGTTACACATACCTTGCTTGCGTACATCTTCCACAGCTGCAGTCAGTTCTTCCTTCAGGTATTGGCTCTCATGAGCAATTTTCTCACCCTTCTCGAGGAAGTTCTGTGTGGCCTGTTCCACAGAGGCAGCCAAAACATGTGCTTTCTTAGAACGCCCTTTCTTTTTGTTAGATGGTCCCCTATTGCTTGTATTAACCAAGGTAGTCACCTGAAAAGTGAAAGTAAAAGACCTTGACAAATATTGAAAGATCTTTTGACAGAACTCACATTCATATAGAATTGATGCTAAAGGGTGATGATATCTTTAAGAAGTCTGAGTTGTAGCAGCAAATGGCAATGTATGGCTACAGCAAAGAGATGTCATGCAAAAAAGCCAGCACATAGGAACAGCAAATTCAAATTTAAAAGGGTTGAATGAATTCACGAAATGAAAGATTCCCAACTTCTTTATGTGATATCAGCAAAGGAAAATCTACAAGCCAAAACCTTTAGAATAACCACTGCTGCACTTGACTTCGAGGCAAGTGGTCTCGAGTTTAAATCCTACAGGCTCCAATACACGCTTTCCATGCATGCTAGATTGCGCTTCGAGCTAGCAATTGGGCCTCGTAATAAACAGACAAATGCTAAAGAAACAGTAAGGTTGCCACCCAATGCACCACAAGGCATGGAGAGTAACAAATGCCAGATGGTTAGCATAATTTTAACATACCATTTCAATTTCCATAACCAAACTCCCCCCTTACCCAGTTAGATAACGAATTTAAAGATTTACTTATCCTTTCCAGAGTCACTTACCTGTGTGACCAATGGTTCTAATAAACGCTCCACTGCCAGTGTCCTTATTTCCAGATTTTTCGGATCCCATTTGAAACTAATATTCTGAGTGTTTATAGTTGTCATGCTTCCTTGCCTGTCAGATCAAAAGTTAACATGTAAAACTTAAAACTTGAAGGAATCAGTCAAAGCTATAATGCAGTGGTCCCCAACCACCAGGCCGCGAGGAAACAATATGATTTGGTGATATGAAACGATATGAGTCAGCTGCACCTTTCCTCATTCCCTGTCACACACTTGAACATAGGGTTGTCAACAGTCCCGTATTAGCCGGGACATCCTGTATATTGGGCTAAATTGGTTTGTCCCATATGTCCCGTATTTCCCCCGTTAAGGTAGAGCGTTCCTATGAAACCGTTCGTAAGCGGAAATGGCGTAAGGCGAAGAAGCAATTACCATTAATTTATACGGGAAAAATTTTTCAGCGCTCCCAGACCCAAAAAATAACCTACCAAATCATACCAAATAACACATAAAACCTAAAATAACACTAACATATAGTAAAAGCAAGAATATGATATGATAAATACACAGCCTATATAAAGTAGAAATAATATATGTACAGTGTAGTTTCACTTAACAGAATCAGGAAGATTAAGCCAAAACCGATTTGTAGAAAAAAAACCAGCATGTACACGCATGCGCACACAGGTGCCCACGCAAGTCTTCATGGTCATGGTAGTCTTTCTCGGGGTAAACACAAGTGTCTTGTATTTGACTGCTACTTGTGTCCCTTATTTGGGAGTGAGAAAGTTGGCAACCCGACCTGAACAGCACCCCCCCCCCCCATTAAACCAGTCTGCAGTCCAAAAAAGGTTGGGGACCTCTGCTATAATGAAACAAAGTAATGTTTTCGATTAGAAATTAACTGTGTATTCATACCACAAGAACAATGGCACAACTGCAAAGGTGCAAAAACAAACAGTAATATTTTTGGAGACTAATATAAAATGAGTAGCACAGAGCAAAAAGATGGCAATATAAGTTTAAGATTAATTATGCACTTTATACTCTCTAGCAATTTGCTAAATACAGTGCAACTCTGATGATCCAGCATCCTCTAAACTTTTAATTCACTTTTCTTTTATATGTTAGACAGTGGTATAACAACATTTTTCAGGGAACCCAATGAGTTTAGAGGTAGCAGGAGGAAAGAGGAATCAGATGTTTAGAAATCCTAATGGCTCAGCAATCAGATAGCAAATCATCAGTTTTACTGATGATCAAATCTGCAGTAAAGCAAATATAACTAGGCTAGACAAGCCACATGAATATTTAAAAATATCTGAAGTTGCACAATATTATGATATTTAATTTTAGCATTCTACAGTTGCATTTTTCTCTGAAGTACCAACAAATATTCTGGATAACGGCACTTAAATTCCTTTTTTAAAAACATCCCAATTATGGAATATAAGAAAAAGTAAGTCGATAGCCCTGCCAAAAAATGCTGAACAAATGGATGCATGTAACTGTAAGGTCAACTGATTAGAGATATTGCCAAAAAAAAAAGTACCAACAAACCTACATGGCAAACATAACCATTTCCAATGGTCTTTTACCAAGGTCACTGTGTCGCTTCTATATTAAAGCCTTTGAAGGCTTCTATATCAGCTATGACACCACAAAGATCTAACCACAGCTATTCCTCTTCATAATTCTTGTTATCTGCAGCCATTAATGCTGATCACAGCATTCTTCTTCAACCCAGTCTTCTATTACCAGCCAAGAAGCTCTGTCATCGACTAATTTCACTCTTCCCTACTCAAACACAAAAAGGGAAAGGTTTTCTTCCCATTTCCTCATTTCTACCCCTGGAGACCTCCAGCCTTCCTTTCTTCCAATACTGCTTTTGGATAGGTCCACCTAATAACAGTTTGCAAAACTGTGCTGATGATTGAACTCAACACCTGATAAAGGGTATGTCAGGAAACCAAGGGAATACTGGAGTTGTCCTTTTCAAAACTGACAAAAGCACAGGTGAGAGTTCAACAAAAGAATATAATAAAGGTGAAAATGGACAAATCGGTTACAAAATGGACAGAAAGACAGCTGTGAGGCTGTGAAAGATCTACAGTAGCTAAGATAAAAAAAACACGCTTAATGAATATTAAGCAGTGTTTGCAGCACAAGGCTTAAATTTTCCATTCTACCAACATTTAGAAACATAGAAGAAACGTAGAAAACCTACAGCACAATACAGGCCCTTCGGCCCACAAAGCTGTGCCGAACATGTCCTTACCTTAGAAATTACCTAGAAATTACATAGCCCTCTATTTTTCTCAGCTCCATGTACCGATCCAGGAGTCTCTTAAAAGACCCTATCGTATCCGCCTCCACCAGCACCACCGGCAGCCCATTCCACACATTCACCACTCTCTGAGTAAAAAACTTACCCCTGACATCTCTTCTGTACCTACTTCCAAGCACCTTAAAACTATGCCCTCTCCTGCTAGCCATTTCAGCCCTGGGGAAAAGCCTCTGACTATCCACACAATCAATGCCTTTCATCATCTTGTACACCCCTATCAGGTCACCTCTCAACATCCGTCGCTCCAAGGAAAAAAGACCCATTTTACTCAACCTATTCTCATAAGGCATGCTCCCCAATTTAAACAAAGGAAATTACAAACCGTAAGATTAGACATTGGAAAAGAAATCCATCATTACCAGTAAGTGGGAAGGTAGAGCTAAGTATTATTTTATCTGGAACTCCAGACTATAGTGTTGGCAATCTTTCATGTCTTAAAGACAAGATAAACAGGGGCACAAAGTAAACCTATTATTGAACATACCAATTACGACTGAATGAGTAATGTGGAACTATGCAACAACATTTCCATTAACCTAAAAAAGGAAAAATGGCAATGAAAAATAATAAAGTAACAACCAAGAGTTTAATAGAGGTCAATTTTGGAAAATATGATTCCATTACAGTCTGAGACTGTGTCATATAATTCACTATGACTTTCAATATAATAGAAAATTAGAGATCAAGATATAGGATTAAGGGATAAACTGGGACAAATTCAAGACAGGATCAAGTTTAACAGCACAAGACGAATGTGAATGGTAGTTTACAAGGTAAATGGACTAAGAATAATTTCCCAATAATCTCCCAACAAAGATGACAACTGTGACTTTGCAAACTTGATTACAATGCCTGGAAAAAGAGGGAACTGTTTTTAACCTGAACTACTATTGTGCCTCAGAGGGATGCTGTAAAATCAGCAGTTTGGTGGGAACAAAGTGGTTGAGAAATAGCACAACAGCCAATTAGATAGCATCAATTTCACTAACATAATCTACCAAACCTTTGCATTGATGATAGATTGAAAGGGCAGGAAAAGGGGCTTATGGCAATGCTTAACAGCTTCTGAAAGCCATGATTATGTCTCTCCCATGCACTCTGCAACCAAGCAACATTTATTCTAACCTACGCAACACACCCAAAATACTGCAGCAACTCAGGTAGCCAGGCAGCATCCACAAAAAATAAGAATAAACAGTTGATGTTTCAAGCTAAGACCCTTCATCAGGACTGGAAAAAAGATGGGAGGTCAAGTGAGGTAACAACAAAGTCAGTAATAGAAAGGTAAATAGGAGGCTCTGTTGGCAAAAAATTTAAATCAAATCATTAGAAAGTGACATAGAATCAGAAGATGCATAATCCTTGTGGGTAGAGTGAAGAAAATGCACAGGTAAAAAAGATCCCGATGGGAGTTATAAACAGGCCTCTGAACAGTAGCCAGGATGTGGGGTACAAATGATAATGGGAGATATAAAAGGCATGTATAAACGGCAACAAAACAATGGTCATGGGGGATTTCAGTATGCTGGTAGATTGGAAAAAAAATCACATTGATGCTGGATCCCAAGAGAAGGAATTTGAAGTATGCCTACGAGCTGGCTTTTTGAGCAGCCTGTGGTTGAGCTCCACTAGGGAAAAGGCTATTCTGGATTGAGTGCTGTCATAATGAACCAAATTTGATTAGGGAGCAAGCTTAAAGTAAAGAAATCCTGAGGATGCAGTCACCATAATATGATAGAATTCATTCTGCAGTTTGAGAGGGAAAAGCTAAAATCAGATGTATCAGTATTAAACTGGAGTAAAGGGAATTAGAGGCATGAGAGAGTACCTGGCCAAATTTGAAGGGGAGGAGACACTAGCAAGGATTACAGCAGAACAGCAATGGCTGGAGTTTCTGGGAGTAATGGGAAGGTGAAGGATCAGTTCATCCCAAAGGAATGGCATTGTAAAGGGAGGATGCTAGAAACCCAGAGCAACACACACAAAATGCTGGAGGAACTCAGCAGGTCAAGCAGCATCTATGGAAATTAATACACAGGCAACTGCAAATGCAACAAGGAGAGAAATGATGAAATATGAAGGCAAGTTCACAGAAAGTTTTTCTCAGATATATAAAGACTAAAAGAGATGCAAGAGTGAATATCTAACCACTAGAAAAAGATGCTGAAGAAGCAATAGTCAGGTAGTAGTTTTTTGGCAGCACACTTAGTTGCAGGGACCAACCAAAATGTACTATTGTATTTTTTTTAAACATATTTTTAGTGATCGTAAGACCGTGCTGGACTTTAAGTTCAGTACTACAGGTATACCCCATCAGCAAATTGCTCATTGGCAGAGAAACTGAAGGAGCTGGACTTGGTCGATCGTACTACTGTCTGCTTCAGAAAGGCATCGGAAGAGTCGGTGCACAAAGGCAATGTGCAATCTAACACAAACACGAGGAATTCTGCAGATGCTGGAAATTCAAGCAACACACATCAAAATTGCTGGTGAACGCAGCAGGCCAGGCAGCATCTCTAGGAAGAGGTACAGTCGACGTTTCAGGCCGAGACCTGACAAAGTTTTGGGGTACTTGATAAAATAGGCCAAAGTCAGCATGGTTTTCTATAGGTGAAATCATGCCTGACAAAACTGTTGGAATTCTTTGAGAATATTACAGGCAGGATAGACAAAGGAGAGTCAGTGGATGTTGCTTATTTGAATTTTCAGAAGGCCTTTGAAAAGATGTTCTACTGGAGGCTGCTTAACAAAATAAGAGCCCATGATATTATGGCAAAGGCACTAGAACTTTGGCTGACTGGTAGTAGGCAAAGAGTGGAAATAAATGGGCCCTTTTCTGGTTGTCTGTCGGTGATTAGTGGTGTGCTGCAGGAGTCTGTGTTGGGACCACCTCTTTTCAAGTTGTATGTCAATGATGGATAAAGGAATTGATAGCTTTGTGGCCAAGTTTGCAGATGATCTGAAGGTAGGGGAAAGGGCAGGTAGTGTTGAGAATGCATGGTGTCTGCAGAAGGACTTAAACAGATTTGAAGAATGAGCAAAGCAGCAGCAGATATAATATAGTGTAGGGAGGTACATGGTCATGCTCTTTGGTAGAAGGAATAAAGGTGTGGATTATTTTGCAAATGGGAGAAAATTCAAAAATCACAGGTGCTGAGGGACTTGGAATTCCTCATGCAGGATTCCCTAAGGGTTAAGTTGCAGATTGAGTAAGTGGTAAGGAAGTAAAATACAATCTTAGCATTAATTTCAAGACTAGAATACAAAAACAAGGATGTAATGCTGAGGCTTTATACGGCATTGATCAGGCTGCACTGTACTGAGAGCAGTTTTGGGCCCCTTATCTAAGAAAGGATATGCTGGCATCAGAGAGCTTCCAGAAGAGATTGCAGGAATGAGGGGGTTAATGTATGAGGAGCATTTGATGGCTGTGGGCCTATACTTGCTGATGTTTAGAAGAAAGGGGGGGGGGAGGAGTGGAAATCGAAATCTATTGAATATTGAAAGGTTTGAATAGAGTCGATGTAGAGAGGATGTTTCCCGTAAAAGGTGAGTTAAGGACCATAGGACACAGCCTCAGAATAGAAGAACATTCCTTTATAACAGAATTGAGGAGGAATTTTTAGTCAGAGGATGATGAATCTGTGGAATTCATTGCCACAAATGGCCATGGCAGCCAAGTCACTGGTCTATTTAAAGCAGAGGCTGATAGATTCTTGATTAGTATGAGAGTCAAAGGTATGAGGAGAAAGCAGGGAAATTGTGGTTGAGAGGGATAATAATTAATGGAGTAGACTCGATGGGTCAATTGGATCAATTCTGCTCATATGTTTTACGGTCTAAGACAGTTCAACAGGTACAAGAAAAAGTTTAGAAAATTGTACGCCAAATTCATGGCAAATGGGACTAAATTGGTCAGCATGGACCAGCTCGGCCTACTCTATGACTTGTACATCCAGGCTCTTTCTCAAATTTACCCACCAATAAATGGCAAGATTTAATGTAACAAACTCTTGATGCAAAAAAAAACCAACATTTTTTTTAAATCACTAAATGTGCCATATTTTATTTATAAAGAAATAACTTCTCTTATTCATATTCATTTATATATTTATCACATGCACATTGAAACATACAGTGTAATATGTCCTTTGAATTACCAACAAATACAACTCAAGAATGTGCTGGGAGTAGCCCACAAGTATCGGCACACAATTTGGCGCTAACTTAACATGCCCACCTTGTTCAGTAGAACAAGCAACAGTAAAACAAGCTTCCTTCCTCTCTCCCACAGACAGCCAGGTTGCTAACCCCAGGACTCCCAGACATCAGACCACCAACTTCAGTATTGGATTTGCAACCCCGCAGACCCAGGGCTTCTGCCATCGGACCTTAGCTTCCTAAATAGCAGACTTCAGTCTTTACTCTTCAATCTTCAGTATGGACCCAGGACTCTGGCGATGGGACCCTGAATATCATGCCTCAAATTCTGGGCTCACTGACTCGTCGTCCTACAGGCCTCATCCTTAGTGGCTTTCATCCGTGGACCAGAGTCCTTGATCACTAACTTCCCCCCAAATATCTGTTCCTAATCCTTACCCTGACCCCTAACATCTACCTCTGTCCCCAAAATCATACCAATGAACCCAAAAATAAAGTCTCAGCCATGGCAGCGACAGAGACTGCAGCTCAGTGCCATCTTGAACAGAAATTAATATTCTGTAATTTTATGTGTTACCAATATAGAAGAATTTCTTTTCATAACTGCCTTCAAAGTTACAGGACAATTAAGTACTTGAAATATAGATATTGACCAAATACACAAGGAACAATATATGTAGAGAATATACCACAAACATTAATGAGTAACCAATTGTAGACATTTATTATCCCCTTTATTGATTAAATGATAAAATATAGCCCACAAAAATAAACTTACGGAACAAGAATAGGCCATGTATTTCAATGCTGGGAAAAGCTAATCTAGTTCAACTACTCCCCCATCCACTTATGATTTGGAATGTTTCTGAGAACAAGTGGTAGGTTTCTGCCTCTGCCATATTTTCAAGTATTAAGTTTTGAGCTCCCATTAGTTTTTGGATGAATTAATTTTTTCCTTTTCTCCCTTCTACTAATCATCTTAAATCTCGTAAATAATAATAAAAACATTAGATGCTGGAAATCTGAAATAAAATACAAAATGCTGGCAATGTATTGAAGGGCAGCATTTGAGAAAATCTTTTCCAATAGTCAGATCAAGCACCCCCCAGTCAGCTGCTGAATGTATTCAAATATTTCTGATATTGTTTTTGTCTGATATCTACCTTTTTGCTTACCTTACCAAATCCTTATATTCTTGTTTTGATTAAATCTCACCTCAACTCGTTTCAAAGGGCAACAAATCAAACTTTGGCCCCATGCCTCAAAATTAAAACTTTCAAACTACTTAATCTCATTAGTCTCCAAGGCATTTTTGAATGCTTTATTTCCATCATACAATGACCAGAACTCTTGTACTCTTGCTCCGTTTTAAGCAGTTGTAAATAAAGGTTTAGATCCATGTATGCATCATGTTTCCCTGAACATTTTGTGCTTGGATTGGACACACCCATACTGCTTGCTTGTTTCAAAAGTAGCATATGGCCCATTACATCACCAGATTAGTGAGGGAGTGAGGCGGGGGAGGAGGCTAAAAAAAATTTCATCAGACAAAATTCCAGGCCTCCAGACAGCCTAAATACACCTGTCTCCAGTAAAGGGTGGGGTGAACATCGAAACGACCACCAACTAGGTATTATATTACTACCAAGTCATGTCCATTTTGTTGAATGAAACTTCATCACCCACCCTTAGACAAACCAAACAGCATTAAAACATTTGAAATAACAAATATACCAATGTACAGGGAGATTTAGAAATATAACTACCCACAAATACTCCCCAAGCTAAGCATTCCTTATAGTTTGCTAATAGCATAGAATCCACCTCTACTGGTTGATTATTACCTGCACAAACAATGACTTTTGTTCCTATATTTTCAAGCAACTGGAGTCTGCCGTACAATTTTGACGATCCACGCAGGTTATAATGTTTAAGATTCAAAAATGTTTAAGATTTTAAATGCCAATAGAACCTAGTGAAATTGTAAATTTATCTCCTTCTACAGCTATTCTTCAAAATATTTCTTCTCGCACGTTGCCAAAATTATAAATTAGGCATTTAACTGATTTCCCAAAACATCATGAACTTTTTTTTTACAATGGACGTCAGTTTCAGGAAGCTTCAATCCCGGGAGTAAATGAGGTGGTAGCACACGTAACTGAGTACAAACAATGCGACCCCACAGGTTCACAACAATGAGAAAATAGTTCACCATACTTCTCCCAACTTTCAGTTATCACGACATAAAGCCGTATTTGCGGAGTAGATTGTTTTCGAACTGATTTCTTTCCCCTGAAAGAGGCTCAAAAGTCTACAGCAAAACTTTTTTGAAGAAAAACTATTTTTAATCACTGCGCTAACTAGCCATTTAGACATTCCAGAAATACTTTAAATTAATAGTTCTGGAACGGAAGGGTGGAAGAGACTTTAGATTTGTGTTCGGATTACGTGCGTAGGGGCCGAAAGCAGCCGGATCGCGGGCGTTGCCTTCCGAGGAAAGGGACAGGCCCGACCCCCTCCGTCTCCGGTGTCCCGACAACAATAACAAGGAAGACGCGGCCTAACGTTGGCAGCCGGGGGGGCCCGGAGTCGTCGGGTTCCTCGCAAAACCGCGGGCGGAAGAGAAGTTAAAATCTGTGCAGCTGCCCGACCGCAAAAAGGAAACTCTCCAGCTCATTGAAACCAAATCCCGAAGAGCGGGGCTCGAGGCGTCCCGAGCCGCTGGGCGGCCATTTAAACTTCCAAAGAGTTCCAAACGGAACTTTCCGTTGGTCGCGGCGACGCGCGAGCCTCCGGCCCGGCCCGGCCCGGCTCGACCCGGCGGCGCCAACTCCCCTCCCTCACCTCAGCAGCACTTACTTGGTTCAAGTTTTAGGCTGCCCGCCCCTTTCCAAGTGCTCCGATGAACTCCTCGCCGCCGATTTCCTCCTCTTCCGACACTAGTTTAGCAGCCGAGTGAGCTGACGAGGGAGGGGGTGGTTGCAAGCGCTTCCGAGTAAAGTGGCCGCACCAAAGGCGGCGGTCGGAAATGCGGAGCAGGCAAGCAAATCGGGCAGACCCCACTCCCTTTTTTTTCCTCCCCGAGTTCGGGCAGCGAGACGCTGATCAGACTGTGAGGTGGGCGCCGGGTGAACAGCGGCGACAACAGGGAGGGCAGCGCAGAACTAGGAAGAGTTGGAGCAGAGCTCAGCGCCACACCCAGAGCAGCTATGTCATGGAGTCAGGTCAGGTGTGCGCGGCCACAGAGCAGCAAGGGAACACACACCAAGCGTTTCGCCACCCTGTCAACGGCCAGATGTTACTTCTTAAAACCCACGGCTATTACAGCCCAATCCCCCACCCCACACCCTTAAATTCCACTTCAGTTTTGACTTTTTTTAATTCCTAGACTTTACACTGCATGGCTTATGATAAACAACCAAGTGCAAATTGCACCTTCATTCCCTCGCTTCATGGCCTATGGCCGTTGACCAGTCAAAACTGGACTTTCTACATTTGAGAGAGAGTGAGACAGAAGAGAAAATTATTGGTAGAACTAATCAAACTATTCTCCGTGCTGCAAACTCCGATATACTCCCAATACTGAACACGGGAGCAGGATTGTAAACTAAACTGGATTCTTTTTGAAAGGAAACTGAAGAGAATGGGATGTTTTTCTAGTAAGACTTATTAAATACAGTATACTTTTTACAGTTAGTTTTTAAATTTGTATTCTGTAATTAAAACGCTCTCAATTTCATAAATTGTATATTAATGTTGGGGGGAGATGCTCAGATATTCTGTACCATTGCCTATCACAAAGATTTTGTGACATGGTAATTCAAGCTTTTATTAGATAAAAGCATACTGTTAAGACACCATTTTCCTACTCTGGCTTTCTTCACAGAAATGAACAGATCTGTAGGAAGTTTCACACTATATATTTCAGCAAAAACACACAGCAGTTGGCCACATAATTATAAAAGTGGGATCAACCAAATAGTAGGTTATGTTTGTTGCCCTCTTTTTAATGAACAAAATACTCCTACATAAACATACCATCTCAAAGTGTTCCATTTTGGCAAAACCTCCCAATCATGTACCTACACTTGCACTTCTGCTTTTCCTGCTGAAAAGCACCAGCATATCTATCTGAGAATTGTGCCACTTAAGTGGTTGCTTTTCACAAAACAATCTGAGTGATCTTTTCAGTCTGATCTGCTGTACTACTTACAAGGTAGGCATGATATCTTTCTGCTGTAATTGGTTTATTATTGTCACATACTGAGATACAGTGAAAAACTTTGCATGCCATCCAGAGATCTCAAAACATAATTACATCAAGGTAGTGTAATACAAAGGGGAAAAAAACTAACAATGTAGAGTTACAGCTACAGGGAGAGCACTGTAGTGTACATTTACAGAGAAGAGGACATGCAGGAAGATAATAAGGTACAAGGAATATAATGACGTATATCATGTCAAGAGTTCATCTTTAATCTACAAGAGGACCATTCAGGAGTTTAATAACAGCAGGATAGAAGCTGTCCTTTAGCCTAGTACTGTGTGTTTTCATGCTTTTGTGCCTTCTACCTGATGGAAGGAGGAAAACCAGAGAATATCCAGGTTGGATGGAGCCTTCGATTGTTTTGGCTGCTTTCCCAAAGTTGCAGAAAGTGTAGGTAGTCCATGGAAGGGCAACAGGTTTTTGTGATAGACATGAGTTGTATCCACAACACTCCAATTTGATTTGCTTTTGGGTAGAACAGTTGCCATGTATATCATCTCTTAATTCTTTGGGCTCATCTCTTTCAGAAAATATCTCCCAAACACTGAGAGCACTTGTCTCTTTTTAATTGTACTACCTTAGTATGGATGACATTAGGGAGAATCACTTGCTGCTCCCAAATCTGGTTGATTTGCACCAACATCATGGCTGTTGGGATTCTTTACTCAGAATTATCACCTTTGGAGCCAGCTACTTTGTTTTTAAAATGGTATTCTGAATCTGAGCATGACTGCTTCCCTACATGGCTCATCTCATTCACTCCATGCTTTACCCAAACATTTCTTTATCAGATGCTCATGTTGTCATCAATTATACAGTACTTACAATATCAGAATAATCTTGCCATTGCTCTGCCCTGTTTTTAATGATTTTTAAGATCACATTGTACACATTCCTTTCCACCCCGACTTGCCCATATGCAAAGTAAATTTATTATCAAAGTGCGTACATGTCGCCATATACTACCCTGACATTCATTTTCTTGTGAGTATTCAGATAAGTACAAAGAAACATAGTAGAGTCAATGAAAAACCACACTCAACAAAGACAGATAAACAACCAATATGCAAAAGACAACAAACTGCAAATATCAGAGATTTAAGAAAACTAAATAAGCAATAAATATCGAGAACATGAATTGTAGAGTTCTTGAAAGTGAGCCCATAGGTTGTGGAATCAGTTCAGCACTGGAGTGAGTGAAGATGAGGGAAGTTATCCCCTCTAATTCAAGAGCCTGATTGGGGAGAAATTACTGAACCTGATAGTGTGGGTTCTGAGGCTTCTGTACCTCTTTCCTGATAACAGCAGCGAGAAAAGAGCATGGCCTGGATGGTGGAGTTCTTTGATGATGGATGCTGTTCTCCTGCAACAGTGCTTCTTGTAGATGTGCTCAGTGGTGGGAAGGGCTTTATCCATGATGGACTGGGCTACTTTTTATTGGCTTGAACTAGGCTTTTCCATTCAAGAGCAATGGTGTATCCATACTCTCCACCACACATCTACATAAGTTTGTCAAAGTTTTAGATGACATTCTGAATTTTTGCAAACGTCTAAGAAAGTAGAAGCATTGCTGTGCCTTCTTTGTAATGGCAATTACATGCCAGATCCCCTGCAATGATAACACCGAAGAATTTAAAGTTGTTGACCCTCCCCACCATTAACCTTTTGTTGAGTTGCCTTATGGACCTCCAGTTTCCTCCTCCTTTAGTCAATAATCAGCTCTTCGGTTTTGCTGACATTGATGGAGAGGTTGATGTTGTGGCACCATTCAGCCAGATTGTCACTCTCCCTCCTATACGCTGATTCATCACCACCTTTGATTCGGCCAACGACAGTGGTGTTATCAGTAAACTTAAATATAGCATTGGAGCTGTACTTAGCCTCGCGGTCGTTGGTATAAAGCAAGGAATGTTTTTGCAGCTACTCATATTGCTTTATACATGAGAGCAATATTAGCATACTTCCAAAGTTGCATTTTGTCTCCCTTTTCACTGAATGCACTTTCTCCTGTTGTCTATTTTCAGCCTGGCTTTGTGTAACTGCATGTTTGAATACTTGTACAAAATTGACTGTCCAGCAATGTAGCCTTCATTCAAGATGAATTCCCAGATCCTATGTATAATCAACAAATCCTTCAAACCTCCAACTTCCTGCTAATAATCTTAAGTTGGTTAAGAAGCATTAAAAGACCTTCCCTGTACCTCTCTTGAGTATAAAGAACCAGTAACGATCATCCGTATCTGGGCAAGTTGTAATGTGCTTTAATGCAATGCATCTAATGCATTCTCCTGGGTCTCAGAAGAGAGCTTAAATGGTACAATTTCCTCTTCTTGTAACTAATGAAACACTTTCAACTTCTCCAGTTTTATCTCCTATGGCCAGCTCAGTTTACAATATGAACTCTTCCATGTAATGTCTCATTCTTCAGACAAATTACTTTCCAGGAAATCAAGTGGCTCAGCTGGTTGTCTTTAGTAATGTTCTCTCTTAATTGAATTATTGACCGCAAGTCTCTTGATGCATATCACATGTTGCCTCATCATAGAGTTATCATACCTGGCATTTGATACTGCTTTGCGAATCAGACAAGGTTTCTAAATTTTTTTTCAGAAATGCTGGCTGATTAAATCCCAAGAAAATTAGTTACTTTTGATCAACAATAAGTGTACTTCTAAATAAAATACAAGTGTAAACTTGTCAAGGTAAAATTTTCTCACTGTGACATACTCTAGAGATAGACTGACTTTTAGCAAGGTCAATTGTCTTTCTAAAGTACTGAGCACTGGTCACGTGAAGCAATTCTTAAAGAGGTACCAACCACTGTATTAGAGTATTACATGTGAAGTTACTACAGATAATTTAAAAACATTAAGGCATTCACTATTGTAAGATAACCATATACAAAGATCTAATAAATTTCATGACTATCTAATTATATTTTTGAGATTACTGTACTTCACTTTAAAATTAGTGCATGCAAATACTGCTACTTGGCTTTTTCCATTTTCTTTGAAACATGCCAATAATAGGCAATGCTTCTAAACAAAGTAGTAGTTCTGATTCACAAGTAATCAGATTCAATGTGATGTGCATAGGCTTTGTTGTTTAATACTGCCTATTGTGAACCTGAATCATTGGGATAAAATATTTCCTTTCGAATTTACGACAATTTGCCTTAATTTAGAGCTTCTACTTGGCTCTTTCCCACCCTCCATCTACCACCTTCCCTAAATAAAGACCCGAAAAGCATAAATATTTAGTTCTCAGTCAAAATGACTAACCTTAATCAAAATTGTGAAGTATTTACATGAGTTGGAATGTCTCTCAGGTCTTTCACCAGTGATTTCTGGAAAATAACTGCATATGGGTATTGCAATATCCGAAGATTTATGCTTGATCCACAAATCAATAATTGACTTCTACTTTAATGTCTTTACAATCAATATTGGTAAGAAGAGCATTTTTTTGCTGTTGTACAATCTCTCCTGCCCCACTCCTGAATACATTGGCTTATGCTGGGATATATCTCTGTTTTGAGGGTTGAATTATTCATGTATGAGTGCTTTTTATTTGCTTATTGTTTGGCAATATTGAGACAAAAAAATTGGGCAAATTCAGCCATTTTCTAGGTCTATAATAAACTGAATAGGTCTATAATAAACTGCATTAGCAATAAAAATACCTGCTTATTCTAAATGATTCACGGACATTTGATGTATAGTATTCTGGATTGTTCCTTTGTAATGCCACCTATCAACTCCACTCACCCCCATGTTACCTTTGTAACAACACTGGGTATAGGTTTCTATTACATTTAAAAATACATGTGATTGATTTGTGACCGCTTAACAATAATACACGTTTTTGAAAGCCATGCTCTTAAAACAATGTACTTAGTTGACAGTACAAAATTATTGTCAAATCAATATTTCATTGGGATAAGTAAAAACTTAATTTTTGCTAGGTAGACATTGATGGATGATTTACTTTTCCCCCAGTTAATATAAATCAAAACTGAACAACATAAGTCCTAAATATGCTATAGACATTGTCTAGGACATCTCATAACTGGGAATTCTCAAATTACAATAATTCTGGTTAGTAACTATTTAAAAATGGGATATGATGTGAACAACACTGCATCTTATTCATAGAAATGCTTTCCCAGCCTTCGTTGTTGGATAGACAATAGAATCAGGAATTTTATTTAAAAGAAATCAACATATATATTTTTTAGGGTCAGGAGAATACAAAGTAAAAGGAAGACTCTCCATCTACACTGTCCATACTAGTTCATTTTAAACATTTCTCCAATTTTCCTTTCCTTGCAGATTTTTATAATGTGTGCTAATTTTATGGTATTTTTCAATTTGCACACATAATCTACAAATAACCGCATACTTAAAGCAGTTATTAAAGGTTTTGTAATTTACTAGTATTGATATTTTATCATAATACACAGATTTCTCTCCAAATTCAAAGTGGCTTTAGGAAAATGGTGGACATTTCTAGTTTTACTAATAGAACAATTGACCCATTTTCAGTCTAGCGCTGTATTTTTTGCTTATGCAACTGGAAAAATGGGCCAGAAAATGGCAGATGGAATTTAATACAGACAAGGGTGAGGTGTTGCATTTTGGAAGGACAAATCAAGGTAGGACATACACTGTAAATTGTAGGGCACTGAGGAGTGCAGAGGAACAAAGAGATCTGGGAGTTCAGATATATAATTCCCTTAAAGTGGCATCACAGGTAGACAGGTTTGTAAAGAAGGCTTTTGGCATCCTGGCATTCATAAATCAAAGTATTGAGTATTGGAGTTGGAATGTTATGGGGAGGTTGAATAAGACATTGGTAAGGCCAAATTTGGAGTATTGTGTACAGTTCTGGTCACCTAACTATAGGAAGGATATCAGTAAGGTTGAAAGAGTGCAGAGAAGATTTACCAGGATGTTTCCGGGTCTTCAGGAGTTGAGTTACAGGGAAAGATTGAACAGGTTAGGACTTCATTCATTGGGGCATAGAAGAATGAGGGGAGATTTAATAGAGGTTTACAAAATTATGAGGGGTATAGACAGAGTAAATGTGAATAGGCTCTTTCCACTTAGATTAGGAGAGATAAATACGAGAGGACATGGCTTTAGGGTGAAAGGCGAAAGGTTTAAGGGGAACATTAGGGGGAACTTCTTCACTCAGAGAGTGGTGGGAGCGTGAAACGAGCTGCCATCTGACGTGGTAAATGTGGGCTCACTCTTAAGTTTTAAGAATAAATTGGATAGGTACATGGATGGGAGAGGTCTGGAGGGTTATGGGCTGGATGCAGGTCAATGGGACTAGCGGAATAATGTTTCGGCACAGACTAGAAGGGCCGAATGGCCTGTTTTCTGTGCTGTAGTGTTCTATGGTTCAATATTAAGGAGTGATGGAGGGGAAGTCAGCTAAGAATCAGATTTGGTTGGTTGGGTTTTGAATAAAGCCCAGGTTGGGTAAAAACATCACATTCCCTTTCCTAACGAACAACCGTGAGTAATGAACCAGATATTTTCACAGTTGTCACTATCGCCCCTGTTACTTTTTAATTGCGGAGTTGATATATCGAATCACAAACAACTACTGTGAGATTTGAACTTCGGTTTATTAGTCTAAGCCTGGAGTTCAATGTATAATATGATGCAGCTTTTGAACCCATAAAATTGTCCCATACCTTTACGAAAATGAAAAAAACTGCAACAACTGAAAATCTGAAATAAAAACATCAATGCAGGAAACACTCAGCAAGCTGGGCAGTGTCAATTGAAGAGAAAGAGAATTTTGTTTCAGTCCTGGGACTCATGGTCATTCCTTGAATTAATTTTTCTTTTTGTCCATTATCTCACAATCAATAGCATGATTTGAAAGACAATGGTAAAAATACCATTACCCAAATTCCTATGGACGAGAACCTACACTTAATGACGCGTATTTCAGTATTGATTTTCAGCCACTAGAGTTGATATGGCAGTTACAGAAAGACTATGATTCTTTGCATGTTTTATCTGTTGCTAAGAGCAGAAGGCCAGGCAATGTTATCAGAAAGAGAAACGAGCCAATATCACAGATGGAAGGCTGGCAGGAATGTCTAGCTCTCATACAATTAGAAATAAAGAGTGAGTTACTTAGAATTGAAGAACTCAGTAGAGTCTAATATGTCCAGACAGATGAAGTATTGTTCTTCTCGCTTGTGTTAGACTGTGTTGTAACAGTGCAGGTGGCCACAGACAGATGGTTCAGAATGGGTATGTGATAGAAAATTAAAGTGGCAGGCAGCCAGAAGCTCAGAGTCACTCCATGAACTGACCTTCAAAATGGTCACTCAATATGTCTATTTGGTTTCTCCAACTTTACTTCATTTTGTCTCACTGTATCAGAGAGGCTCCCCTTGTCTAGCCAGCCTTCTGCAACTAAAAACTAAATTATTTTCTCTTTCCAAGTTCTGATGAAGTGTTGGCTGTTTTTCCCTTTACAGATACTGCCTGAGGCATTTCCAAATTTTCTATATTAGATTTACAATATCTGAAATCTTTTTCATTTCTGCCTTTTACTATGACTTGCCTCAAGTCATACTGACCTCTATAATAGAACAATCTGCATCCTGCATCCAGTTATTGCTTTTCTCTTACAATTTTTTGATATATAAATGTGATGAAATAATCTATATGGATGGGATCCAAAACAAAGTTTTTCACTGTACCTTGGTACATGTGATATTACTAAAACAATTTACCAATATTATCTGTTTATCTACTGCCCTAAAAATAGATTACACATACCTTGTATTTCATTTGCAAATACTGACTACAACCTACCACCAAATTATGTGCAGTAACAGTTTGGGATTGTGAAACTATACAAGTGTACTCTTGCCACTTCCTAGCTGGAGAACACTTCCTGAGCCAAAATGAAAAAGAGGTACAGATAAATTTGTCAGATAGAAGAAATTTGCTCATGTCATCTGCTGATTGTAAATAACAATACAAATTGGGAGGGATGTGGGATATGAAGGATTTGATGAGGACACCACCTTTGGTGGTTTCAGTCCTCTAGCTGGTTACAGCTTCAAAAACAAGACTGCTAAAATCACAAAAATTTCCTCTCCTAAATGGAATGAAATAGTCTTCAGATTACTTCCCTTAGTACCTAGTGTCTGAAGTTAAGGAAAATATTGAACAAGCAAATGCAGATTAGAGCTGAAACTCATTCCAGTGCTGTGATCTCAACATAAGCCCAAAGTGAACTTCCTGGATTCTCTCAAAATCAAGACACAGGAAATCCTTAAAACAAGATTTCTCAGCTGTTAGCTTCTGTTTGCTTGTTAAGTTTATTTGGCTGTAACATTAGCTACATAGAAGCTATACTTCTGAAGGTAGTACCGTTAGTAACCCATTGTAATCGCACTTTGATAGATTAGTTGTTGAATATCCTGCAGGGTATCATTAGTTAAGAGTGAATGAACTTGCTTGGCTGAAGGAGCTACATACAAAAATACTGAACTGATAGATTTCATGGGAGGACAGGAATGAATGGCATGCAATTGCTGACATTGTTGGCCTGATTTGGCTCAACTCCATGGAAATCTGTGCTTTATTATGTGTTGTATGCAATTATCACTAAACTGCACACTTCAGTTCTAAGAAAAATGAGATATAGCTTTTAGAGAAACATTAGCAGCTCCCCTTGCAGATTCTGAAGTACGGTATTAATGAAGAAAAGACTAATTCCTGCATTTATATGAAGTAATATTTTAACTTTGCAAAGCTTACTAAACTTTCATTCTTAAAACCAGAAATTTCTGACCTGGGAGTAATTTATTCAGTCCATATGTTAAAGCAAATTGAATAAAATCATTGTTCAGACTAACTCCACTTCCCCAGTTCTCAATCCATAGTCCCATAAACTATAAATAAGTTATCTTTTGATGTGATTTTCTTCCTCCACCGCTCAAGACCCTACCACTTCTGGATTTAAAAAAAATTCTTAAATGTCCTTTTAATCTTTTTTCGAATTATATAAATTCCATATGTTTAGGTTATTTCATTCACAAGTTCCTGCTGAAATCTTTCAAGCTTACTTGCCAAGTATATCTCATTCTCATACAGCAAATTATTTTCTAATTATGACAAATTACTATCAAAGTTATAAATAAAATCAATTATCATTTTATACAAGTACACTTGCCAAATTTTGTGCTGCAAGTTGTTTTGACAAAAGGATAGTTTCCTACAAGTTACTGAGCTCAGCAACTCAGTGGTGAAGCCATCATTGCCCTAAATTCAGATTGAATAAATGGAACAAGAGCACAAACTAATACTTCTGTGATGTAGCTAAAAATTAATATGGCGAAATCAAGAAAATATGTAGATACTACTGAAGTAGATGTTACTATTGGTATAGTAGAACAGAAGTAGGAATATGTCATCAACCTTATTTAGCCTTTATAACATCATTGTTGTTTTTTTACTTCAGCTTCAGCTGCTTGGTCCAAATTTATCTCTCCAGATCTATTGATCACATTAAATATACTCACAACTAAGTGCCATAATTCCATTAAAGTAGATTATTCCAAAGACTTAAAATGTTTTACACTTGCTTATTTTAGTCTTAAATTGTTAAGCCTTCATTCTGTGACTATAGCCCATAAAGTCCAGGCATTCCTTCTAATTAAGAGAAACTGCCGCAGAGCAAATGTGAGACTGCAATGTATAGAGATTACATTACTGTACTAATGAACAGCAGACAAGAGGTCAAATTGCATGTAAGTGCAATTCCCATCATATCATCTGGGGAATTTCAACTCAGTTAATTAAAGCAATGGAGAATAAAACTACTTGTAACTGTAATGGTGACTATGATAAAATTTTCAGTCACAAAAAACATGGAACAAATCTAATCCAGCTGATAAGATCCACAAGACTTTTTTCAATCATCAATGTGATGGAAGATGTTATTATCAAAATTGCCTACACATTGAGCCAGCTCATTGATGTTGGGCTTAGGTACTTGGTAGACTACTGTGCTCCAGGCTTTAATGCATGATAAACAAAAAAGGAGCTGAGTTCAAGAGGTGAGGCAAGAACATTAAGACATTTATTATCAAGGACTTAATTGCATGAAGACTTATATTAGAGAGCCCAAGCCAAAACTGAAAACAGTAGGAATCAGGGAAAAAAGAAATTTAGAGACTGCAGATTCTGGAATCCAGAGAACAGAAAATGCTCTAGAAGAAGTCAGTGGGCCAGGCGGCATCTATAGAGGGAAATGGACAGTTGATATTTTGAGCCAGGACCCTTCATCTGGACAGATAAGGGGTCTTGACCCAGTCATCAACAATACATTTCCCTCCATAAATGCTGCCTGACTCACTGAATTCCTCCAGTACCTTTTGTGTTATCTAGAAAAACAATCAGTGTCAGTGGTACCTTGATGCAACAAAGAAGAAAAGCAAAGTTAGTAGTTAGCCTTAAATTATTTAAGGCACTTTCATAAATAATTAATTTTCATCTGATTACCTTCACCCTATCTTAAGGTGGGAGCTTTACAAATGATTGCTGTGTTGAGTTTCTTTCCCACGTCCACATTTATAAGTTCAAGATTACATAAAGCTTGAGATGATAAAGAGTAAAAAATATTGTTGTCAAAAAGGTGCCAAGCAATTATCCTCTCCTTAAAGAAACAGATTAATCACTTCCCTTTGACATTCAATGGCATTATACTCCAATTCATCACCATCAGCATTAGTGCCCCATATTATCCCAGTGCAATATTTGCCCGGGGTTTAACAGTACAGCCTGTATTGCAGCAACAAGAGCAAATTAAAATATGCATTCTGTGGCAGCTAACTCACCATGGAAATTTCAGAGTCTTTTGGTCCTTTACGAGGCACGCGAAGACATTCCAATTGCCTGGATAAGCTTCAACATCTGTCAAGAAACTGGATGCCATCCAGGGCAAATGCCTATGCGATTTACTCTCCATACATTATTCTGAAATGCTGCCCAACGTAGTATCACAAGCTGGATTGACAGTTTGTCAGCACTTTGTCAACAATACTTTCCTGACCCATGACCTCTATTTCCAAGAATACTGGGAATGCAGGCACATGGAAGCACCATCAGCTCTGAGTAATATATCACATTGATTTAGAAATATAGCACTTCACACTCTGGGGGTATTTCACATGAACTGCAGCTGCTCACCACTACATTTTCAAGTGGGAATTACACTGGATAATAAATCATTGGCCTTGCCAAGAGCACCCATATTCAGTAAATGAGTAAAACAAAACTATCAAGAGTTTGAGAATTGTATACATATTAATGTGATGACTTCTTATTCTCCTAAATTCAATATTTGCTGCTGTTCTATTCACTCTCCTCTTGATAAATTCTCAATCTAAAAGTCAATATGTTGGATATTCCCTGCACCCTCTCTAAATCAATTATATGCTCCTTTAATTAAGGGTACCATGTCAAATACTTGTCACTTTGTTTGTACTATTACCAAATTCCTATGCAATTACTCTTATTCTCCAATCTTCTGGCAATAAAGGTTAATCTCCTAATTGCTTCATGTATATACATGTTACCCTTTTTGTACTTATTTAAAATGAGCCCAAAATCAATATTTCTAGTCACCAGCCTTTTAAAATCCATCACATTTTTCTATTATTCCTACCAGTATAGATTATTCTCCAACATTAAGTTCAATTTGCTACTTTCTTTCCTGATCACTAAAACTGTCACGAGGAATTCTGCAGATGCTGGAAATTCAAGCAACACACATCAAAGTTGCTGGTGAACGCAGCAGGCCAGGCAGCATCTCTAGGAAGAGGTACAGCCGACGTTTCAGGCCGAGACCCTTCGTCAGGACTAACTGAAGGAAGCGTTAGTAAGAGATTTGAAAGTGGGAGGGGGAGGGGGAGATCCAAAATGATAGGAGAAGACAGGAAGGGGAGGGATGGAGCCAAGAACTGGACAGGTGATTGGCAAAGGGGATATGAGAGGATCATGGGATAGGAGGCCCAGGGAGAAGGAAAAGGGGGAGGGGGGAACCCAGAGGATGGGCAAGGGGTATAGTCAGAGGGACAGAGGGAAAAAAAGAGTGAGAGAAAGAATGTGTGTATAAAAATAAATAACGGATGGGGTACGGGGGGAGGTGGGGCATTAGCGGAAGTTAGAGAAGTCAAAGTTCATGCCATCAGGTTGGAGGCTACCCAGATGGAATATAAGGTGTTGTTCCTCCAACCTGAGTGTGGCTTCATCTTTACAATAGAGGAGGCCGTGGATAGACATGTCAGAATGGGAATGGGATGTGGAATTAAAATGTGTGGCCACTGGGAGATCCTGCTTTCTCTGGCGGACAGAGCATAGGTGTTCAGCAAAACGGTGTCCCAGTCTGCGTCGGGTCTTGCCAATATATAGAAGGCCACATCGGGAGCACCGGACGCAGTATATCACTCCAGCCGACTCACAGATGAAGTGTCGCCTCACCTGGAAGGACTGTCTGGGGCCCTGAATGGTGGTAAGGGAGGAAGTGTAAGGGCATGTGTAGCACTTGTTCCGCTTACAAGGATAACTGCCAGGAGGGAGAACAGTGGGGAGGTATGGGGGGGACGGGGACGAATGGACAAGGGAGTCGCGTAGGGGGCGATCCCTGCGGAAAACAGAGAGAGAGGGGAGGGAAAGATGTGCTTAGTGGTGGGATCCCGTTGGAGGTGGCGGAAGTTATGGAGAATAATATGCTGGACCCGGAGGCTGGTGGGGTGGTAGGTGAGGACCAGGGGAACCCTATTCCTAGTGGGGTGGCGGGAGGATGGAGTGAGAGCAAATGTGCGTGAAATGGGGGAGATGCGTTTGAGAGCAGAGTTGATGGTGGAGGAAGGGAAGCCCCTTTCTTTAAAAAAAGAGGACATCTCCCTCGTCCTAGAATGAAAAGCCTCATCCTGAGAGCAGATGCGGCAGAGACGGAGGAATTCCAAGAAGGGGATGGCATTTTTGCAAGAGACAGGGTGAGAAGAGGTATAGTCCAGATAGCTGTGAGAGTCAGTAGGCTTATAGTAGACATCAGTGGATAAGCTATCTCCAGAGACAGAGACAGAAAGATCTAGAAAGGGGAGGGAGGTGTCGGAAATGGACCAGGTAAACTTGAGGGCAGGGTGAAAGTTGGAGGCAAAGTTAATAAAGTCAATGAGCTCTGCATGCGTGCAGGAAGCAGCGCCAATGCAGTCATCGATGTAGCAAAGGAAAAGTGGAGGACAGATACCAGAATAGGCACAGAACATGGATTGTTCCACAAAGCCAACAAAAAGGCAGGCATAGCTAGGACCCATATGGGTGCCCATAGCTACACCTTTAGTTTGGAGGAAGTGGGAGGAGCCAAAGGAGAAATTATTAAGAGTAAGGACTAACTCCGCTAGACGGAGCAGAGTGGTGGTAGAGGGGAACTGATTAGGTCTGGAATCGAAAAAGAAGCGGAGAGCTTTGAGACCTTGCTGATGGGGGATGGAAGTATATAGGGACTGGACATCCATGGTGGAAATAAAGCGGTGGGGGCCAGGGAACTTAAAATCATGAAAAGTTTAAGAGCGTGAGAAGTGTCACGAACGTAAGTAGGAATGGATTGAACAAGTGGGGATAAAACTGTGTCGAGGTATGCAGAAAGAAGTTTGGTGGGACAGGAGCAAGCTGAGACAATAGGTCTGCCAGGACAGGCAGCTTTGTGGATCTTGGATAGGAGGTTTCAAATCTCTTACTAACTCTTTCTTTATTTAGTCCTGACGAAGGGTCTTGGCCTGAAACGTCGACTAAAACTGTCTCTGTCCCTTTGTACCATTTCTGAACCTTCTTCATAGCTTATCATTTCATTTAACTTTGCACTTTCAGCAAGCTTCAATACACTAACCTTTAAATCACTGAAATACATTCAGTAGCCACTTTAGGTACACCTGTACACTTGTTCATTAATGCAAATATCTAATCAGCCAATCATGCGGCAGCAACTCAATGTATAAATGCATGCAGACATAGTCAGGAAGTTCAGGTGTTGTTTACACAAAATAACAGAATGGGAAAGAAATATGATCAAAACGACTTTGACCATGGACTGATTGTTGTGCCATTTGGGGGGTGGGGTATGGTTTGAGTATCTCAGAAACGACGATCTCTTGGGATTTTCATGCATAATAGTCACTGGAGTTTACAGATAATGGTATAAAAACCAAAAGAAAAACATGCAGTGAGCGCTGTTTCTGGGGGCAAAAATGCCTTGTTAATGACGAAGGTCAGAGAAGAATGGCCAGTCTGTTCAAACTGACAAGAAGGTGACATTAACTCAAACATCCACATATTACAAACATGGTGTACATAAGAGCATCTCTGAAGGCACAGCATGTTGAAGCTTGAAGTAGGTGGCCTAAACAGCAGCAGAAGACCACATTGGGTTCCTCTCCTCTACTTAATTAAGTGGTCACTGAGTGTAAAAAATGCTGTTTACTTCTGTCTTCTATTTATGACCAATCCTCAATCCATGCTAATATTTCACCCAATATCCTATGTACCCTGTATCAGTGGAATTGTATTAAACGCCTTTGGAATTTCCATATATATTGAATATATTCTTCATTTTCCCTATTAGTTGCATCCTTAAGAAAGTTCCTAATAGTTTATTCAAAAACAATATTATCAAGTAATATTGACCCTTGAACAAAATATTATGATCTTCAGTGTCTATACTTGCATTTCTAATAGTAGAGTGTACTGTTTTACCTCTTATTAATGTCAAACTATGTAGTTGATTTTTCCACATTTTCTTTCTCTTCTGTCCCACCACTCTCCCAATCCCTTAAGATGAGAACTGAAATCTGAGCAATATTATGGTTTGAAAGCATTCACTATGTCTACTACCAGATCATTAAAAATGATAAGCTGTAGTTGTCTCTTAGTATCATTCATTTCTACAGTACTTTTCTCTATTAATACTGTTAAATTCTGCATATTCATTGGACATTTAATTCCCACTGTTTCTGCTTTTTTTCTTTGTCTTGTACAGTGAAGACGGATAAATTATATTTATCTCTGTCCTTTCTTTATTTCGCCATTATAGTTTCTCCAGTCTGTATCGTAAAGGGCCTTGAGGATGGGGAACAGCTGATAGCATTGCCAGTGATGCCTACATTCTTGCAGTTTAAAAGTACAAATGCACTCTTGCAATTTTTATTTCTTATTCAGACTCTTAAACCCAGTTTTAACATTCCATGCCAGATTATTCATTTTGTTTTCCCCATTTGTCAATCATAGTTGTCCTTCACTGATTATTTTGACAATTTTTGAGACCCTTTTAATCTAAACCATCCTTAACTTTTCTAGTTAATGACAGTTACATCATATTTCCAATATGAATGCATATTTGCTGAGAATTATGAATTAGTTCTCTACTCATGCGTTCATCATTCATATGAGCTTTATCGTCAGATAATTATGGAACTTCCTCATGATATCTTATTTTGCTCAGGTTGAAATAGTGGCAGATTGGAAGATAATATTCTAAAATATTTATATATGTATTCCTATGAATTCCAATGCTCTCTAATCGCATTAATGCATTGCTTTGGTTGCTGTCCCTGGACCTTAAAATTCACTTATGCCAAAGTACACAAAAACATGCCAGAAAATATTCCTCTCCACAGTCCCTACAGGCCTTGTCCAGTCTCTGTTTGGAGTAAAATTGCATTTGGATGACTGAGAGTGCAATATGTGCACTAGTATCAGGACATCCTTGGATACTGGAGATGGAAGACAAACCACAACAGATAAGAGTGAATCTAAAACACTGCCAGCACCTTTGAAGGGGGAAATTAGAATCAGGACAAGTGTTATTAGGAGATTGCACTGCAGTTGATAGTTGAGGAGTAGAATGAAGCTCTACCTATTGTTGCTCCCACCCCTATACACAATTGCCGGTGCATAGGGGTTGGGGCAACAGTTTATATCAGTTTTTCACTTAGTACTGGGTTGGCAGTGTGAGATTAAGCTCAGTTTATCATGGGGCATTGCAAAGTCAAATATTTAGAACTCAAATTCCTATGAAAAGCTTGAGAATTGATGTTGTGTATTACTGATATAGAAAGGGCAATGAAATTACATAAGTGAGCCATTAGTAGAAAAATGTCTGGTCAAATTTCAATTGATGTTATTCAACCAGGAAGTGGTTACAGGCATGACTCACTGTAGATTAAGTTAAGTTAAATCATCAGTCATATGAATTGGGTTTTAAAAAATGCCATGAGGTGCATTTTTGGAACAAGAGGGCTCATTTGTTATATTGTCTGGAAGTAGTGTGATGAACATCTGTTTGACTGTGGATCTGCCTACTTACAAGTGTTTCCCAATTTGGAATACCATTAGATGTTGGTTTTGTTACAATTTGCAATGCCTTCATAACATTGCAATCAATTTTAATGGATCTGCTAAATATCTGAGATACCTGTTGTTATTACGTTGTGATTCCATTTTCTGTGTCTATTGCATCATAAAATGACGCACCATATGGCTACCAAATTTTCCGTCAATCATTTGCTCAGTGCTTATGTTCTCCAAGAGTAGCATTTACCTTCATAATGTCTTTTTATTTGTGGGAACATGAGAAGAGAGTATAATGTTTGGACAGAAATTGGGCTTTGGAATTAGTGTTTTGAAAACATTTTCTCAACTGAAGTTTAGAATTCAGAAAGTATTTGCAGAATTCATAACAGATGATGAGTAGTCATGTTTATATGTGGCCTCATTGTAAACTCCACAGTCACAATTGACAACATCTCTGTAGATCACCTATATTTGATTCCTTCATACTAGCAGAATAGTGTCCACTTTTGGGAACATATTTACTGAATATCATTATCATACTTTTCCAACGTCCAATTCAAAGTGTGATCTATAGTTTTACATATTAGGAAGCAGCAATTGAGCCTCTATCCTCCACCAAATGACAGTTAATTATCATTCATCAATGATTTCTCCTATTCTACTTGTTAACTTTTGTGCTTACTTTCCTGGAATCTGATCCTGTATGTTGTGTGACATGAACAGAATTTTTCTGTAAGTGTTTGGATTCTTTGACTAGATTGGATTTGTATCATTCCAAGCCTAGTTACCATTAATATTTAATATATTTTTCTTTAACTTCCGCCATAAATCCCCCCCCTTTAAATTATTCAATAAGCAATTGACAGATGTGTTTGTAAGCATGAACATGTGAACTAGTTTGCTTGTCAATATATTCTTTTAGTAGAGAGATTAACAATGGGTATAGAATAACAGGAATATTTACTGAGTAAGGATAGTTTTAATTGCTACGCGTCCTTTCTAACCTCTATTTCAATAGGTATGAAAATAATTTCTGTTATAAAGCTGTTCAGCTGTTCCACAGCCAAACTACTTGTATCTGTCATACTTATGGGAAGATTTTCACACAAGTCTTCAAAAAACATAGGGATTTAAATTTGTGTTCATTGACAAATGAATAAATACAATATATTCTCTTCTGGTTGCAAAATTTGAAGCGAATGAGATTTCAGAAATGAGATAAAATGAATATGAGCAACTATATTGTATACTTAGCACACATAAATATAATTTCTACCCAGTATTTATCAGAAGACCAAAAAAGGAATTAATCTATCCCAGTTAAGCAGCGTCAAATAAATTTGCTACTTCTCCAGTGAAAAGTATACAATATACTTTTCAGCAACAAAAGAATCAAGAGAAGAACACTTTATAACCTCTCTAATTCATAATATTTTCCCAATGTTGTACAATGAGCTGGGTACTTGAGGTGTTTTACTATGTTAATCGATTTATTCAATTCAGATTGCTGATAAATTATCCAATTTATGTTTTGCACAACTTGAAAATTAAGCATGGAGATGGGTAAAATATAAAAATAGAGGAAGATACAGGTGTCCCCCGCTTTTCGAATGTTCGCTTTACGAAGCCTCACTGTTACGAAAGATCTACATTAGTACCCTGTTTTCGCTAACAGAAGGTGTTTTCACTGTTACGAAAAAAATCAGCGCGCGATAAAAGGCAGCGCGCGCCCCGAGCAGTCGCTCTCCCCCAGATTCGGAACGGCATTGCTTTAACATGTGCCTGTGAGCAGCCGTTTGCAAGATAAGTTCTGAGATATTGGAAAAGCCTGAAAGAGCTCGTAAGGGTGTTACACTCAGCGTAAAACTAGACATAATTAAGCATTTTAATCGTGATGAACGAAGTAAGGACAAACGTGAGTTTGGCTTGTGGAAGCTGATGAAGATGAAGTTGAAGAGGTCTTGGCATCCCATGGCCAAGAACTGATAGATGAAGAGCTGATGCAATTGGAAGAGGAAAGGATAACAATCGAAACCGAATGCAGCAGCGAAATGAACGTGAAGCAACTGCGTAAGATTTTCGTTGCAATGATAAATTACGACTTTAATTTTGAAAGGGTACGTAGGTTTAGGGGATATTTGCAAGATGCTTTGAGTCCTTACAAAGAACTATATGATAGAAAAACGCACGAGGCTCAGCAGTCAAGCAAGCCTTCCACATCAGTCACAGCAGATGACGAACCTTGACCTTCAACATTGAGGCGGGCAGTCACAGGAGAATCATAGTCATAGTCATATTTTATTGATCCCGGGAGAAACTGGTTTTCATTACAGTTGCACTATAAATAATAAATAGTAATAGAACCATAAATAGTTAAATAGTAATATGTAAATTATGCCAGTAAATTATGAAATTAGTCCAGGATCAGCCTATTGGCTCAGGGTGTCTGACCCTCCAAGGGAGGAGTTGTAAAGTTTGATGGCCACAGGCAGGAATGACTTCCTATGACACTCTGTGCTGCACCTCGGTGGAATGAGTCTCTGGCTGAATGTACTCCTGTGCTCACCCAGCACATTATGTAGTGGATGGGAAACATCGACCAAGATGGCATGCAACTTAGACGGCATCCTCTTTTTAGACACCACTGTGAGAGAGTCCAGTTCCATCCCCATAACATCACTGGCCTTACGGATGAGTTTGTTGATTCTGTTGGTGTCTGCTACCATCAGCCTGCTGCCCCAGCACGCAACAGCAAACATGATCATGAGACGGCTCTGACCCTTCTTGTAGACAGCCTGAGTGTTCTTTGACCAGTCCAGTTTATTGTCAATTCGGATCCCCAGGTATCTGTAATCCTCCACCATGTCCACACTGACCCCCTGGATGGAAACAGGGGTCACCGGTACCTTAGCTCTCCTCAGGTCTACCACCAGCTCCTTAGTCTTTTTCACATTAAGCTGCAGATAATTCTGCTCACACCATGTGACAAAGTTTCCTACTGTAGTTCTGTACTCAGCCTCATCTCCCTTGCTGATGCATCCAACTATGGCAGAGTCATCAGAAAACTTCTGAAGATGACAAGACTCTGTGCAGTAGTTGAAGTCCGAGGTGTAAATGGTGAAGAGAAAGGGAGACAAGACAGTCCCCTGTGGAGCCCCAGTGCTGCTGATCACTCTGTCGAACACACAGTGTTGCAAGCACATGTACTGTGGTCTGCCAGTCAGGTAATCAAGGATCCATGATACCAGGAAAGCATCCACCTGCATCACTGTCAGCTTCTCCCACAGCAGAGCAGGGCGGATGGTGTTGAACGCACTGGAGAAGTCAAAAAACATGACCCTCACAGTGCTCGCTGGCTTGTCCAGGTGGGCGTAGACACGGTTCAGCAGGTAGACGATGGCCTCCTCAACTCCTAGTCGGGGCTGGTAGGCGAACTGGAGGGGATCTAAGTGTGGCCTGACCTTAGGCCAGAGCAGCTCCAGAACAAGTCTCTCCAGGGTCTTCATGATGTGGGAGGTGGGAGGTCTTCATGATGTAGGAGAAGATGAGCTGCCTACTGTCATGTAAACAGACGACGAGATGACACCCCAGTGTCCCACCACCCCAACCCCCGGGCCACAGACAGATACCAATTCGCGGAGAATGCAGCGGTAGCCGGGAGGCACACAGCACATCTTTAAGAAAAAAGCCGAAATAAATATGCTAATTAATTAGGTGCCACCCCACACGTAAATGTCGGCCCAGATCAGAGGAGATGCAATCGGCAATCAGCACTGATCTGGGCCGACAATTACAAGTCGGGCGGCACCTAATTAATTAGCATGTTTATTTCGACTTTTTTCTTAACGATGTGCTGGGTGCCTTCTGGCTACCGCTGGACCCCTGCATGTTTCGCGGCAATGTATCGATCGGCAGCCTGGAGGGTGGGGGCCACTGCACCAGCCAACCTGTGACGACTCAGTCTAACACACCATCATCAGTGTGCTCTGCGCTGTCTTCCCAATTCCCGTAAGTGATACTACACCGTACATACATTATTTCTACTTTATATAGGCTGTGTATTTTTACGTGTTATTTGGTATGATTTGGCAGCTTCATAGTTTAAAGGTTACTGGAGAGGGCTTGCGCTGTGTTTCTTCCAACAGCGCTTGCGTGAGATTTTCTGCCGAGAGCGCTTGCGTGAGATTTTCGCTTCGGCGAACAGTGCGGCAATGACTGTGGAAAAGTATTTCTACTTTATATAGGCTGTGTATTTATCATATTATTCCTGCTTTTACTATATGTTACTGTTATTTTCGGTTTTATGTGTTATTTGGCATGATTTGGTAGATTATTTCTGGGTCTGCGAATGCTCACAAAATTTTCCCATATAAATAAATGGTAAGTGCTTCTTCGCTTTACGGCATTTCAGCTTATGAACCATTTCATTGGAACGCTCCACCTTCGAATGACGGGGGAAACCTGTATTCAACACCAGGTATGGTTTGCCTTTTCACAGGTTTTGAGTTAGCTGAGTGATAAGGAAACATCTTATTAGACATGTTTGGACAAAAGTGGAAACAATATTTAAACACCAGATCTAAGGTCAATCTATGCATTTAGATACACCTGATCTGGAAGTTCAAATCCTTTAGCGTTAGCTGATAAAGAGAAAGATACACTCCTTGTATTCTAACCAACATTTTCCCTTCAACAACTGCAGGTGAACCACAGGTTACAGTATTTGGATTATGGAAAATTACCCTTAAGATATTCAAAAATCACTTCCAAAGAGCCAAGATACAGAATAAAACTTGCTCTCACAGAATTCATGTCGAGAAAAATAAACACAAAAAAAAATGGTTTTTTTGCTTTGTATTTTTATTTCCAATGTGTATTTTTAATACAGGAGTAGATAATGTGTGGATAATGTATTTTCTATGTTGTTCTCTTTTTTTCCTCTCATAATTTTCCATATTATTTATCCTCATAATATCTAAATTAGGGTCAGCAAATTTGTGCAAGTTGTAAACTGCAACAACTATTGTTACTTGTTATGAGTTAGATTAGATTATTAGATTATGATGACACGCAGTCCTCTTTTTATTGTCATTTAGTGATGCATGCATTAAGAAATGATACAATGTTTTTCCAGAATGATATCACGAAAACACATGACAAGCCGACTTAAAAACTAACAAAAACAACATAATTATAACATACAGTTACAACAGTGCAAAGCAGTACTGTAATTTGATAAGAACAGACCATGGCACGGTGAAGTCTCAGAGTCTCTGGAAAGTCCCATCATCTCACGCAGACGGTAAACCTCCAGCGCCGCCAACTTGCCGAGGCAGCGTCCTGGAAGCATCCGACCACAGTCCAACTCCGAGTCCGTCCGAAAACTCCGAGCCTTCGGCTGCCTCTCCGACACCGAGCACCATCTCTGCCGAGCGTTCCGACTCCGGCCCCGGCAACAAGCAATAGGCAAAGCCGAGGATTTGGGGCCTTCGCCTCCGGAGATTCTTGATCTCGCAGTAGCAGCAGCAGCGAAGCAGGCATTTCAGAAGTTACTCCAGGTGTTCCTCCGTACTCTCACGGCTGTCTCCATCAAATCCGGATTGTGCACTGCCCCCCCAGTTACGCATACGATATTCATTCGGAACGGCCGCGTGCACTGCGTCGTGCTGCCATCTTCTCTTCCTTCCCTCTTATTAAATTAACTTATACTTTTGAATACATGTCAAATATAGGTATGTCTCCATTCATACTGAAGGTTGGGAGGTGAAGAAGAACCCGGTGACCTGCCTCAATGACTATTGACCAGTAGCACCTAAATCCACAACGGTGAAATGTTTTGAGAGGTTGGTGATGTAACATTTTAACTCCTGCCTGAGAAGTGACTTGAATCCACTGCAATTTGCTGACTAAAGCAACAGGTTCACAGCACATGCCACCTCACTGGATTTTCACTCAACCCTGGAACATCTGCAATCACTTGTGTCTTCAAAGGTAACTGCAGGCCACTTAAGAGATTTGCTTTGGAATCTGATATGGCCGTCTCTCATGTGACCCCATGCAGTGAACCAGCAACTATGTTACTGTCATTACTGCTGAGAGAAACACATCACATAAGAATGCATCTCCACTTATCATATGGGATTCAATGGAAAATGGTGTTTTGCATTATAAAAAATCATGATGCAGATGGTTTACTGGGAACACAAACTCTCAATAAAGCAAAAGTTACTTATACAGCTAAAATGTTAAAACAGATTTCACTTTTTATTTCTGAGATATTGCATAATTGCTTGAATCAACCAAGGATGCTGTACAGGGCTTGAACACTATCATCTCTTATAAAGTTAAATCAAGTGACATAGGCAACAGCAGGAATTCCTGATAAGCTCAATGCCTTCTATACTTGCATTGACCGTTAAAACATGGAGAAGCCATCATGATCCCAAGTCCCACGATGATCCTATGATTTCAGTCTCCGTGGCCAACATGCAAGCAGACTTCAGGAGGGTGAACCCACGAAAAGCATATGGCCCAGATAGGGGACCTCACCAAGTACTAAGAATGTGTGCCGATCAACTGGCTGGAGAATTCACCGAGATCTTTGACCCCTTGATTCAGCAGTGTGAGCTACCCACCTGCTTCAAGCAGGCTTCAATTATATCAATGACCAAGAAGAACGTGGTGACCTGCCTCAATGACTATTGACCAGTAGCACTTAAATCCACGATGGTGAAATGTTTTGAGAGGTTGGTGATGAAACATTTCAACTCCTGCCTGAGAAGTGTCTTGAATCCACTGCAATTTGCTGACCAAAGCAACAGGTTCACAGCAGATGCCACCTCATTGGATCTTCACTCCATCCTGGAACACTTGGACAGCAAAGATGCATACATCAGGATGCTCCTTATTGACTACAGCTCAGCATTCAATACCATCATCCCTACAATACTAATCAATTGGAAACATAGAAAACCTACAGCACAATACAGGCCCTTCAGCCCATAATGCTGTGCCAATCATATACTTACTTTAGAAATTACCTAGGGTTACCCATAGCCCCCTATTTTGTTAAACTCCATTTACCTATCCAGGAGTCCCTTAAAAGTCTCTATCGTATCTGCCTCCACCACCATCGCTGGCAGCCCATTCCATGCACTCATCACTCTCTGTGTAAAAAACTTAGCCCCGAAATCTACTCTGTACCTATTTCTAAGCATATTAAAACTGTGCCCTGTCATGTTAGCCATTTCAGCCCTGGCAAAAAGCCTCTGACTATCCACACAATCAATGCCTCTCATCATCTTATACACCTTTATCAGGTCATCTCTCATCCTCCATCACTCCAAGGAGAAAAGGCCAAGTTCACTCAGCCTATTCTCATAGGGCATGCTCCCCTATCCAGGCAACATCCTTGTAAATCTCTGCACCCTGTCTATAGTTTCCATGTCCTTCCTGTAGTGAGGTGACCAGAACTGAGCACAATACTCCCAACGGGGTCTGACCAGGGTCCTATAAAGCTGTAACATTACTTCTCAGCTCTTAAACTCAATCCCACAGTCGATGAAAGCCAATGCACCATATGCCTTCTTAACCGCACTGTTGCAACGAATGAGGCAAACCCAAGCGCAGGACACAGGCACGGAGATTTAGTTAGGATGCAGATGCAGGCGTAAGCATTGAACGGCAAACAGGAGGGAGAGCAGGAAGGCAGGAGACAGGCAGAATTTATCTTGGCACAGAGAGACTGGGTTTCACAGGTAAACTTCGGAACTGGAGTAGAACTTAGAAAACTGATCTTGACATGGAGAGACTGAGTTTCACAGATAAATCTTGGTACTGAAGCAAAACTTAAGACGCACAATCCTAAACGGCTGGAAAGCGTTAGTTACCACACTGGCAAAACCATCGATCTGGCAAATAGTGGATGCAAAGCCAGGGTTCTTATGCCGCAGGTCTTGATGAAAACCAGGTGTACCACCATCAAAGGGAGTTAGGAGAAAATGGGGAATTAACAGTCGGAACCGTAGCACAATCAAAGGGAATTAGGACAAAATGGCGAATTAACAGTCGGGACTATGACACACACAGCCTACCTGCGCAGCAGCATTGAGTGTCCTATGGGCTCAGACTTCAAGATCCCTCTGATCCTCCACTTTGCCAAGAGTCTTACCATCAATACTATATTCTGTCATCATATTTGACCTACCAAAATGAACCACCTCACACTTATCTGGGTTGAACTCCATCTGCCACTTCTCAGCCCAGTTTTGCATCCTATCGATGTCCCACTGTAATTTCTGACAGCCCTCCACACTATCCACAACACCCCCAACCTTTGTGTCCTCAGCAAATTTACTAACCCACTTCCCCCTACTTCCTCATCCAGGTCATTTATAAAAGTCTCGAAGAGAAAGGGTCCCAGAACAGATCCCTGAGGCATACCACTGGTCACCGACCTCATGCAGAAGATGATCCATCTACAACCACACTTTGCCTTCAGTGGACAAGCCAATTCTGGATCCACAAAGCAAGGTCGCCTTGGATGCCATGCCTCCTTAATTTCTTAATAAGCCTTGCATGGGATACCTTATCAAATGCCTCGCTGAAATCCATATATACTACAGCTACTGCTCTACCTTCATCTACGTGTTTAGTCACGTCCTCAAAAAATTCAATCAGGCTCGTAAGGCACAACCTCCCTTTAACAAAGCCATGCTGACTATTCCTAATCATATTATGCCTCTCCAAATGTTCATAAATCCTGCCTCTCAGGATCTTCTCCATCAACTTACCAACCACTGAAGTAAGACTCACTGGTCTATAATTTCCTGAGCTATCTCTACACCCTTTCATGAATAAGGGAACAACATCTGCAACCCTCCAATCCTCCAGAGCCTCTCCTGTCCCCATTGATGATGCAAAGATCATTGCCAGAGGCTCAGCAATCTCCTCCCTCGCCTTCCACAGTAGCCTGGGGTATATCTTGTCCAGTCCTGGTAACTTATCCAACTTGATGGTTTCTAAAAGCTCCAGCACATCCTTTTTCTTAATGTCTATATGCTCAAGCTTTTCACTCCACTGTAAGTCATCCCTACAATCACCAAGGTCGTTTTCCGTAGTGAATACTGAAGCAAAGCATTCATTAAGTACCTCCGCTACCTCCTCCAGTTCCATACACACTTCCACTGTCACACTTGATTGGTCCTATTCTCTCACGTCTTATCCTTTTACTCTTCACGTACTTGTAGAATGTCTTGGGGTTTTCCTTAGTCCTGTTCGCCAAGGCCTTCTCATGGCCCCTTCTGGCTCTCCTAATTTCATTCTTAAACTTCTTCCTGCTAGCCTTATAATCTTCTAGATTTCTATCTAGCCTTTTAAACCTTTCATAAGCTTTTCTTCTTGACTAAATTTTCAACAGCCTTTGTTCACCATGGTTCCTGTACCCTACCATCCTTTCATTGGAACATACAACAACATACAAAGAACAGCACACAAATATCCCCTAAACATTTGCCACATTTCTGCCATTAATTTCCCTGAGAACATTTGTTCCCAATTTATACTTCCAAGTTCCCACCTGATAGCTTCATATTTCCCCTTACTCCAATTAAATGCTTTCCTAACTTGTCCGTTCCTAACCCTCCCCAATGCTATGGTAAAGAAGATAGAATTATGATCACTATCTCCAAAATGCTCTCCCACTGAGAGACCTGACACCTGACCAGGTTCATTTTCCAATACCAGATCAAGTACAGCCTCTCCTCTTCTAGGCTTACCTACATATTGTATAAGGAAACCTTCCTGAACACTCCTAACAAACTCCACCCCATCTAAACCCCTTGCTCGAGGAAGATGCCAGTCAATATTTGGGAAATTAAAATCTCCCACTATAAAAACCCTGTTATTATTACACCTTTCCAGAATCTGTTCCCTATCTGCTCCTCAATGTCCCTGTTACTATTGGGTGGTCTATAAAAAACACCCAGTAGAGTTAACCCCTTCCTGTTCCTAACCTCCGCCCACAGAGACTAATTAGACAATCCCTCCATGACTTCCTCCTTTTCTGTAACCAAAACATTGGCCTCAATACCTCCCAGTGCAATTGTATCCTCACTTTCCTCACTTGTGGACCCCAGTCAATTCAGATTGGCAACAAAATCTCTTCCATTATCTCCGTTGGCACAGTGCACCAGAAGTTTGTGTGCTTAGTTCCCTGCTCTATTCCCTTTATATTTATGACTGTGGCTAAGCACAGCTCCAATGCTATATTGTTGATGACACCACTGTTGTAGGCTGAATCAAAGAAGGTGATGAATCAGCATATAGGAGGGAGATTCAAAATCTAGCTGAGTTGTGCCATAACAGCAATCTCTTACTCAATGTCAGAAGGACGAAGGAACTAATTATTGACTTCAGGAGAAGAAAAACAGAGTTGCATAAGCCAATCCTCATTGCAGGATTAGACATGGAGAAGATCACCAACTGGATGAACTAGGCTTGTACTCGTTGGAATTTAGAAGATTGAGGGGGGATCTGATTGAAACGTATAAAATCCTAAAGGGATTGGACAGGCTAGATGCAGGAAGATTGTTCCCGATGTTGGGGAAGTCCAGAATGAGGGGTCACAGTTTGAGGATAAGGGGAAAGCCTTTTAGGACAGAGATTGGAAATAACTTCTTCACACAGAGAGTGGTGAATCTGTGGAATTCTCTGCCACAGGAAACAGTTGAGGCCAGTTCATTGGCTATATTTAAGAGGGAGTTAGATATGACCCTTGTGGCTACGGGGATCAGGGGGTATGGAGGGAAGGCTGGTGCAGGGTTCTGAGTTGGATGATCAGCCACGATCATAATAAATGGTGGTGCAGGCTCAAAGAGCCGAATGGCCTACTCCTGAACCTATTTTCTATGTTTCTATGTTTACATTTCTCCGTGTTATTATTTTGGATGACATTTCCTGGGCCTACTATGTATGCAGTTGCAAAGAAAGCACCACTGTGCCCCTCCTTCCTTAGGGGTTTGCAGTGATTTGGCATGACATGTAAAACTTTGACAAACTTCTATTGATGTGCAGTGGAGAGTATATTGACTGGCTGTGTTACAGCCTTGTTTGGAAACACCAGTGCCCATGAATGGAAATTCCAACAAAAAGTTGTAGATACAGCCCAGTCTATCAAGGGTAAAGCCTTCCCAACCATTGAACACATCTGCATGAAGTGCTGTTGCAGGAAAACAGCATCCATCATCAGGAACCCCAACCACCGAGGACATGCTTTCTCCATGCTGCTGTCATCTGGAAGAAGGGACAACAGATTTAGGACTCACACCAACCATTATTGCATACAGTTATTACCCCTCAATCATCATGTTCTTGAAAAAATTGAAATGTTCCCACAACCAATGGATTCACTTTCAAGGACTCTTCACCTCATGTTATTTTTGTATTTGCACAGTTTATTATCTTCTGCACTCTAGTTGAATGCCCAGATTGGGCAGTCTTTCATTGATTTTGTCATGGTTATTATTCTATAGATTTATTGAATATTCACACAAGAAAATGAATCTTAGATTTGTAAGTGGTGACATATATGTACTTTGATTTTCAATTTACTTTGAACTTTGAATTGCTGTGCTGGGAGCAAAGCAGCAGTTATTGAACTTGATGAGAGTATTCTTTGTGAATTGACAACACTTTAAATGGTACACATATCAGTCTTTCAAGCTGCATTTAAGTTGGTCAGTACCATATTTTATTTGCACACATGTAATTAAGTTAATCAATTGGTTAAGTTGCATTCTTTGTCAAATGTTTTCTACAGTTGATCCTAAACAAAAGCATAAAGAATGATTATAGTTTAGCTTTAGTGAACTATTGAATTTGATTCTGTAATAGGCTAATAATTGCACTATTAATCTTTAATTCATAAGATTTTAAATTGAGATACTGAAGTAAGGTGGCAATTAGCTGTTGCAAAGAATGCTGTCAGGGATTTCCAACATGCAAAATAGAAACAGTGCATCCAGAATTCCCAATAAGGAAGCGAACAGTTCTTTAAGATATCATTAAAAGTTTTACATATATACAAATTAATGCAAATACTAAGCTTCATTGGTCCTTTTGATATAATTTCAGATATACTTTCTGAACTATGAGAAAGCAGTCAAGGAGGAAAGATAAACTATATCAGGATCTTCAGGCAAACAAACCCAGGTGCAAAGTAAACTTAAGACTCGAAGGAAGAAAGTGAGGATAAAGAATTATTTGAAGAACATAATAGGAAAAACAAATGACTCAGAGTGAACTTACACGAGAGGGCTACAGTACACAGAATGTTCATTCACTCACATCCCAAATTCAGAACTCAACTCTGAATGCTAGTTGCGATGAACTTAAGTAGTGCTATAGCAAGGGAACCCTGTGCATATCAAAATCACAATTCAACAAGCTAAAAGTAAGAGTCAAAAAACAAGCGGCACAAAAAACACAAGGAAAACTTAACAACTAAATCAGTCACTTAACAAGTTCTAGTTAAAACTGTCGAGCATCTATTCACTACATAACAAACAACAATTAACTCAGAATGGATCAATCACGAGTGTGTTTATTTTACTTACAGCAAGGGAAGACTAGCACTGCACAAGAGATGGTGACAGCTTCAAAATAAAAGACAACATAGTCATTCCTTTATTTGCAAGTGCAGCTTCAGTCCAAAGACATGCTGTATATCCGGCTTAAACAGTATACTTAACATTTTTCCACTAATTGAATCTGTTGGTCTGCAGTTTGTCAAACACTCAGATTTCATCAGCATAATGTTGCACAAACACTATTAGCAAAGCACTCTGGTAAAGTACAGGTTCCATTCTGTAACAAACAAAAATGCCAGTTTGTTACTACAAGTAAAATCATTTTCACATTCCCTCCTTTTTGTCATTGCATGATAACACTACATTTCACCAAATACAGCAATTGAAACGTGCATATATATGTAAATAAAGCCATTATGCAGTTTCAAAGCCATACCCAAAATTCCTTTCTCATCCATCCACTTCAATGAGTACCTGTTCATTTCCTTAATATCCTTTCCTTTATACTGTTACTTCACACAAAAATTGTACAAGAATAATAGCCATTATAATAATACCAATAGTTATACCATACTACAGAATAGTTGTTCATCATCCTCCCAGCATCCCAAATGGCCACCAACCACTTCCCGGAGAGTAATAGTTGTGATACTAATTCCCTACTTTCTTATTTGTGGTAGCTTCTTGGGTGTGTTTTGCCAAGTTAGTTATATTTTTTGATATATCAAGTATGTAAGTACAGCAATCTTGCCCCTTCAAGACACAAGTGCCCTCTTATTTGATAGAATAAAATCCAAAGCCATTCTGTTCTGTAATGTCACTGTATGAACAGCCATCATTTCTGCTGACAACTTGGTTGATGCTTGTTGGGTTTGATCGAAAGCATATGTAGTTTCAGTCATTATTTTCCCCAAAGTCAATGCCACGTTAATTGATTCCACGATGATCTCACAGTCTCATATCCTGGAAAGGCAATCATCCAGAATCTCTGGTGCCACTAGATGAGAGGGTGGTGAGGTCATGACACCAAGTGTTATAGTGGAGTAATACGTAGGAAAGACTAAAGCAGCCCTTCCAGGGCCAGGGTTCTCTCCACTTCCCTTCATACTTGGGGAACATACCCAGAAGCCAGAGGTAGGCCCACTGACCACACGCCCAGTAAGTGCCTTTCAGCAGATGAGGAGGGCTGAGATTTGTCAGTTCCGCACATATACGTTCACTGCTACCCAGGTAGGGGCCCCTGCCCTTCCAGTTGCAGTGACATGTCACCATGTGCCCTCAGCTACTGCTCTAGCCAGTTTCATGTGGGGAATCTGGTCCCCATACTTTATGTGGCTGCACCAATCACGTTTAAAGAGAAAAACATACCATCCACTAAAGCACTCATAACGGCAATTGGTGTCTGTTCTGTAACCGTTCAGGGTTTTCAGTTTGCTAATCCCTGAGTTATTCCTTAATGTGTACACCGCACCTCCTTCACTGGAGTTCAAGGGAACCACCCATATTGGGCTTCCTCCATCACTGTGGAAACTCCAGCATCACCAGTACAAGTAGTGTAATCAGTGAGGTGTTGAGGGGTCTCATGTTCTCATTGGCTTGCAAGTCTTTTTACAGTGTGAGGTGTGTTTCCACAATGGCTTCTCTCTTACTTTGATAGCTGTATTAGTCACGAACAATACCTGGAATGGTCCTTCAAACTGTGGTTGTAAACAATTCTTCCACTTAAATGTCCGGATCACCATGTAATCTGCAGTCTCTATGTCGTGACGCTTAATGGCGGCCATCAGTTGTTGAGCTCTCTTCACCTCTTTATAATACTTGGTGATACTTTCTGTCAAGGATACACAATAGACCAACATGCTTTCATCCAAATTATGTATGTCCATTTGCTTAATTCCTAGTGGTGCATCAAACAGCAGCCACAATGGCCACCCATTATGATTTTGTGAGGGGACAATCCAGTAGTCTTATTACCTGTGGCCTGAGTAGTCATGATGACCAACGTAATACCTGTTTCCATCTCAGTCCGGTTTCCTCACACATTTAGCAAAGCTTGTTTTTAATTGTTCCATTCATCCTTTCTGCTAAGCCTATCCACTGAGTATGGTAGCTACGATGGAAATATTGGTCAATCTGTAAGGCCTTATTTCTTTTATTATCTTTCCATAGACAGTTTTCAAGGGAATCCCAAACCATTGGATGATTTTCTTCAAGAAACCTTTAGCTACTGTAACTGCATCATTCTTTCTACAAGGAAATGGTCTAACCCATTGTAGAAAAGCAACAATTATGACCAATACATATTTATAGCCTTCACACAAAGGTAATTCTATGAAATCTATCTGTATACGCACAAATGGTCTATCAGAGGGTGGAGGGTATAAGGTCCTTCCACCCTCACTAGTTTCCCTAGATTTTGTTCACAAACTTACCTTACAGCTAGAGATAAACCAGGGACACATCATGTTTAATTTATATGATCTATTAATCCCTCTTCAGCCTCTTGGGAAAGGGGACTGAGCCCTGTGGGCAGTGGAGGATTTGGGTTGATGGTCACTTTATGTGGCTCAGCTGTGAGCATCTTGGAGAGTAAAAATTCGACACCAGCACTGTAAAACAGCCCTCCTACAACTTCCTACTCAAAGGTTGTTTCTGCTCCTAATGTACATACTAGGAAGCAATAAAAGAAAGCCCTTACTTCCTTCCAATCACTATAGATTCCATCCTGTCATTTCCAGGACTTTCTATCATGGTGTCCTCACAGGCACTTAACTATTAGTCCAAGGTCCTTTGCCATCTTATCTTTGAAAGCTGTGAGAATCAGGTGGGGTTCTGTTTTCCTAATCTTGTATCATCCACTGAACCTCAAGGGGGAGTCTCACTGTCACCACACTACTGGAATAACCCACATATATGTTAGGCCACACTTGGATCCCCACCAGTTCGCCTACCAGCCCCGACTAGGAGTTGAGGGTGCCATCGTCTACCTGCTGAACCATGTCTACGCCCACCTGGACAAGCCAGCGAGCACTGTGAGGGTCATGTTTTTTGACTTCTCCAGTGCGTTCAATGCTATCTGCCCTGCTCTGCTGGGGGAGAAGCTGACAGCGATGCAGGTGGATGCTTTCCTGGTGTCATGGATTCTTGATTACCTGACTGGCAGACCACAGTACGTATGCTGCAACACTGTGCGTCCGACAGAGTGATCAGCAGCACTGGGGCTCCACAGGGGACTGTCTTGTCTCCCCTTCTCTTCACCATTTACACCTCGGACTTCAACTACTGCACACAGTCTTGTCATCTTCAGAAGTTTTCGGATGACTCTGCTATAGTTGGATGCATCAGCACGTGAGATGAGGCTGAGTACAGGGCTACGGTAGGAAACTTTGTCACATGGTGTGAGCAGAATTATCTGCAGCTTAATGTGAAAAAGACTAAAGAACTGGTGGTAGACCTAAGGAGAGCTAAGGTACTGGTGACCCCTGTTTCCATCCAGGGGGTCAATGTGGACATGGTGGAGGATTACAAATACCTGGGGATACGAATTGACAATCAACTGGATTGGTCAAAGAACACTGATGCTGTCTACAAGAAGGGTCAGAGACGTCTCTATTTCCTGAGGAGACTGAGGTCCTTTAACATCTGCCGGACGATGCTGAGGATGTTCTACGAGACTGTGGTGGCCAGTGCTATCATGTTTGCTGTTGTGTGCTGGGGCAGCAGGCTGAGGGTAGCAGACACCAACAGAATCAACAAACTCATTCATAAGGCCAGTGATGTTGTGGGGATGGAACTGGACTCTCTCACGGTGGTGTCTGAAAAGAGGATGCTGTCCAAGTTGCATGCCATCTTGGACAATGTCTCCCATCCACTACATAATGTACTGGTTGGGCACAGGATTATATTCAGCCAGAGACTCAAATTCCACCGAGAAGCAACACTGAGCATCATGGGAAGTCATTCCTGCCTGTGGCTATCAAACTTTACAACTCCTCCCTTGGAGGGTCAGACACCCTGAGCCAATAGGCTGGTCCTGGACTTAATTCCCGGCATAATTTACATATTACTATTTAATTATTTATGGTTTTATTACTATTTAATTATTTATGGTGTAACTGTAACGAAAACCAATTTCCCTCAGGATCAATAAAGTATGACTATGACTATATATTTCAGAAGCGTATAGAACAATTTCCTCACTGACATAGGGATTCAATTTCTGATGCATAAAGTGGTCATTTCTATCTGAGTTAACAGTGCCACTTACCAAGTAGTAGGTCTAAACAGAATCTTGAGAAATATTCAGAAACTCTCAAGGCACTCTCATATAAATGTTCCAAACTCCTTGATAAGTGGGTAGTGAGTAACTGCCACATACATAATTTAGTTGTCTATTTCTGAAATAGTATAGTCTTCAATGGCTCTCTGGGACACATTAAGTCCCTCAGGAGTGCAGATAATAGTAGATCACATTTTACACAATAAATTTCTTCCAAATAAGTTTACAGGCACAGGATCCTGGTCTTCTATGCTAACCTCTACTGGATCTGATTTCAGGACATCAATAGGCTGTCTGGTTGGCAGGGTGAAGATACGTCTCTACCAAAGGAAGTGTAAGGCATTCCTTTCCTCCACTAGCCTTGGACAAGGTGCTGCACATGCTCAGCAACCTCCCCCCTAATCAGGGTCAGATGAACCCATGGTAGTAGGTGGGGGGTGGTCATATGAGCAGCTGGTGCATATCACAAGTTCTAGTTATGCAACCACTGATGCCAGGCAGACGATCTCTGTAAAGCATTGATAATGGCTGGGGTCATCTGTCTTGTAAAGACACTGTCCAGGAGAAGGCCATAGCAAAGCACTTCTGTAGAATAATTTGCCAAGAACAATCATGGTCATTAATAAGACCAAAGTAATTGTAGATTCCATAGCCTGCTCGTTTGACAGTCCAAAATATTGTTCCATTTTCTGCACTATCTTCTGTATATATTCTTCTACAGTCTTACCTGTACCATGCTGTGCTTCCTTAATCTTAAAACAATTAGCCTTTTTAGGAAAGGCAGCATGTAATGCATTGTACATGTTTTTATAAAAATCTTCATTTGGCATGTTGGCAGATCATGGCCTGGCATTGATAGGGTGTTCTTGAAATCGCTGAAATTAGACTTCATAAAATTTAAATTTGGGGCCTAACCATCACTCATTGAGGATTCCAAATCCATAATACTGGGCTCATTGCACAAAACAGTAGTTTTAAGCTTCTGAATCACTTTTTCCAAACCAGTCTCCAGGTCAGATACCGTAATTCTTCTACCGTGGCCTGTAATTCTCCTGCTGTCCAAGGTCAATATACACTCCTTGGTTCCCTATCAATAATTCTTCTACTGATTCCATCCCATAATAAGTATACCATGCTGGTGTCCCATTATTTAGGATAGGGAAGGACTCCCCTCGTTCCGATTTCTAGTCTCTCATTTTCATCCTACAGCATCCTGTAGTGATTCAATTTCTGAGCTCAGTTTCCACAAATCCCACTCTTACTTACTCTTTTTACTGGTGCGCCCCTGACACCAGCTCTTAGGTGTCATTGATACTCTTACTGTTATGGACTTGATGTGTCCCTGACACCAGAGGTGTTCATAACACTCTTACCATTCAAATTTAATCATAGATACCCATATGTTGCTGGTCACCATGCCAAAAGCTTCGTAATCACAGACAGAGAAATTGATCCACTCAATAGACAGTAGCACAGATTGCAGTAGTTAGAACGGGAGTGGGGCAGAACACAATTTTTGCTATTCACCTGGAAAGGCTACACAGAGTATAAACACAAACTTACTTTTTGGGGATCACTCAAACGCTGGAGTTTCCCCTGGAGAAGCCAGTCACCAGAACCCGTATAGTCCACTCCTGCACCTAAATGTGCAATCTTGGTTGAACCTTCAAGTTCTGTCAATCACCTTTTTGCTATGTCTTATAACAAACGACAATTAACTGAGAGTGGATTAATCATAAGCACTTTTATTTTACTTGCAGCAAGGGAAGACCAGCACTGCACAAGAGCAGGTGATAACTTTGATAAAACAGACAACATAATCACTCCTTTCTACTCAAGTATAGCTTTAATTCAAGGATATTTTGTACATCTGCCTAATCAGTGTACTTGGCATTCTTCCAGTAATCAAATCTGTTCATTGGTCAAGTACTCAGGTTTCATCAGCAGAATGTTGCACAAACAGTATTAGGAAGGCACTCTGGTACAATACAGGTTCCATTTTGTTACAGACAAAAATGCCATTTTATTACTACAAGTAAAATGCATTTCCACAAATCAAACTGATGATGTTCAGGTGCATTGGCGCACTGAGGCCTGACGCTCCCTGGTGGCCCGTGCTGGTCCAAAAATTTCGTGAAATAATCAAGCTGAATTTAAAATAATCTTACATATTTAAATACAGCTTAGGACACATTGGATTTTGCAATATTTTTGGAATTTATGGATTACTTATGGACCGCATAAACTATATTTATGGAATTTGTACCATGTTGCATTAATTCTACTTTAACAACAATATGATTCAGGAACTTATAAATAACATTTCTTTTTATCCTTCGATTAATGTTTATGCTTCCTCGTTATTTGAAATTTGGCAAAGCAATTGATTGGACAGGGCATGATAAACAATTGAAATGCTTTATCTCACACTAAGGTGAACACATAGAGCAATATTTATGGATGAACTCAATGTCTATAAATATTACCTTGGCATAAAAGTACAAATAAAGACTTCTTCCATTAAGAATTACCTTGTTTGACATCAATACAATGACTTCCATAAGATCCTCCACTGTTTCTGAAAGGATATTGAGCTTCATCTTTATCGTTACTTCCAATGCATTAAAAATAAAACAAAATCTTTTTGCTTGCCTCTTATGTTCTAGAGCATGTCTTTAGTTCATAATAACTATAAAGAATGAACAAAAGTTTCAACCAAATTTATTGGTTTGGCAATCATAGAATCATCTGACAAACAAATAAATTTATATATTATATTTGAAAGAAATAATATCATGGAAAACTTTCTACAATGTATAGTTTCAGCCTTTAAAATGTATTCCAAAATTACAAGGCTTGGAATAATCAAATTTTTAAATTACTGTCGCAAACACGAGGAAATCTGCAGATGCTGGAATTTCAAGCAACACACATAAAAATTGCTGGAGAATGCAGTAGGCCAGGCAACATCTATAGGAAGAGGTACAGTCGACATTTCGGGCCAAGACCCTTCGTTATGACTAACTGAAAGAAGAGATAGTAAGAGATTTGAAAGTGGGAGGGGGAGGGAGAGGGGGAGAACCGAAATGATAAGAGAAGACAGGAGGGGGAGGGGTGGAGCCAAGAGCTGGACAGGTGATTGGCAAAAGGGATATGAGAGGATCATGGGACGGGAGGCCTAGGGAGAAAGGAAGGGGGAGGGGGGAAGCCCAGAGGATGGGCAAGGAGTATAGTGAGAGGGACAGACAGAGAAAAAGGAGAGAGAGAAAGAAGAGAAATAAATAAATAAATAAATAAATGAGGGATGGGGTATGAAGGGGAGGTGGGCATTAACAGAAGTTAGAGAAGTTAATGTTCACGCCATCAGTTTGGAGGCTACCCAGACAGAATATAAGGTTTTGTTCCTCCAACCTGACTGTAGAGGAGGCCATGGATAGACATACCAGAATGGGAATGGAACGTGGAACTAAAATGTGTGGCCACTGGGAGATCCTGCTTTCTCTGGTGGACAGAGCGTAGGTGTTCAGTGAAATGGTCTCCCAGCCTGCGTCGGGTCTCATCAATATATAGAAGGTTGCATTGGGAATTCCGGACACAGTATATCACCCCAGCCGACTCACAGGTGAAGTGTCGCCTCACCTGGAAGGACTGTCTGGGGCCCTAAATGGTGGTGAGGGAGGAAGTGTAAGGGCATGTGTAGTACTTGTTCCGCTTACAAGGATAACTGCCGGGAGGGAGATCGGTGGGGAGGGATGGAGGGGACGAAAGGACAAGGGAGTCGCGTAGGGAGCGATCCCTGTGGAAAGTGGGCGGGGGGGGAGGGAAAGATGTGTTTAGTGGTGAGATCCCGTTGGAGGTGGCAGAAGTTACGGAGAATTATATGTTAGACCCGGAGGCTGGTGGGGTGGTAGGTGAGGACCAAGGGAACCCTATTCCTAGTGGGGTGGCGGGAGGATGGAGTGAGAGCAGATGTGCGTGAAATGGGGGAGATGCGTTTGAGAGCAGAGTTGATGGTGGAGGAAGGGAACCCGTTTTTTTTTAAAAAAAGGAGGACATCTCCTTCGTCCTGGAATGAAAAGCCTCATCCTGAGAGCAGATGCGGCGGAGACAGAGGAATTGCGAGAAGGGTATGGCATTTTTGCAAGAGACAGGGTGGGAAGAGGAATAAAAACAACAGGAATTCTGCAGATGCTGGAAATTCAAGCAACACACATCAAAGTTGCTGGTGAACGCAGCAGGCCAGGCAGCATCTCTAGGAAGAGGTGCAGTTGACGTTTCAGGCCGAGACCCTTCGTCAGGACTAACTGAAGGAAGAGTGAGTAAGGGATTTGAAAGTTGGAAGGGGAGGGGGAGATCCAAAATGATAGGAGAAGACAGGAGGGGGAGGGATAGAGCCAAGAGCTGGACAGGTGATTGGCAAAGGGGATACGAGAGGATCATGGGACAGGAGGTCCGGGAAGAAAGACAGAGGGGGGGGTCCCAGAGGATGGGCAAAAGGTATATTCAGAGGGACAAAGGGAGAAAAAGGAGAGTGAGAGAAAGAATGTGTGCATAAAAATAAGTAACAGATGGAGTACGAGGGGGAGGTGGGGCCTTAGCGGAAGTTAGAGAAGTCGATGTTCATGCCATCAGGTTGGAGGCTACCCAGACGGAATATAAGGTGTTGTTCTTCCAACCTGAGTGTGGCTTCATCTTTACAGTAGAAGAGGCCATGGATAGACATGTCAGAATGGGAATGGGATGTGGAATTAAAATGTGTGGCCACTGGGAGATCCTGCTTTGTCTGGCAGACAGAGCGTAGATGTTCAGCAAAGCGGTCTCCCGGTCTGCGTCGGGTCTGGCCAATATATAAAAGGCCACATCGGGAGCACCGGACGCAGTATATTACCCCAGTCGACTCACAGGTGAAGTGTTGCCTCACCTGGAAGGACTGTTTGGGGCCCTGAATGGTGGTAAGGGAGGAAGTGTAAGGGCATGTGTAGCACTTGTTCTGCTTACACGGATAAGTGCCAGGAGGGAGATCAGTGGGGAGGGATGGGGGGGACGAATGGACAAGGGAGTTGTGTAGGGAGTGATCCCTGCGGAATGCAGAGAGGGGGGGGAGGGAAAGATGTGCTTAGTGGTGGGATCCCGTTGGAGATGGCGGAAGTTACGGAGAATAATATGTTGGACCCGGAGGCCTGTGGGGTGGTAGGTGAGGACCAGGGGAACCCTATTCCTAGTGGGGTGGCGGGAGGATGGAGTGAGAGCAGATGTACGTGAAATGGGGAAAATGCGTTTAAGAGCAGAGTTGATAGTGGAGGAAGGGAAGCCCCTTTCTTTAAAAAAGGAAGACATCTCCCTTGTCCTAGAATGAAAAGCCTCATCCTGAGAGCAGATGCGGCGGAGACGGAGGAATTGCGAAGAGGAATAGTCCAGATAGCTGTGAGAGTCAGTAGGCTTATAGCAGACATCAGTAGATAGGCTGCCTCCAGAGATCGAGACAGAAAGATCAAGAAAGTGGAGGGAGGTGTCGGAAATGGACCAGGTAAACTTGAGGGCAGGGTCTCCAACTGTCACATTGTAAGTCTCGAGGATACACAATCTTGTGCCACTTATCATTGTCAAACTTTTCATCAACAGTATGCAGATTAGAGCTCTTTTGGAAACTGGAACTTGAACTTTTATCTTTTTCTCTTCTCTGTGCAGACTAATTTTTTTTGTCTTCCCAACATGCTCTTGGTATATGTCCTACTTTGTTGCATTTTCTGCAACTGGCACCTTGAAATCTGCATTTGTTCGGTTCATGTGAGTCCCTGCCACAGTGATAACACAATTTGTTCAACCAGGCCATTTTCTATTCAAATGATCTAATTTTGTTCACACTCTCTTTCATTCCTGACGGCAACTCAATTGTATCTCTGTCTACGGTTTCCATTGGAATAGTGATTTCCTTTGTTCATTTGAGTGTAAGCTGTTCTTCAGTTAGCAGCCATTTTAGAATGCCTTCTTTTAAGATTCCACAAACTAAATGATGTCTTAGTGTATCATTAAGCCTATTACCACATTGACGTTGCTCAGACAATCTCTTCAATTCAGCCATTGAAGTGGATTTCCCTTCCTGTTGAATCAGCTTATAAAACCTAAAGCATTCTGCAATTAATATTGGTTTTGGTTCTAAGTGTTCCTGCATCACTTAAACAATAGCATGAAAGCTCATTTCCGATGGTTTGGTTGGAGCAGTCAAACTTCAAAGTAAACTCTATGCCTTTAAACCCAATATACAACGCAAAACATGCACTCACTTCTCATTGGCTATTTCATTTGCTTCAAACCACTGTTCCAGTAGCTCAGTAAACATTAAACTAATTTCAAGGAAGATGCAAAAGTCTGGGGATATGGTTGTACCTTCAAGTTTACTTTAAGTGAGTCATGCATGTATCACATGATACCATGATGACATAAGACCAAAAGAGCATATGACATAGGAGCAGAAGTAGGCCATTCATCCCATCGAGTCTGCTCTGCCATTCCATCATGGCTGATCCCCGATCCCATTCAACCCCATGTTTCCTTGCCATCTTCTTGTCCTATCCTTTGATTCCCTGACCAATCAGAAAACTATCAATTTCTGCTTTAAATATACCAACAGACTTGGCCTCCACCACAGACTGTAGCAGAGCATTCCACAGACTCACCACCCTCTGGCTAAAAAAATTCCTCCTTACTTCTGTTCTAAAAGGCACCCCTCAATTTTGAGGCTATGCCCTCTAGTTCTGGATACCAGGACCCCCACCAGCGGAAACATCTTCTCCACCTCAATATTTGGTAGGTTTCCCACCCCCCGCCCACATTCTTCTAAATTCCGGTGAGTACAGGCCCAAAGCTGCCAAAAACTCCTCTTATGTAAATCTTCTCATTTCATGTACCTCCTCTGGACTTTCTCCAATGACAACACATCCTTTCTGAGATATGGGGCCCAAAACTGTTGACAATACTCCAAGTACGGCCTGACTAGTGTCTTTTGAAGACTTAGCATTATCTCCTTGCTTTTATATTCTATTTCCCTTGAAATAAATGCCAACATTGCATTTGCCTTCTTTACCACAGACTCAACCTGTAAATTAACCTCCTAAGAGTCTTGTACAAGGAATCCTAAGTCTCTCTGAACCTCTGATGTCTGAATTTTCTTCCTATCTAGATAACAGTCCACACTATTGTTCCTTTTAGTAAGAGGCATTATCACATTTCCCAACACTGTATTCCATCTGCCACATTTTCGCCCATCCTTCCAATTTGTCTAAGTTCTGCTGCAATGTCATTACTTCCTCAGTACTACCTACCCCTCCTATCTTTGTATCATCTGCAAACTTTGCCACAAACCCATTAGTTCTATTATCTAAATCATTGACAAATAATGTGAAAAGTAGCAGTCCCAATATTGAACCCCGAGGAACACCACTAGTCACTGGTAGCCAACCAGAATTATTCCCACTAGCTGCCTCCTGCACGTCAGCCATTCCTCTATCCATGCCAGTATTTTTCCTGTAATGCCATTGGATTTTAACTTGTTAAGCAGCCTCACATCTGGCACCTAATCAAACGCCTTCTGAAAATCCAAGTAAACAACAAGTAAAGGACATTGAGTCCTGACGAAGGGTCTCGGCCTGAAACGTCGACTGCACCTCTTCCTACAGATGCTGCCTGGCCTGCTGCGTTCACCAGCAACTTTGATGTGTGTTGCTTGACATCCACTGCCTCTTCTTTGTCCACCCTGCTTGTACTTCGTGGAAGAACTCCAACAGATTTGTCAGGCAAGATTTCCCTTCACAGAAACCATGCTGACTTTGACATATGAAATTAACGTATTTAAACATATAACCCGTATTGCTTCATTGAATAATATGTATACAAGATTACTCAAATATTATTGTAATACTAAATACACAATAGAAGGTTTGCTGGTGCTGCATGGGGGGGGAAGGTGTTGAACAAGAGTTGCAAGGGGATGAGCACAGAGTATCAGAACAGATGGTGGAGAGGTTGTGGAGATGTATTATTAAGACTTCAGACAAAGTCAGGAATCAAGATGTTGAGCATGGTGCGACTAATGCTCTCAGCTGCCTATATTTCAACGCAAGGAGTATTGTAGGAAAGGCAGATGTGCTCAAGGGATGGATCAACACATAGAAGTATGATTTTGTAGCCATTAGGGAGACTTGGTTGCAGGAGGGGCAGGGCTAGCAGATCAATATTCCAGGGTTCTGTTGTTTTAGACATGACAGAGTGGGAGGGTTTCAAAGGGGAGGTGTGGAGTTTCTAGTCAGGGAAAATGACAGTGGTCAGTCAGGACAGACTGGAAAAGTCTCTAGTCAGGCTTTGTGGTGGAACTGATGAATAAGAAAGGTATGACCATGTTAACAGGGCCATATTATAGACCACACAATAGCCTGCAGGATTTACAGGAACAAATTTGCAGAAATCGTAAACCATTGCATGAAACTTAAGGTTGTTATAGTAGGTGATTTTAAATTTCCACATATTGACTGGGACTCCCATACTGTAAAAGATTTAGATGAGATAGAGTTTGTCGAATGTTTTCAGTAAAGTTTCCTATATCAGTACATCAAAGTCCCAATGAGAGAGTGTACGATATTTGATCCCCTATTTATGAATGAAATAAGACAGGTGACAGAAGTTTGTAAAGAGGAACACTTTGCATATATTGATCATAATACCATTAATTTCAAAGTAAGTACAGAAAAGAACAGGTCTCAGCTGTGGGTTGAGATTCTAAGTAGGAGAAAGGCCAATTTTGATTGTATCAGAAAGGATCTGGCAAGTGTGGACTGGGACAGGCTGTTTTCTGACAAAGGTGTACTTGGTAAGTGGAAGGTCTTTAAATGTGAAAACTTGAGAATACCAAGCTGTCAGAATGAAAGGTAAAGGTAACAGGTCTAGGGAACCTTGGTTTTCAAGAGATATAGAGGCCCTGGTGAAGAAAAGAAGGAAGTGCATAGCAGGTATGGGCAGGTTGGAATAAGTGAGGTAGTTATGGACTCAATAAATGCAAGAGAACACTTAAGAAAGAAATCAGGAGGGCTAAAAGAAGGTATGAGGTTGTCCTAGCAGACAATATGAAGGAGAATCCTAGGGATTCTACAGGTATGTTATGAGCAAAGGGATTGCAAGGGACAAAATTGGTCCTCTGGAAGATCAGAATGGTAATCCATGCATGGAGCCGGAAGAGATAGAGGAGATGTTGAATGCATCTGTATTTATGCGGGAGACGGACACTGATTCTATATACACCCTATCCTCGTTATATGCAGGGGATACATTCCTCAAAGTTGATGCATAATGTGAAATCGCATAATGTGAATAATTATTTAAATAGAGAAAATAGGGATGCATTCCAGAGGGCTTCCTAAATATGTTTTATCTGTAATTTGTTCACATTTTCATACCAATATGACACAAAAGCAGTACCACAAGACAACATTTGTATTATATTTCATCAATTCGAGGTAATGTTCAATATAATAAATCATAGAAATTTAACATTCGAGGGTGTACAGTACTCACCAACAGTGGCAGGTGTGTTTGCTCCGGGAAATGAGTGGTTGTTGTGGTGTCGGGCAGCTTTATTGGATAAAGTGGATGGTTGTGGTCATCAGAATCATATCAAGCACAGCAAGGAGTGAAGGAAGACTCACAGAACTCTTAGAACTGCCGGCAGCAGAAGATGACTCTGGTTTGAAGAAAGTGGTGAGGGTTGATTGCTTGGCAGCATTTTGTTTTTCAGCATAAATTTGCTTGTAGGGGAAAAGGGTTGACGGCAGGAAACAACTGGAATGCTGACTCTGTTCTAAACTTAAGTCCATGTCCGTCGCCATTTGTGCCAAGTCTTCTTTCTTCCATCATTCCCTCACCATTGGTAAACTCATGAGATTTGCAAAATCATCTATTGCTTGCAGCGTCTGGGAGATAGTTCGCCGTAAAAAAAATACGTACACCTTGAATGTGGATTACACCTTGGTCGAGTGGTTGAATCAGCGATGTTGTGTTAAGCGGCAGGAAACGCACTGTTATGTTAGGATGAATGCTGTCCAAATGTTTAGGATGGGCCGGCGCATTGTCAAGCAACGAAAGAACTTTAAAGGCAAGATTCTGTTCCCAGCAGTAGTGTCCCAGAGCTGTGTTACCTTCAGCTGATGCCGCGCTGTTTATAATTTCCAACTTTTTTTTCAAGCGTTAAAGCGGTTCTCTGCCACTTGGCTGATGGTCCAGGACATGACATCAGATGCTTAGGAGGCATAGTTAAATATTTCAAGCACAAAATCACTGCACCGTAGGTAAAACCAACAAAAGTTTAAGAGCGCAAGATCGCTCATCCACACCTTGCCAAAACCAATGCGAGACTGGCGGGAGTGAGACTGTGAGGCGTGCGCACGTGACTTGTATTGGTGGGAAAGCAGTGCTCCTCACATAACTGTGAGTTTTGGACGCACATAAGGAGGAAAAGGAAAGGTACGTCGCATCCGGAATTTCTCCGGTTAGTGGACAATTTCCCTCCACGTCTCTCTGACATAGGAGAGAATCGCATATGAGACAAGTTACAGCAGTGGTTTGCCATTGCCTTCTGCCAGGTGAGTTTCCAAAGAGATCACCAACTCGTAACCCAGCACCGATGAAAAGCATGCAGTGGAGTCGGCTGGCTGGATTCGAACCCGGGACCTTTCATCACGAAGTTCGACACTGATGCCACAGCACCATATAAGGAGACGTTGGTAGAAATAGGTTCCTCGCATAACTGTGAATCCGTACTGTCTGAAGGCACATATAACGAAGATAGGGTGTAGAAATGAGCAAAGCAGCCTCAACTTCATGGACACTATACAGATTACAGAAGAGGAGGTTTTTGCTGTCTTGAGGCAAATTAGGGTGGATAAATCCCCAGGGCCTGACAAGGAAAGCAAGTGCAGAAACTTCAGGGGCCCTTGCAGAGATATTTAAATCATTCTTAGTGATTGGTCAGTAGAGGATAGTTAATGTTGTTCTGCTGTTTAAGAAAAGCTTTAAAAATAAACAAGGAAATTATAGGTCAGTGAGCCTGACATCACTGGTGGCAAAGTTATTGGAAGTTATTCTAAGGGACGGGTATTTGGATAGACAGGGACTGATTAGGGATAGTCTGCATGGCTTTTTTTGCATAATAGGTTATGTCTAACCAATCTTATAGAGATTTTAGAGGAAGCTACCAGGAAAGTTGATGAAGGCAAGGCAGTGGATATTGTCTACATGGACTTTTTCAAGGCATTTAACAAGGACCTGCACGGGAGGTTGGTCAGGAAGTTTCAGTTACTTGGCATTCAATATGAGCTAGTACATTGGATTAGACATTGGCTCTATGGGAGAAACCAGGGAGTGGTAGTATATGGTTGCCTCTCTGACTGTAGGCCTGTGACTAGTGGAGAGCCACAAGGATCAGTGCTGGGTCTATTGTTGTTTGTCATCTATATCAATGATCTGGATGACAATATGGTTAACGGAATCAACAAATTTGCGGATGAAACCAAGATTGAGAGGTGTAGTGGACAGTGAGGAAGGCTATCTTGGCTTGCATTAGGATCTTGAACAGCTGGAAAGATGGGCTGAAAAATGGCAGATGGAATTTAATGCAGACAAGTGCACTTCTGTAGGATCATACAGTGAATGGTAGGGCATTCAGAAGTGCGGTAGAAGAAAGGGATCTGGGAATACAGGTCCATAATTCATTGAAAGTGGTGGCATAGGTAGATAGGTTTGCACATAAAGCTTTTGGCACATTGGCCTTCATAAATCAATATATTGAGAACGGGAGTTGGGATGTTCTGTTGAAGTTGTATGAGACTGGTGAGACCAAACTTAGAGTATTGTGTGCAGTTTTGGTCACCTTCCTGCAGGAAAGATAAAGTTGAAAGAGTACAGAGAAAATTTACAAGGATGTTGCACGGACTGATGGACCTGAGTTATAAAGTAAGGTTGAATAGATTAGATCTTTATTCCTTGGAACATAGGAGATTGAGGAGAGATTTGATAGAGGTACACAAAATTATGAGGGGTATAGATAGGGTAAATGCAAGCAGGCTTTTTCCACTGAGGTTGAGTGGGACTCCAATTAGAGGTCATGGGTTTAGGGTGAAAGGTGAAAAGTTTAATGGGAACATGAGGTGAAACTTCTTCACTCGGAGGGTTGTGAGAATCAGAGCTCAATTTCAATGTTTATGAAAAGTTTGGATTAGTACATGGATGGGAGGGATATGGAGTGCTATGGTCCAAGTGCAGGTCGATGGGACCAGGCAGTTTCAGTGGTTCAGCATGGACTAGATGGACCAAAGGGCCTGTTTCTGTGGTGTACTTTTCTATGACTCTATAACTTTTAGTTCTTGGACATACAAGAGATTGTAAGTATTGGACCTTCCAGTTCTTGCCCAGTGACGTTATCTTTCTACATTAAGTTCCATAGAATGAAAGTTTATCCTTATGCAATTCAGTTTTACAGCCTTTCTGGTTGAATTATGTCACATCGGTCCAAAGTGCACTCGTCTCAGGGCTTAACCCAAAGTAAACCAGATTTCCTTTATATATAGTTGTATTGTGTTATTTAAAAGTATCATGCACACTGAAAATATGCATAGACATGAGTTGCATCACAATTTTAAAACAAAGAATCTAAACATTAATTTCTCCTTATGGTAATTTTTTTTCTTTATCTTCTTTTACCCTCCCCCTTTCCTCTTCTTCTATTTCTCACACTAGCCTTTTACCACTTCTCTGCACCTGCCTATCACCTGCTCCTCATGCCCCTCCTTCTTCCCTTTCCCCTACGGTTCCCTCTCATCTCCTATCAGATTTCTTCTTCTCCAACCCTTTCCCACCCACCTGGCTTCACCTATCATCTTCTAGCTTGTTCTCCTTCCCTCCTCCACCTTTTTATTCTGGCATCTTTCCCCTTTTTCCAGTCCTGGTGAAGGATCTTGACTTGAAATGTCGACTCTTTATGCATTTCCATAAATGTTGTCAGATCTGCTGAGTTCCTCTAGCATTTTGTGTGTGTTGCTCAGGATTTCCAGCATCAGCAGAATCTCCTGCATTTATGATTGGCTGACCCAATGAGGTGGGCTCTATCTGAATTGCTCTGGGAGCAGAGTCCTGGTGAAATGCACAGCTTGGGTTGTCAATAGGGCTTTAAACTAACCAGGAAGAGGCAAAGCTTCAGGAACAGAAGGTTTAAAAATGAGAAACAAATGACAGAGCAGGATAGTGAGGGAGAAGGTGTCTGTCATAGAGTAATAGGCCAAGACAGAAGATACAAATGAAAATATACAACAAGAGAAAGTCCAGTAATCCTAAAATATCAATGCTTAATGTTCTTCATTTGAATGCATGTGACATTCACAACAAGATATATGAGTTGATTGCACAGATAGCAACATAGCTGTAACTAAAACTTAGCTTCAGGGTGACTCGGATGGGCCGCTCAATACTCCACGTTATACACTGTTCCTAAAGGACAAGCCAAAGGAGAAAGGAGACGGGGTAGCAGTATTAATGAATCAAGGTACCAGCGAAGGACTGAATAATGATATAAAGGTGGTGGATAGTGACATGGTGTGGATTTGGGTTGAAATGCTGCATAGCTGAGTTTATAGACCCCAAAATGTGACCTCTCAGAAGGTTAGAGCATAAACGGAGAAATATCAAGGGCATGTCTGAAGGAAATTGCAATTATCAAGGGAGAATTTAATCCACATATTGAAGGGACAAACCAAGCTAATTCCTGGGAAGAGAGCTCTCTATCATCTCTCTTGTCCTACTAAGAGAACCTAAATAGTTCAGGCCTGTATTTGTTGGAGTGTTGAAGAATGAGGAGTGACCTTACTCAAACATACAAGATCCTGGTGGTGTGGCGGGGAGGGAAACAACAGGGTAAATGTTGTAATGTCTTCACTGGTGGGAGGGTCTCGAATAAGGGGACATACTCTAAATACAAGTTAAGAGGCTGGTCATTTAAAACTCAGATCATAAAAATTCCTTCTCACACAGAGCAACAAATCTTTGGAATTGTCTATCCCAGGTAGTGAGAGCCTGATCACCAGAAGTATTTAAAGTTGAGGTGGATAACTATTTGCTCGACCAAGGATAAGTTAGATATAGAGAAACAGCACAGAGGAGCAGTTGAGACCAACATAGATCAGGCATGGTCATATTAAGTACTGAGGCATGCTTGAAGAGCCTGCCAGCCTACTCTAGCTCTTATTTCCCTATAAGGTTCAATTTCTCATTGCTTCATTTTTAAATAACGAAACGACGAGGAGCCACACTGATTCTCTCCTCTCATTGTGCTTGCACCTTTATGGTAAGTATGATACTGACTCACCATTCATCTATTCAGAATGTTATCAGGTTATCTGATCATGTGACGAGATTAACCAGCAATGTGCACTGACTTCAGTGAATACCCAGAACGTTTATAATACATGACTCAGTTTAACAACGACAACTAAAGCTTCTCTTTTCCTCAGAGGAGAGAGGCAATTGGTTGTCGCATCTCAGTAATTCAGTAATTTCAGATTATCATTATTGCTCTTTAAACTTTCACTGATATTTAATTATCTGAATTAGGTTATTTACCAATTAATGTAATTAAGTGTCTAAACAATATCACTTTAATTCACTTAAGACTGAAGAAAAATTTTTTCTATCTAAGTATCATTTTTACTTCCTAATAATATGTGCAAATGACAATTTTGAAGCAATTGCAACCAGAGTGCCAAGTGGATTATCCATCTCAACTTCCCCCTGGGATCAGCATTCATACGGAAGCCACTCTTCAGTCAATTTGCTTCACGGCACAGGATATTAAGAAATGGCCAAGAGCACTTGACGGATATGACTAGACAAAATTCTGCTATGGAACTGAGGACCAAAGCTTTCAGCCTTGCTGTGGCATTAACCTGGTTGTTTCAAAACAGTTACAACAATGGCATGTCCCCATCTTTCTGAAAAATTGCCCAGTAAGTGTCTGCTCAAAAAAAAGATACATTCAGTTATACTTCTCATGATAATGTGGATGGGAAGTGTTAATGGGAATGTGAACAAGCAGAACTTACTCAGCAATAACCAGCTTTGGATTTTCCAATCACAGCTGTGGCGTCTACATGTGGACCATGGAGCTAAATTCCAGAAGTGGTCTGACTGTTATTGCCCTTGACATTGAGCATTAACTATCATTGGACTAAGTGTGAAATCAAGGAACAATGGGCAACTAAGGGAAAACAGAACATGGTTGTAGTTATATTTTACACAAATCAAGATGGTAGTAATCAAATCATCGAGCGTCTACATCCTGTCCTCCAGAACAAGTGGGATCTCCCAGTGGCCACCCATTTTAATTCCACTTCCCATTCCGATATATCCATCCATTCCCACCTCCACTGTCATTATAAGGCCACGCTTAGGTCAGGGGAACAACACCTTGTATTCCATTTGAGTAGCCTCCAACCTGATGGCATGAACATTGATTTCTCTAACTTCCAGTAATACCTACCCCCCATTTCGACATTTCCTATCCCCTTTTCCCTTTCTCATGTTATCTCCTTGTCCGAACTGCAAGAAGTTGCCCAGATATAACCATATAACCATATAACAATTACAGCATGGAAACAGGCCATCTCGGCCCTTCTAGTCTGTGCCGAACGCTTACTCTCACCTAGTCCCACCGACCTGCACTCAGCCCATAACCCTCCATTCCTTTCCTGTCCATATACCTATCCAATTTTTCTTTAAATGACAATATTGAACCTGCCCTACCACTTCTACTAGAAGCTTTTTCCACACAGCCACCACTCTCTGAGTAAAGAAGTTCCCCCTCGCGTTACCCCTAAACTTTTGCCCCTAAATCTCAACTCATGTCCTCTTGTTTGAATCTCCCCTACTCTCAATGGAAAAAGCCTATCCACGTCAACTCTATCTATCCCCCTCATAATTTTAAATACCTCCATCAAGTCCCCCCTCAACCTTCTATGCTCCAAAGAATAAAGTCCTAACTTGTTCAACCTTTCTCTATAACTCAGGTGCTGAAACCCAGGTAACATTCTAGTAAATCTTCTCTGTATTCTCTCTATTTTGTTGACATCCTTCCTATAATTTAGTGACCAGAACTGTACACAATACTCCAAATTTGGCCTTACCAATGCCTTGAACAGTTTTAACATTACATCCCAACTCCTCTACTCAATGCTCTGATTTATAAAGGACAGCATACCAAAAGCTTTCTTCACCACCCTATCCACATGAGATTCCACCTTCAGGGAACTATGCACCATTATTACTAGATCCCTCTGTTCTACAGTATTCTTCAATGCCCTACCATTTACCATGTATATCCTATTGATTAGTCCTACCAAAATGTAGCACCTCACACTTATCAGCATTAAACTCCATCTGCCATCTTTCAGCCCACTCTTCTAACTGGCCTAAATCTCTCTGCAAGCTTTGAAAGCCTACTTCATTATCCACAACACCACCTGTCTTAGTATCATCTGCATACTTACTAATCCAATTTACCACCCCATCAACCAGATCATTAATGTATATGACAAACAATGTTGGACCCAGTACAGATCCCTGAGGCATACCTCTAGTCACCGGCCTCCAACCTGACAAACAGTAATCCACCACTACTCTCTGGCACCTCCCATCCAGCCACTGTTGAATCTATTTTAATACTTCAATATTAATACCTAACGATTGAACCTTCCTAACTAACCTTCCATGTGGAACCTTGTCAAAGGCCTTACTAAAGTCCATATAGACAACATCCGCTGCTTTACCCTCATCAACTTTCCTCGTAACCTCTTCAAAAAATTCAATAATATTTGTCAAACATGACCTGCCACGCACAAATCCATGTTGACTGTTCCTATCATCAGACCCTATTTATCCAGATACTTATATATACCTTCTCTAAGAATACTTTCCATTAATTTACCCACCACTGACGTCAAACTTACAGGCCGATAATTGCTAGGTTTACTCCTAGAACCCCTTTTAAACAACGGAACAACATGAGCAATACGCTAATCCTCCGGCACCATCCCTGTTTCTAATAACATTTGAAATATTTCTGTCAGAGCCCCTGCTATTTCTACACTAACTTCTCTCAATGTCCTAGGGAAGATCCTATCAGGACCCAGAGACTTATCAACTTTTATATTCCTTAAAAGCACCAGTACTTTCTTTTCTTTAATCATCCTAGTTTCCATAACTTTCCTACTTGTTTCCCTTACCTTACACAATTCAATATTCTTCTCCTTAGTGAATACCGAAGAAAAGAAATTGTTCAAAATCTCCCCCATCTCTTTTGGCTCCATACATAGCTGTCCACTCTGATTCTCTAAGGGATCAATTTTATCCCTCACTATCCTTTTGCTATTAATATAACTATAAAAACCCTTTGGATTTAGATTCACCTTACTTGCCAAAGCAACCTCGTATCTTCTTCTAGCTTTTCTAATTTTTTTCTTAAGATTCTTTTCATATTCTTTAAATTCCTCAAGCACCTCATTTACTCCATGCTGCCTATATTTATTGTAGAGATCTCTCTTTTTCGAACCAAGTTTCCAATATCCCTTGAAAACCATGGTTCTTTCAAACTTTCAACCTCTCCTTTCAACCTAACAGGAACATAAAGATTCTGTACCCTCAAAATTTCAGCTTTAAATGACCTCCATTTCTCTATTACACCCTTCCCATAAAACAAAATGTCCCAATCCACTCCTTCTAAATCCTTTCGCATCTCCTCAAAGTTAACCTTTCTCCAATCAAAAACCTCAACTCTGGGTCCAGACCTGTCCTTCTCCATATTTATATTGAAACTAATAGCTTTGTGATCACTGGACCCGAAGTGCTCCCCAACACATACTTCCGTCACCTGACCTATCTCATTCCCTAACAGGAGATCCAAAACTGCCCTTTCTCTAGTTGGTACCTCTATGTATTGCTGCAAAAAAATCCTGTACACATTTTACAAACTCCAAACCATCCAGCCCTTTTACAGTATGGGCTTCCCAGTCTATGTGTGGAAAATTAAAATCTCCTACAATCACAACCTTGTGCTTACTACAAATATCTGCTATCTCCTTACAGATTTGCTCCTCCTATTCTTGCTCCCCATTAGGTTGTCTACCTTTCCCATTCCTCAATTCCACCCAAATAGCCTCCCTAGACAAGCCCTCTAATCTATCCTGCCAGAGCATTGCTGTGACATTTTCTCTGACAAGCAATGCAACACCTCCCCCTCTTGTGCCTCTGATTCTATCACACCTGAAGTGACAAAATCCAGGAATATTTGGTTGCCAATCACACCCCTCCTGCAACTATGTTTCACTAATAGCTCCAAACATCATATTTCCAGGTATCAATCCATGCTCTAAGCTCATCCACCTTTCTTACAATGCTCCTAGCATTAAAATAAATGCATTTAAGAAATTCTCCACCTCTTACTCTCTGTTTATCACTAACGGTGCAAACAACTTTACTATCTTCTTTTTCTTCCTTCTCCCCTTCATCTGTTCTTACACTCTTGTTCCCCGCCCCCCTTGTATCTAGTTTAAATCCACTGGAGCCTCTCTAGCAAACCTACCTGCAAGAATATTTATCCTCCTCCAGTTCAGATGTTAACCATCCTGCCGGAACAGGTCTCACCTTCCTTGGAAAACTGCCTAATTATCTATAAATCTGAAGCCCTCCATCCTGCACCATGTCTTCAGCCACGTGTTGATCTGTTCTATCTCACTATTTCTAAACCCTCCTGCACGTGGCATTGGTAGCAATCCTGAGATTGATATCCTGGAGGTCCTGTCCTTTAACTTGGCACCTAACTCCCTAAACTCACCTTTCAGGACCTCCTCACTCTTCCTACCCACGTCATTGGTCCCTACATGGACCACAACATCCATCTGCTCACCCTCCCTCTTGAGAATACTGAGAACTCAATCCAAGATATTGCGGACCCTGGCACCAGGGAGGCAACAGACCATCTGGGATTCTTGATCTCTTCTGCAAAAGCCTTTGGTGCCATCTCCATAGCTGTTCAAAGAAGTTTGCTATTCAGTCCTGCCAAAGGGTTTCAGCCCGAAACATCAACTGTACTCTTTTCTTAGATGCTGCCTGGACTGCTGAGTTCCTCCAGCATTTTATGTGTGTTGCTCAGATTTCCAGCATCTGCAGATTTTTTTCTTGTTTAAGTTTGTTCTCCACCACTTTCACAAGAACAATTAAGGGATGGAAAATAAGCGTGGACCATATTAGCCTAGTTTCCAAAAACTTGCACCACAATATCCTAGTGTTTTTTCCTCCAGTGCATAGAATTACTGTGAGCCAGATCGTATATCTGCCACCGTATCCACAAAACCATATCAAGCCCCATGACCGTTCCATGACAGATCATCTATTTGCTTTCTGAGTATTAGAGTGCTTTTTTAAAGTCAACTCTTTGTTCTCCCTGAACCGTAGTATTGTTCCCACTGATGACCTCTATGTCACTTCTTGGCATTTCTATGCTTATGCAGAGCAATGATCTGTTCGTGGGTGGTATTCCTTTGTCTTCTTGTGACAGCAGGCTCTGCTGGAGATTTGAATGATCATCATCCAAACCTTGATAGAACTTTTAACAAAGATATCACCTGATGAATAATAGAAGTATTAACAGAACCAGTTAAAGAGTGCACATTACCTTCCTTTGCTTTTCTTGCATTCAGTCTAGTCAGCCAGAATGTGTGACCCCAAGAAGAACAGGGTGAGCTGCCTCAATGACTATCACCCAGTAGCATTCACATCTGCTGTGACAAAGTGCATTGTTGGTCATGCCCAGAATCAACTCCTGCCTAAGCAAGGACCTGGACTCACTACAATTTGTCCATCGCCACAATAGGTCACAGCAGGTGCAATCTCATTGACTCTCCACTCGGCTTGGATCACCTCGATAAGAGCAATGCCCAGATTAGGCTACTGTTTATTGATTACAGCTCAATGCTCAACACAATCATACCCTCAGTTCTAATCAACAAGCTCCAAAACCTTGGCCTCTGTATCTCACTCTGCAACTGGATCCTTGACTTCCTTACCAGGAGGCCATAGTCGGTTAGGATCAGAAATAACATCTCCCTTCTCGTGGACAATCAACCCTGGCACACCTCAAGGATGTGTGTTTAGCTCACTGCTCTACTCTCTCTGCACCTACGACTGTGTGGCTAGGCCCAGCTCAAATACCATCTATAAATTTGCTGACGACACAGCTACTGTTGGCATAATTTCAAATGGTGATGAGGAGCAAGACAGATCAACTGGTTAAGTGGTGTTGCAAAACTACCTTGCCCTTAATGTCAGTAAGTAGACTTCAGCAATGGGAAGTTGAGGTAACACACACCAGTCATCATGTGGGATCATCAGTGAAAAGGGTGAGCAGTTTCAAGTTCCTGGGTGTCAACATCTCTGAAGATCTGCCCTGGGCCCAACAGGTTGATGCAATTAGAAAGAAGGCAAGGCAGCAGCTATATTTCATTAGGAATTTGAGGAGACTTGGTATATCACAGAAGGAACTCACCAATTTCTACAGATGTACTGTGAAGGGCATCCTCACTGGTTGCATCACCAGAGGATTAGAAAAAGCTGTGGAAAGTTGCAAATCATGGGCACTGTCCTCCTCAACATCGAGAAAAAGCAATGCTTGAAAAAGGATGAATCCATCATGATAGACACCCATCAGCCTGGACCTGCCCTCTTCTCATTGTTACCATCAAGGAGGAGGTACAGCAGTGTAAAGACACACACTCAATATTTTAGGAATAGCTTCTTCCCCACTGCTATCAGATTTCTAAATGGATAATAAATCCATGCACACTACCTCACTATTATTTTCTTTTTTTGCTATCTCTTTGCACTACTTATTTAATTTAATTTAAATTAATATATATATAGTATTTTTCCATATTTTTAAAAATTTTGTATGTATGGCACCATACTCCTGCCACAGAACAACAAATTTCACAACATACTTCATGCTAGTGATATTAAACCTGATTCTTTGTTTCAGATACCTTGACATGCAGGTGGATGGCAACCCACACAGAAAAGAAGAGGGAAGTGATACAGAGACCAAAGCTAGAGTTAGTGAAGAAAGAAGTACAGTGTATAAAAGTAAAAAGCAAAAATCGCATAGGTCACTAGATTCTAAAAGGACAATGAGTATAAGGACAATTTATCTAAATGCTCGTAGTATTAGAAACAAGGTTAGTGAACTTGTGGCACAGATTAGTACCAAGGCATATGATTTAGTGGCCATTACAGAAACCTGGTTGCAAGGTGGAGATGACTGGGAATTAAATATCCAAGAGTATCAGGTAATACAGAAAGATAGGCAGGAAGGCAGAGGAGGTGGGGTGGCGCTCTTGATTAGGGATGAGATCAGGGTGATTGTGAGAGGCGATATAAGATCTACGGAGCAGAATGTTGAGTTCTTCTGGGTAGAGATTAAGAATAGTAAAGGGAAAAAAATCACTCGTGGCAGTTGTCTATAGGCCACCTAATAAAAATATTACAGTGGCAGAGGCGATTAACCAAGAAATAACTGAGGCTTGTAAGAATGGAATGGCAGTTGTCATGGGGGATTTTAGCTTCCACATAGATTGGGTGAATCAGGTTGGTCAAGGAAGTCTTGAGGAGGTCTTCATAGAATGCATCCATGGTGGCTTTCTTGAGCAGCATGTTAGTGAACATACAAGGGAAAATGCTATCTTAGATCTAGTCCTGTGCAATGAGACAGGTAAGGTTAACGATCTTGTAGTCAGTGATCCTCTTGGAAAGAGTGATCATAGTATGATTGAATTTCACATACAGATGGAGGATGAAATAGTTAGATCTAAAACTAGTGTATTATGCTTGAACAAGGGAGACTATAACGGGATGAGGGAGGAGTTGGCTAATGTAGATTGGGAGCACAGGCTATTTGGTAGGACAGTTGAGGAACAGTGGATAATTTCAAAGAGATTTTTCACAGTGCTCAACAGAAGTATATTCCAGTCAAAAGTAAGGACAGTAAGTGTGGGGAAAGCCAGCCTTGGATAACTAAGGAAATAAAATGTAGTATCAAGTTATTTTAAAATCAAACGATAGTATCAGCTCATTTGTACAAAGTTGTAAAGAGTAGTGGGAGTCTGGAGAATTGGGAAAACTTTAAAAAGCAACAAAGAACAACCAAACAAGAAATAAGGACAGGGAAGATAGAGTATGAAAGTAAATTAGCACAAAATATAAAAACAGATAGCAAAAGCTTTTATAAATACTGATAAAATCACTGTCACTAAGGAGATATTGATGAGCAAACTAGTGGGCCTGAAGGTAGATAAGTCTCCTGGTCCTGATGGGATGCATGCCAGGGTGCTGAGGGAATTGGCAGAGGTTATAGTAGATGCATTGGTAATCATTTACCAAAACTCCCTAGACTCTGGGCAGGTCCTGGCAGTTTGGAAAACAGCAAGTATCATGCCACTTTTTTAAAAAGGATGTAGGCAAAAGATGGGCAACTATAGGCCAGTTAGCTTAAAATCTGTAGTCGGGAAGATGCATGAAGCTGTCATTAAGGGAGAAACAGCAAAACATTTAGAAAGGAGGGGTTCCATTAGACAGATGCAGCATGGATTCAGAAAGAGCAGGTCCTGTTTGACAAACTTACTGAAGTTCTTTGAGGACATAGTGGGTGCAGTGGATAGAGGGGAACAGGTGGATGTCATATATTTGGATTTCCAGGTGTTCGATAAGGTGCCGTACAAGAGACTTATAAATAAGATACGGATGCATTGAATTGAAGGAAGTGTATTGGCATGGATAATGGATTGGTTAACCAATAGAAGGCAAAGAGTTGGTATAAATGGGTGTTTCTCCGGTTGGCAGTCGGTGGTGAGTGGGGTGCTGCAGGGGTCGGTGCTGGGCCCGCAGCTGTTTACCATTTACGTTGATGATTTGGATGAGGGGACTGAGTGTAGCGTAGTAAAATTTGCTGATGACACTAAACTGAGTGTAAAAGCAAATTGTACAGAGGATGTGGAGAACCTGCAGAGGGATATATATAGGTTAAGTTAGCGGTTTCCAACCACCGGGCCGCGAGGAAACGATATGATTTGGCGATATGAGTCAGCTGCACCTTTCCTCATTCCCTGTCACACCCACTGTTGAGCCATTACGCATGCGAGGTCATTACCTACGCGTCATCCATGTCGGCGCGGGAAGGAGATCAACTCCTCGAGCTTGCAAATGACGGTGGGCTGAAAAGTATGTTTGGCATAACATCTCTGCCGGCATTCCGGATCAAAGTCAAGGCTAAGTATCCTGTGATAGTCAGGAAAGCACTGAATGCAACGAAAAATAAATTGTGGAATAGACTGGACATAAGGAACCCCCTTCGAGTATCGCTGTCTCCCATCACCTCTTGATAGGACCGTCTTGTTGCAGGAAAACAAGCCCAGGGCTCCCACTGATTCAGCGATATTGGTGCGTTGCAATGACTTTATATGTTCATATGAGGAAATATGCGCTGTGTGTTTGATATCCAAATGTCACTTAAAATGTTATGATGCTATTATAAGTGACTTACATAACCATGTAACAATTACGGCATGGAAACAGGCGATCTCGCCCCTTCTAGTCCGTGCCGAACGCTAGTCTCACTTAGTCCCACCGAGCTGCACTCAGCCCATAACCCTCCATTCCTTTCCCGTCCATATACCTATCTAACTTTTCTTTAAATGGTAGTATCAAACCTGCCTCTACCACTTCCACTGGAAGTTCACTCAACACTTCAAGCTCCCCTGTCCTCCCCTGATAATTGCCTTATCGCTATATTCATGCGAGGAAAATATGCGCTGTGTGTTTAATATTAAATTCGTACGATAAACCCTTTTAGAAATGAAATTGAGTGTATTACCCACTTATCACCTATATTCCAGTCGTGATTAACACACGCCACCCGCCGCCGCCACCAACCGAATCGGCAAAAACGATTTTTAAGGAATCGGCACGCAAACGCATGTGCAAGTTTCACATGCACACTGGTGCCCGCGCAAGGCTTCATGGTCATTGTAACACACATCAAAGTTGCTGGTGAACGCAGCAGGCCAGGCAGCATCTGTAGGAAGTGGTGCAGTCGACGTTTCAGGCCAAGACCCTTCGTCATGGTCATTGTAGTCTTTTTTGGGGTAAACCCAACGTATTTGACTGCTACTCTTGTAAGTTGGCAACCCTACCCCCCGGCCCCCCTGCCCCCCGGTCGGCCGGTCCGCAAGAACATTGTCAATATGAAACCGGTCCGCAGTATGAAAAAGTTTGGGGATCCCTGGGTTAAGTGAATGGACCAGGGTCTGGCAGATGGAATACAACATTGGTAAATGTGAGATCATCCACTTTGGAAGGAATAAATAGAAGAGCAGATTATTATTTAAATGGTGAAAGATTGCAGCATGTTGTTGTGCAGAGGGACTTAGGAGTGCTTGTTCATGAATTGCAAAAAGTCGGCTTGCAGCTACAACAGGTTATTAAGAAGGCAAACGGAATTGCTAGAGGGCCTTTATTGCTAGAGGGATTGAATTCAAGAGCAGGAGGTCATGCTGCAACTATACAGGGTACTGGTGAGGCCGCACCTGGAGTACTGTGTGCAGTTCTGGTCTCCGTACTTGAGGAACGACATACTGGCTTTAGAGGCAGTGCAGAGGAGGTTCACCAGGTTGATTCCAGAGATGAAGGGGTTAGCCTATGAGGAGAGATTGAGTCGCCTGGGACTGTACTCACTGGAGTTCAGAAGAATGAGAGGGGATCTTATAGAAATGAAGCACCTTCAATTACTCCAAAAGACTGAGGTTTGGTAAAATACTGAAAGGCTTTTATTCGCTGTACAACACGACCTCCACAGTGAGTGTCTGCCCCTGGACTGAGGGGGAGGGGCAAGGCGAACACCTTTATACAGGACTCTGCGGGATGAGCAACAGGGACAGTCAGCAGAGGGGTGTGTCCAGACAGGTAACCGAGTTACAACATATATACATGGTTTACCACATTCACCCCTCCTTTTTTTAAAAGAGTCCCGCGGGGTGAAGTGACTGACAATATTTACAAGAAGTATATTTACAGGTCAAGTCTATCAGGCAGTCGAGTCCGTCGCTGTGATCTACGTAGCACTGGCGGTGATTGCACCGGCGATGGCGGTTGTGCTGCCTCCGGCCTGACTTCAGGTGCCAGCACGTTAGGCGTCGGTAATCCCTCGTGCGTGTGCGTCGCGCCCGGTATGGGAGTGTCGTGTGGTGTCTGTATAGGGTTTGGGGTGCACGGTGTCTCGTAGGTACATACATTGGTGGGTACGGGGTCAATAGTCACCACGGAGTGTTCAGGGTAGGGGCCCGGAGCTCCTGCGGGTGTCAGGTCGCGGATGGAGACTGTGTCCTCCCGCCCATCAGGTAAAACCATGTAGGCATACTGGGGGTTCACATGAAGTAAGTGAACCCTCTCGACTATCGGGGAGTATTTATTGGTCCTTGCATGTTTCCGGAGCAGCACTGGCCCCGGGGACGTCAGCCAAGTTGGTAGGGTGGTTCCAGTGGTCGATTTTCTGGGAAAAGAAAAGAGCCGCTCACGAGGGGTGGCATTGGTGGCTGTGCATAACAGGGAGCGGATGGAGTGCAGTGCCTCGGGAAGGACCTCCTGCCAGCGGGAGACCGGCAGTCCCTTTGACCTGAGGGCTAAGAGTGTGGCTTTCCACACTGTGTCGTTCTCCTTCTCTACCTGTCCATTCCCCCGGGAATTATAGCTCGTGGTCCTATTGGTTGCAATTCCCCTAGCCAGTAGATATTGGCGCAGCTCATCACTCATAAACGAGGACCCTCTGTCACTGTGGATATAGCATGGGTATCCGGACAGAGTGAAGAGCTTGCACAGGGCTTTTATAACTGACGTGGTAGTGGTGTCGGGGCGGGGGATGGCGAAGGGGAACCGCGAGTACTCGTCAATTACGTTAAGAAAGTACACATTGCGGTCGGTGGAGGGAAGGGGGCCCTTAAAGTCAACACTCAGTCGCTCAAAGGGGCGGGTGGCCTTGATGAGTGGTGCCTTTTCGGGTCGGTAGAAGTGCGGTTTGCACTCTGCGCAGACTTGGCAGTCCCTGGTCATCGTCCTGATCTCCTCAAGGGAGTAAGGCAGGTTCCGGGCTTTCACGAAGTGGAAAAGCCGGGTGACTCCCGGGTGACAAAGGTCTACATGTAGGGCATATAGCCGGTCGATCTGCGCGCTGGCACATGTTCCCCGGGATAGGGCATCGGAGGGCTCGTTGAGCTTCCCAGGCCTGTACATGATGTCATAGTTGTAGGTGGAGAGTTCGATTCTCCACCTCAGAATTTTATCATTTTTGATTTTGCTCCGCTGCTGATTATTAAACATGAATGCGACTGAGCGCTGGTCAGTTAGCAGGGTGAACCTTTTGCCAGCAAGATAGTGCCTCCAGTGCCTTATAGCTTCCACTGTGGCCTGGGCCTCGTTCTCTACCGCAGAGTGCCGAATTTCAGGGCCTTGAAGGGTACGGGAGAAGAACGCCACTGGTCTTCCTGCCTGGTTGAGGGTAGCAGCCAGCGCAAAGTCGGAGGCGTCACTCTCTACTTGGAAGGGAATGGCCTCATCCACCGCATGCATTGCTGCTTTGGCAATGTCCCCTTTTATGCGGTTGAAGGCCGCGTGGGCCTCGGCAGAGAGGGGGAATGTGGTGGACTTGACCAGGGGGCGGGCCTTGTCTGCATAGTTAGAGACCCATTGGGTGTAATATGAAAAGAAGCCCAGGCACCTTTTGAGGGCTCTGAGGGTATTGGGAAGAGGGAGTTCCAACAGGGGGCGCATACGGTCGGGGTCAGAGCCAATGACTCCATTCTCCACGACACACCCAAGGATAGCAAGTCGGGTGGTCCCAAATACACACTTGTCCTTGTTATAGGTGAGGTTGAAAGATTTGGCTGCTTGGAGAAATTTTTGGAGGTTGTTGTCGTGATCCTGCTGGTCGTGACCGCAGATGGTGATGTTATCCAGATATGGGAATGTGGCCTTCAGTTGGCACTGGTCCACCATCAGGTCCATTGCCCTCTGGAAGACAGATACACCATTCGTGACACCAAAGGGGACGCGCAGTAATTGATAAAGCCTGCCGTCCGCCTCAAAGGCAGTGTAAGGGCGGTCCTCCCGGCGGATGGGGAGCTGATGGTAAGCGGATTTTAGGTCTATGGTCGAGTACACCTTGTACTGTGCTATCTGATTGACCATATCCGCGATGCGGGGTAGAGGGTACGCGTCGAGCTGCGTGAACCTATTGATGGTCTGGCTATAGTCCACGACCATCCTATTCTTCTCCTCGTTCCGAACAACCACCACCAGCGCCCTCCAAGGACTTGTGCTTGCCTCAATGACCCCCTCCCCGAGCAGCCGCTGCACTTTGACTTAATGAAAGCTCTGTCCCCCGCGCTGTACCTCCTGCTTTTAGTTGCCACAGGTTTACAGTCGGGGATCAGGTTGACGAACAGCGGTGGGGGAGGGATCCTGAGGGTGGAGAGGCCGCAAGTGGTGTCGGTAGTGTGGCAGTTGGCATGATGTTGGGTGGGATGCGCGGGTCGGTGTGTGTGTGTGGTCAGTAGCGGGGTACGTGACATATCTCTACAAAACAGGGGATTTATGACAGTATTGGTGGGAGGGGCCCATCATACTTCATTGTCATGCTTTTCAGGTGGCTCTGGAAGTCCAACCCCAACAGCACAGGGGCACACAGTTGAGGCAAGACCAGTAACTTAAAGTCCCGATATTCTGTGCCCTGCACCACTAGCATCGCTACACAACCCCCCTGGATGTCTGTTGTATGCGACCCGGAGGCCATGGTGACCCTCCGACTTACCGGCCGTATCATGAGTCCACAATGCTGCACCATGGCAGGGTGGATAAAACTCTCCGTGCTGCCTGTGTCAAACAGGCAGCTTGTCCTGTGCCCCTCCACCAGGATGTCCATCATTGACCTTGCGAGCTGGTGGGGAGCGCTTTGGTCGAGGGTCACGGAAGCCAGGGTGTCTTGGTCTGGCGCGGTGGGGTGCCCCGTGAGCACCCATTGGTCGTAGGCGGTGGCAGGTGGCACCGACCAAGATGGCCGCCCCCATGTCTCGCACGTGGTGGTGGCGTGCAGGGAAGATGGCGGCCCCCACGTCTCGTACGTGGCGCTGCTCAATCCCGCTCGCGGTTTTGACTTACAGACTTTGGCAAAGTGGCCCTTCTTTCCGCAGCTGGAGCAGGTAGCTTGTCGGGCCGGGCAGCGTTTCCGGGGGTGCTTCTCCAGTCCGCAGAAGTAGCACTTCGTGGACTCACGACTGGCGGCAGCCGAGGTCGATTCGCCGGCAGGTTGCGGGGTCTGCGGCACCCACGAGGCCATCGGGGGATCGCGTGCCTGGAGAGCCTCGGAGTTATGCAGAGCCAGCTCAATCGCCAGCTCGATCGCCGAACTTAGGGTAAGATTGGCTTTTTCCAGCAGCCGCTGGCGCACGTACACTGACCTGGTCCCCGTGACGAAGGCGTCTCTCACTAGGAGTTCTACATGCTGCGCCGCCGTCAGCTCCTGGCAATTGCAGGCTCGCAGGAGCGTCCGTAGGGCCCGGACAAACTCAGCACTCGATTCCCCGGACCGTTGTTGCCGTGTCGCTAAACGGTGCCGAGCATAGACGCTGTTTATCGGCCGCAGGTATTGTCTTTTGAGTGTGTTCATCGCGTCGTCGTAGTTCGGCTGGTCTCTGATCAGCGAATAGACCCGTGGCCTGACCCTGGAGAGTAGAACTCTGCGCTTCGCTAAGGGGTCGATTGCTTTAATCTCCTCTAGATACGCTTTGAAGCAGGCCAGCCAGAGTTCGAAAGCGTTTCCAGCTTCAGGTGTTTGCGGATTGAGGTCTAATTTTTCTGGTCTCAGGGCCTGTTCCATGTTTTAAAACGTACAGCGAATAAAATTGAAGCACCTTCAATTACTCCAAATGACTGAGGTTTGGTAAAATACTGAAAGGCTTTTATTCGCTGTACAATACAACCTCCACAGTCAGTGTCTGCCCCCGGACTGAGGGGGAGGGGCAAGGCGAACACCTTTATACAGGACTCTGTGGGAGGAACCACAGGGACAGTCAGCAGAGGGGTAAATTTTGAAAGTAATAGATAAGATAGGAGTAGAAAAGTTGTTTCCATTGGTAGGTGAGACTAGAACTAGGGGACATTGCCTCGAGATTCGGGGGAGAAGATTTAGGGCGGAGATGAGGAGAAACTTTTTTCCAGAGAGTGGTGAATCTGTGGAATTCTCTGCCCAGGGAAGCAGTTGAGGCTTCTTAACTAAATATATTTAAGATACAGTTGGATAGATTTCTACATAGTAGGGGAATTAAGGGTTATGGGGAAAAGGCAGGTAGATGGACCTGAGTTTACGGACAGATCAGCCATGATCTTATTGAATGGTGGGGTAGGCTCGATGGGCTGGATGGCCTACTCCTGCTCCTATTTCTTATGTTCTTGTGTTCTTATGCTTCCCTATTCATCTTGTGACTGAATGGGGAGATCCATGTTCCATACTATCCAATAGGGACGGGCTTGAGAATTTTTTTATGCTTATGCCTGGCCAGATATTTGAGCAGGTGATTAAAGTGTTAGAAGTTTCACCTTGTTTCTAGGGGCAGCAGGATGCTTATTGCAGTATTGCTATGTATGGCAAGGGGCCCTCACTCCTGATGGAGCCTGCACATTGGGCAAGCTCACCTGACTATGGCCGAATGTTAAAAACGATAACTTGCTGTGTTACTAAAGTGGCAGTTGCACAAAATGCAAGTAGGAAGTATTGGAAGTAAAGGAAGTGGTGCTGCTTCCTTTTTATGAAAGCATTACTAAAAATAGCTTCTCTGAACTATTACAGTGAGGTCACAACTTAGAAACATAGAAAACCTACAGCACAACACAGGCCTTTCGGCCAACAAAGTTGTGCCGAACATGTCCCTACCTTAGAAATTACTATGCTTACCTATAGCCCTCTATTTTTCTAAGTTCCATGTACCTATCCAAAAGTCTCTTAAAAGACCCTATCGTATCTGCCTCCATCACCATTGCCAGCAGCCCATTCCACGCACTCACCACTCTGTGTGTAAAAATCCTTATCCCTGACATCTCCTCTGTACCTACTCCCCAGCACCTTAAACCTGTGTCCTCTTGTGGCAACTATTTCAGCCCTGGGAAAAAGCCTCTGACTATCCACACAATCAATGCCTCTCATCATCTTATACACTTAAAATACTAGTCCTAATGTGCAGAAATTATTCGGCACTTCTGAACTATTCAATGATATTTTAATATAGCAAGAATGGAAAATATTTTTAAAATCTACTTGATCCTCTTAGGTTCTATTAGATTCCTTTTATGCATCCATTTTAGCTTTTTTTTATATCTTCCTGCTTTATATTTTTGTTGTCTTAGGCAACGTTATTCTGATGTAACCAATCATTTGTCTCATTAATAACCATAACATCTTGCCTTCTATGAAAATAACTGCTGTTTTCCTAAATCACAAACCTGCCTTTGATGAATGATTCAGTACACCTGAACAAATCTGAGGCATTTCTTTCTCCATACTTTGAAATTAGTTTCTATTTTTCACATTTCATTATCTAAATATTCTTTCTTGATGTGATGTTTATTTATACCCAAATGCTCCTGTCTCATTACACAGAAAGTTTAAATGTGAAATTCTAAATTCTAAATGCAACTGCTGGAGAAGGTTAACTTTAAGTTTAAAGTTTTGTAAAGTAGAATTTCTGCTACAACACTATAATGTTGTGAATTTTCCTTGAATTTATAATTACATTTAAAATTCAGTTAATTAACACTCAGGGTAGTGATGTATCATGAAAAAGAATTACTTTAAATTTCTATAGCAATTAAAAAAAGAAAATCATTAATCTAAAAATAGCATTTTTAATGAATTCCTTTAAATCACAGCATGAATTTAATGTTTAAATAAATCATATTGCTCAGAAATTATATCTGATTGCAATGTGCAATGTGATAAGCTTTCAAACTTATTTTAATAATATGTGTTGAACTATGTTATCAATAACTAGTTTTACCATATTGAGGCTGATCACACGTATTAATTGGTATTTATTGAGCAATGGTGGCAACAGGCCAGGTCATTGAATTATTTTGAAAGATATTATGCAAGGGTGGATTTTAACTGGCTGGAATGTTAGTAGGAGATATAATTACTAAAATGTAATCATTTTATCTTCTGGGACTTACTGTCATTTCAGTAGCAAACTCTCTACTCAATTCTGCTGGTGATGGCCAGTAGACAGAACTGTAGAGTAAAATTTTCAGTATACATTACATATTCCTTAAAGTGTTGCTGCACATCTTAGTGGGAAATTGCAGTCACATTATCAAGTTATCAGGGTACTGAAATCTCTGCATGGATAGTTCACGTGCAAGTATGCTGGAAAGATGTGAATATTAAACATAAACTCATCAAAAGTTTCAGGATCTCCTAGAGGGACATTTGATTTCAATTCTATGGAGTTTTTAAAGCAGCAGCAAGAATTGGCAAAACCTGTAAGTTCTTAGATTAATAACTTGAAATCCATGGAAAATCATTTCAATGACCTGACTAGAGTGTGAATAGATTATTTTTTAATATGTCTATTTTTCTGCTGCAACTGCCAATATTTTCCTGTCTAAGCATTTCCACTGCGTCATATACTTTATCATGCACAGGCAGGACATTTCTCACATTTCAAACTATGCCACAGAACATAACACTAATGGAGTATGAAGCTTAGAACTTACTGAAACCGAGCGAGTGAACTCCAAATCAGTGATTAAGTGAAACTGAAATTTGAGTGCAAGATTTAGCATATCAAAAAGTAGCACTGAAGTACTGAAATATCGAGCTTTGAAGTACTATAAAAGAAAGTTTCAATTTAGTACAAATTTAGAAATCTACAGAAACAATTGTATCTCTACAACAGGTAAGATTAAGCAACCTGAGGTGAAAACCAAAGAAGAAATTCATCCTGTGGTATGAGATAAGGATGCAACAGGATACACATGCACATTAAACTCCATTTCAGATAAACAAATTCCATTGAAGTCAATGTATCATGAATTCAGATTGTACTCTTAGGTCAGACAAAGAGGATAAATTCTACTCTGAAAATATTTAACAGCATCGACAGGACAAAGCAACACACACAAATCGCTGAAGGAACTCTGCAGGTCATGCAGCATCCATGGAAACGAGTAAACAGTCGACATTTCGGGCCAAGACTCTTCAAGACTGGAAAGGAAGGGGGAATATGCCTGAATAAAAAGGTGGGGGGAGGTGACCGAGGTTTAGCTGGGAGGTGATAGGTGAAGCCCTGGTGGGTAGGGTAGGTCATGGGCTGGAGAAGAAAGAATTTGATAGGAGCGGAGAGTGGACAACGGGAGAAGGAAAGGAGGAGAGGATCCGGAGGATGTAATAGGCAGATGAGAAGAAGTTAAAGAAATCAGAGTCGGGAATAGAGGATGGGGGTGGGGGTGAGTTTGTTCACTGGAAAGAGAAATCCATCATGCCATCAGATTGTGGGCCAACCAGATGGAATAAAAAGCACTTCCGAAAAGATGGTGGTGCTTTTGGACCCAGTGGCCTCTTGGAGGAAAACCAAAGTTACTTTTTTTCTTTGTTAAATCTGTTTTTTATGATCACAAGACTATACTTGACTCAAAGAACTTTGAGTGCTGCAGGTCTGCGGCATCAATAAGCAGTCTGTTGATCAGAGTTGCTGGCTGGAGTGTAAAAGGAGCCGTCTGGCTGGTCGGATGAGGAGCCAGCCGGTGTTTTGAAGAAGGAGGGAGCAGGTGGATTGGAGGGGGAACCAGCCGGCAGGTTGGAGGAGCTGGCTAGTGGGTCAGAGGAACTGACCTGGGTGCAGACCATGCTGCTGTCTACTACTTGAAGGCTTTGGAGTTGGTGTGCAAAGGTAGCGTGCAGTGTAACTGTGAGTAACTGTCTTGGACATTTCTCTTGCAAGCACAAGACCCCATTGGACAGTGATAATGTAAGATGCAGAAAGCCCGTTTCCCTTGTTGGTGGCGAGACGGGCTGTGTGGGAGCTACATGGTCTCAGCTGTAGTGGGGACTAGGCCTCAAGCAGCAGGCTTGCCTGCTGCTGCAGTCCAGGTGAGGAGATGTCAGAGGCGGTGTAGCGTGGCACCCATGCTCGGTTGGGGTCTATCTTTTCCCGTTGGTGCTGCCCTCCCGTGTTCAATTGGTGGAATGACAGGCAGGAGGACCACTATCACACCATTCTCTGAATCCTCAGAATCTGATTCATACCCCAGAGGTGAGCTGGGCTGAGTCACTGGAGTTTGCAGTCTCCTTCGGGTAGCTGGAGGGGGATGGTTCTCACAGGGCCTGATGTCTACCCTGTTCATCCTCTTGCTAGGCCCACCCTCCCAAGGTTCCACAGTTTAGGTGTTGCCCAGTACCTCTACCACCCTGGAGACGGTTGAGTTCCAAGCATCCTGGATCTTATTATGGCCTAATGGTCTGTTCCTCAAGTAAACCAGCGCATCTACATCAACTTTGGGAGAGTACACTTTGTCCTTTTGCCAGGCAATGCATTCTGCTGCCTTCTGTTCAGAGTATTCTTTTGCTCTGGCATGCGCATCCCTCAGTCGGCTCTGGTGTACAGCTAGCCTGTCATGTTTCTGGTCCACCGTCTGTTCTTGCCCCAGCAGAGCATCCACGGACAGGTGGGGATCCACCCCAAACAACAGATAGTAAGGTGAATACCCAGTGGTTGCGTGAGGTGTCGCATTACATGCAAGCACCAACTCGGGTAGATGTTCTGGCCATCTGCACTTCTTTTTGGGAGGCAACATATGCAACAGATCATGCATCGTCCTGTTGAAACGCTCACGCTGCGCGTTTCCAGTAGGATGATGAGGTGAGGTACGGCTCTTCTTTACCCCGTATAGGTTGCAAAGATCCGCTATGACCTCACTTTCGAAGTTACGGCCCTGGTCAGAATGCAATCTCTCAGGAACACCGTACTTCATGAACCATTCCCTCAAGAGCACCCTTGCTGTGGTATCCGCCTTTTGATCCCGAGTCAGAAATGCTTGGGTGAAAACGTCCGTGACCACTAAGACATTCTCATGCCCGTCAGTTGCCGGCTCCAACACAGTGAAACCTACCGCTACAACTTCAAGTGGCCTAGGAGCCAGAAATAACCTCATGTGGGGGCGGATCCTAGGCTGCAGCATCTTAGTTAGTACACAACGTGGACAATTTTTGACCCACCGTGCCACATCCTCGTGTATGCCCACCCAAAAACATTGGCTTCTCAACAACGTTCTATGCCTTGATGGCCCATAGAATCATGTCCATACTCTAACACTTTGCTCCTCAAGCTGTTAGCTATCAGAAGCTGGTAACACTCCCCAAGCTTCTCATCCTCAACTACCCTATACAGTAACCCTTTACGCTCCCTGATACTGTCCCAGTGCCTTAACAAAACGGGCTTAGGGAAAGTTTTACGCTCTTGGCCACTCAGGTTTCTTTTCTGATCTCATAAGTCTCTTAGGACACCTAACACAGGGTCTTGCTGCTGAATCGTCGATAATAACTGCAAAAGCCAAGAAACGATCTTAAGTCCTTAACTGTCGATGGTACTGGCCACTGCTAAACAGCTGAGACCTTCTCAGGATCGGTGCCTGTCCCCTTGGCTGATATCTGGTGTCTGAAGAACTTGATCTCTGACTGCAGAAAGTGACACTTCTCCAATTTTACCTTCAGACCAGTCTCCCTGAGGTGCTTAAGCACAGTGTCCAGCCTCTCCAAGTGTTCCTGGAAAGTCTGTGAAAACACCAGAATATCATCCAAGTACACAAGCATGATTTAGAAAACTAAGTCATTTATGGTTGCCTGCATGAGCCTTTGAAAAGTTGCCGGTCCATTACAGACCCCAAACGGCACGCGAAGGTATTCATACAGACCAAACGGGGTCGAGAAAGCAGTATTGTGCCTATCACGCTCCTCCACCGCCACTTGGTGGTAACCACTCGCGAGGTCTATTGTCGACAAAACTCTCATCAATACACGGGAGCGGGAACGCGTCCTTTCTGGTCTTAAGATTCAGTCTCCGATAATCTACACACAGTCTTATGCCAGCATCAGCCTTCCAGACCAACACCACAGGTGAGGCATACGCACTATTGCTCTCCTGAATCACACACTTCTTCAACAACTTTGAGATGTGCTCTTTCACTTCATTGTACTGATTTGGCAGGAATGTGACGGTATGGCTGTGAAACAGGCTCGTCATCAATTAACTGAATTTCATGCTTAACCTTGTCAGTTTACCCAAGGTCTTCCTCTTCAACTGCAAAGATAGCCAGGTACTTAACCAGTAAACCTCTTAGCTGAGCTTGTTGTCCTTCACTACCCCGAATATCGAGCTTGTCTAGAATTGACTTTAACTTGTGATTATTACACTCCTCCTTTACACCCACTGTCACGTGATCAACACCAGCTGAGATCCGCTGAAATCCACAGAAATCTTACTGCACATTGTGGATCACTGTCCACGCACTCCACCTTTGACAGGATATCCAGCCGGGTCCTAGGTGCGAGCCATACATCCTCTCGAGGGAGGTTTAAAATCTGTACTGGCACTATACGATTACCCGAGTCAATGAGCGTAGGAATGACTCCGATACATCCTGCTAAAGGGGTGTTAAGTCATAGTCATAGTCATAGTCATACTTTATTGATCCCAGGTGAAATTGGTTTTCGTTACAGTTGCACCATAAATAAATAGTAATAAAACCATAAATAGTTAAATAGTTATATGTAAATTATGCCAGTAAATTATGAAATAAGTCCAGGACCAGCCTATTGGCTCACAGTGTCTGACCCTCCGAGGGAGGAGTTGTAGAGTTTGATGGCCACAGGCAGGAATGACTTCCTATGACGCTCTGTGTTACATCTCGGTGGAATGAGTCTCTGGCTGAATGTATTCCTGTGCCCAACCAGTACATTATGTAGTGGATGGGAGACATTGTCCAAGATGGCATGCAACTTGGACAGCATCCTCTTTTCAGACACCACCGTCAGAGTGTCCAGTTCCATCCCCACAACATCACTGGCCTTACGAATGAGTTTGTTGATTCTGTTGGTGTTTGCTACCCTTAGCCTGCTGCCCCAGCACACAACAGCAAACATGATCGCACTGGCCACCACAGACTCGTAGAACATCCTCAGCATCGTCCGGCAGATGTTAAAAGACCTCAGTCTCCTCAGAAAATAGAGACGGCTCTGACCCTTCCTGTAGACAGCCTCAGTGTTCTTTGACCAGTCCAGTTTATTGTCAATCCATATCCCCAGGTATTTGTAATCCTCTACTATATCCACACTGACCCCCTGGATGGAAACAGGGGTCACCGGTACTTTAGATCTCCTCAGGTCTACCACCAGCTCCTTAGTCTTTTTCACATTAAGCTGCAGATAATTCTGCTCACACCATGTGACAAAGTTTCCTACCGTAGCCCTGTACTCAGCCTCATCTCCCTTGCTGATGCATCCAACTATGGCAGAGTCATCCGAAAACTTCTGAAGATGACAAGACTCTGTGCAGTAGTTGTAGTCCGAGGTGTAAATGGTGAAGAGAAAGGGAGACAAGGCAGTCCCCTGTGGAGCCCCAGTGCTGCTGATCACTCTGTCGGACACACAGTGTTGCAAGCACACGTACTGTGGTCTGCCAGTCAGGTAATCAAGAATCCATGATACCAGGAGATGGCTCAAGTAACATTTTATGGTCACTACCAGCATTGCCAGTGGCCTTGCTAGCCGCAATAGTGACTACAGATCCAGCAGGAATGTGCTCAGTGTCTTTTCCCAATACTTGGACTACTGCTTTCTTTTCGGTAGTGTGCATCTGCACTTTCTGGAAAACATGTCCCCAATCAGAATCCAGCTTCCCTTCTAGGGTTGTGTCAAACACTGCGTAGACAAGTTACCTACACTGGCTGATAATGTTCATGCTTACAATACATGGGACAGGTGATTCAGTGCTAACATGATCACTGACTACTAGAAAGCCACAATTTGGTATCTTCATGCTCATTGCTTGAACCTCTAGCTCTAGATACCCAAGGTAAGGAATATCAAATCTGTTTGCAGCTGTTAGCCTAAGCCAGCCAGCAGTGTCCAACATATCCTCGTCCTCTCCATTCAAGTGTTCTCAAAATAACTGCTCGGTCAGGGTGCTCACCTGACTACCTGTGTCCAACAGACAAAGGACAGCGACACCTGATATTTCAAGCTCCACAACTGGACGTGTCCCTATGGTGCGTTGCAGCAACTGGTCACGGGGTAGCTGTACATTATCTGCATCTATGAGGTTCTGCTGAATTGCCCGACTCCCAACCTCTTGAGGGGAGGAGAATGCAGATTCCCCTTCCCTTACACCCCGCTTCCGTGGGCAATTCTTGGCCAAATGCCCTCCCACCTGACACTCGAAACATATTGGTTGCCCATCTTCTGTGAACCTGGGCTGTAAATTACATCTTCCACTAGTAGCGCGTGTAAAATCCCTCTGCTACACTTTGACTTTCCAGACTTTGTATTTCCCAGGGGCTCTTCTACAAGCCACAGACGAGCCTCCTCCCTCACTTCTATCGTTGAGAACTCAGGGTGTCCTGCATGAATCTGTGGAGCTCCCTTCTGTGGGAAGGATCTCTGATTCCCTCTATAAATTGATCTCTTAGCACCACCCTCTCATTGGTCACGGCATCAGAGGAGTGCTTCAGTATCATGTTAAGAGCGTGGGCTAGCCATGTGAAAACTCTCTTACATCTTCACCCTCACGCTGTTTGTGACTGTAGAAGCCATGCCACAGCTGGGGTGCACTAGGCTTGTCTCTAAAAGCTTCCCTGAGATAGGTGAACAAGTCATCAGTGCGGTCTTCCCCAGCATCACTGCACATACATGCTTCCTCTAAGGCTGCACCCCTGAGCAGGGACATAACAAAGTCATACTGATCCTGGTCAGACTGATTTCTACTATTAAGTGCATATTGTACTTCTTCAATAAAGTCATCAACAGACCTCCCATCTTTTTCAACATCTCCCATAAATGGAACAGTGTGTCTTTTCCTTGGGACATATACATAGGACCTTCTGCTTAATTTTTCTATGGTTGCCAAGGCTTCATCATACCTACTATGCAATTCCCTAATTTGTTCATTCAAATCAAGTGTGTCCTCTGGACGTGACATAGTAAAACCTCAAGTCTTTAAAGTTCACACAATCCCGCAAAAGGGAGCTGCTGCTGTCCTTTGCTGCAAACATGATGACTTCACGGCCCGCAGTTCCCTGGGCCCACGTCACCACCTTCCGTCCTGACGTCAGTCGCTGACGTCCCGGCCAGTTCTCAGGCTCCAGCGTGCTCTCCACGAGGCTCTACCGCGCTCTCTCCTTCTGCCCGAAGGGAACTTGGTCCTGTCTTCACCACCACCGTATGTTATACTGCATACAACAACCAGAGACCCTCTCAACTGGCTTGGAATTAGCCCCACTCCTGGTTTTGTAGATTTTGTAGCCTGGGGAAAAGTACACGCTCAGGACAACAAAGACTTTTTCGAGTTTTAATTCCTTTATCTGTTTTAGATGTTTAAGTGCCAGAAGAGGGTCGCGAAACAAACAAACAAATTTACAACCAGTTCTTGCCATTACAATCTCAGTTTAACTTTCGATCCATACCCTCGTGTATGGACAGAATTGCCTATGTAGTAGAAAAATACCAGAACTAATACGGTAGTGGCAGTTCTGTAGGAACACAATACAAACAACATTAGAATCCTACCCACCCTGCATCTTATACATAACAGTGAAAAATGTAAGCGGATACGTCTCATCTAAGACGTACACATGTGCTGAACTTCCGAACAGAGACGAAACATTCACATTACGCAGTTACATGCACAATCAGTCCCGATACAAGAAAGTTAGACAAAAGGTTCACTTTGGCACAACCTTTATAAGGGATTGCCTGGTAGTTAAATTACAGGAAGACTGACTTTCTTGGATGGTGAGGAACTTTGCATAAGCCATGCTACCCAGCGTTGATTTCTTCACTCATGGAAATCTAAAGCATCCACATGTAAAACATGTCAAATTACTGATATTCTCAATCCGCCAACAAACATAAACGAATTCACATGGATATTGTCAATTAATGCTCACCTTTCCTCACCATGCCCAGCACACTTTGGGAAGAACTCAATTCCAACGTCTTACCATGTCTTCAGCAGAAAGCAAAATGGTCTCCCCACTATCCCGCGTGTGCATAGTGACATCACCATCTCCCTTAAAGGCACAGACAACTATTCTAGTATTACCCGGATGGATGCCTAAGTACACTTTTAATGATACTGAATAAGATCCAACGGTCACCCAGTTACATTAAGTTTGAGAGTGATGTAGTTAAATCTGAAACTAGGGCCTTTTAATTCAAACAAAGCAACCAATGGATGTATGAGATGACTTTCAGAGATAGATTTTGTAATTAGATGAAACTGTGTGAAGATGTAACTGTTGACTAAGACACTTTTCTCTGAGGAATATAAACTTCACTGGGAAAGTACCGGAACAAATCAGATAAAAGAAATTGAACACAGAAATGGAGAGAAAGAAAAAGCTTGCCATGTTGCCTAGATAAGCCAGAAGTTTGGAAATAAATGTTTGGAAACAAAAACCGAAAATTAATAAAGCGGAAGTAGACTTTGAAAATAAATTAGCAAAAAATATAAAAACAATTTGAAAGAACACTTGAAAGTATGTAAGAAAGGAAAAGTTTAACAAAAATAAACATGGGTCTGTTTATCATGGACAGAGGTGAAATTATAATGGGAGATAAGAAAATGATAGAGATGATTAACAAACAAAATATTCCTGAGATATATGGTAGCATAGAGGTAGCATGTGCTTTACAGAACAGGCAACTCAAATTCAATTCCCACCGCTGTCTGTAAGGGATTTGTACGTTCTCCCCGTGACCCAGTGGGTTTCCTCCGAGTCCTCTGGTTTCCTCCCACAGTCCAATGTACTGGTTGGTAGGTTGTTGGTCATTGCAATTTTGTGTTATGAATAGGCTAGGGTTAAATTGGGGGATTTAGGGTTGTGTGGCCAGAAGGGCCAATTCCACACATAAATAAATATTAAATGCACCTCTTTCAAACTTTCAGATTTCTGCAAGTGTCCATTGATTGGAGAATTAAACAATTACCCCAAAGTTCAAGAAAAAATGGTAAATAGTAAACTCTAGGCCAGTTCCTCCAACCTGAACAATAAGGAAAATGATAAATTTAACAACAGCCTATTTGGAAATCAAAGTACATTGAGGCAGAATTGATATATTTTTATGGAAGAGAAATAGAGTCTGAACAATCTATTAGAATTTAATGGGCAGGACAAATGAAGAAGAATCAATGAGTATAGTAAATTAGGATTTTTCAGACATTTGATAGATTGGTGCAAAGCACATTGTTCACAAAATTAATGCTTGCCAGATTTGGGATTAATATATTAGTATTATTGGCAATTTGTTAATGGAAAGAAAACTAAAGACCTAACAGGCTAACTTTTCTTTTGAATTCAGCCATCCATTTTAATGATTTGAAAGCTTGGGCGATGATGGTATATCAAACTTGCTCATAGCACAAAGTTAAATGGAAAAGAAAGATATGAACGTTTTGTAATTGGATACAAATTAATTAAATAATCAGGCAATAAGCTGGAAGAAGGAATGTAATGTGCAGATGTAAAATATTCCACTTTAAAAGAAAAGCTGAATATTTTTGGCAGAAACATTAAGAAACTAGAAAACATTTTAACTCAGTGGAATTTAGCTGCTGTACAAAACTGTAGAGGATTAGATAAAAGGCATAAAGCAAGTATTAAGGCTAATGGTATGTTAACTATTATCACAACATGATTAGAATGTAAAAGTTCGTATTGTTGTTCCTTTCCGTGCCTTGTTGTGCACCAGGTGGCAACCCTGTCATTTCTTCAGTTTTTACAAGGCCAAGTTGCTAGCTCAAAGCTCAACCCAGCACAGATAGAAAGCATGCAAGGAGCTGGCTGGATTCGAACCTGGGACTACTTGCCCTGGAGTTGCCACCAGCCACTATGCCACTACACCACCAGCCGGCTAAAACGTAAGAGTTAGGGGCTAGAAATACTCTCAAAGGATACTTTTAGACAAAAAACCACTTACTAAACAAGTAGGATATCAAACAGATTCTGAATTCTCTTTGCATATAAGACTTACATACAGATAGGTTTTCTACTTCATTCTTTCATCGAACACCATTGTCCTACACACAGGCACATTGAGGTCTTCTTCAAGATCCTTTACCCACTTGACTTGGTCTTGAATTTGACCTCACTTCCTTCAACCAGCCAGTCGCTTTTCCTCACACAAGCTCTGACAGTTCAATCCAGCCTCAAGATCCTCATACATCCTTAAATGAATTTCTGACTCATTCCACAGACTTACTGAGCATCGCCCAAACAATAGCAGAGCTAATGGATGAAAGGCTTTAATATACACAAAGTGTGCAACGCAGACTCTAGTCTTCGAAATATCTAATTGAAATGTTAACTCTGTATATCTTTCCACAGATGCTGCCTGACTTGCTGGATATTTCCATTTTGATCTCAAGATTTCCAGCATGTACAGATTTTGATTTTCATTTACTGAAAAGCAATGCTTACCTTCTGTGCATTCGTTATTCAGTGTTCTGCCTCTAGAGGCGCTATTCGTTTTGTATGCAGGTTCATTTTGTACAAATATCACTTCCTGTTCATAAGCTGTTATCATTTCCTATATGGGTTAATATGGATTTCACCCTATAGCACATGTAGTAGAAAGGCATCAATCTCCATCCACTCTTTACTTGCCCTTCAATCATCAATATCTTTTCAAAAAAGTTTTCTTATTAAAAACACTCAAGAAACTTTCCAGCTCAGATGATTTTTGAGAAGGTGTTCAACTCTCTGCCTAGCTTTGCATGCAACATATTGCAAGGGTATTTTATGGATGAAATGATCTAAGTTTTAGGTACTTCTTTTAAATCTGCTAGATTCTAAAATTAGAAGTGTAGAGACATACAACTTATCAGTGACAGTATGCCATTAGAAGTTTTACAAAACTACTATCTAAATCTACAAATTATGTATATTATATATATATTCCAGCCGGATGCTATTTTGCATTAAAACTACAATCCTGAGAAAAAATAGGGAAAAAAATCACAACGTAAGTCTTTTGCAGTTTTCTGAAGTACAGGTATATACACATGAATAAATTCCCATCGTTGGCACGTGGTCAAGTGGTTAAGGCATTCGTCTAGTGATCTGAAGGTCGCTAGTTCAAGCCTTGGCTGAGGCAACGTGTCGTGTCCCTGAGCAATGCACTTAACCACACATTGCTCTGCGACGACATCGGTGCCAAGCTATGTGGGTCCTAATGCCCTTCCCTTGGACAACATCAGTGGCGTGGAGAGGGGAGGCTTGCAGCATGGGCAACTGCCGATCTTCCATACAACCTTGCCCAGGCCTGCGCCCTGGAAACCTTCCAAGGCGCAAATCCATGGTCTCACGAGACTAACGGATGCCTATAAAAAAACTTCCCATTATTAACTCTGAAAATATTCCTTTCATCTATCTGTGAATGGAAGGTAAAATAAACAATTATTAATGTAAATAATAAACCTTGCCAAGACTATTATTGAATGTGTCACAAGATTTATAAAACTTAAGGGTATTCCTTTGTATCTTATAATGCCTATTCCTAATGAGGCCACATTTTCCATTTACACTGTAGAAGTAAAATTCAGCTTTGCAAGTATATTGCAGCATGTAAGAATAACCTGCTAATTTTAGAGAGACCTAAATACATAATATGTTGATACAAAGTGACATCCAATTTGGGTGTTTATGTTCTGTACATTCTTGTCAATGCAGACTATTTCACTTTCTCCAAGCTCTCTAGCTGACCCTTCAATTGCAATAATTACACTTTGTTTTGAATAGAGGGACAATCATGGCATATGTTAAAGCATTCCCTGGCATGACATGGGGAAAACATATCTTCAGTGAAATATTGCAAGGTCTGTAGACTGTCTAATTGGATAATGGTGGGTCTGCCGATGCACCTTTAGCGTCGGCAGTATTTCTATTGAAAAATTTGCTAGAAATCTTCTTTGGCCTCTTGCTTCCTGAGAGGAAAAAAGAATTTCAAAATGAGTGTTCTTCTTACTGAGGTGCCATTGCATGTCACAGAGAAATTCTTCTGACTGGTAAACTGAACTGAGAAAATACTTTAAAAATCTGGAGATTAAAGTATGATGCAAACACAAACAATGCAATGAAAAGAAATCAAAATGAGTATAAAATGGCATTGTAGGGCTTTGTGAAAAGCAGGAAACAATTTCTGTTGGCATTGCACAGGTGCTAAATTTAGGGTGTTGATGCAATTGCAGAGCAGTGCACTGATTCCCTGTCTTCCAAGTCTAAGTCAGTTGAAATACATGGATGGCATACCACTATTTGCATCTCTGCATCCTTGATTGCCGTAAACCACTGCTACTAGTGGATTAATAATTGATATCATCACCATAGTCTTATTTTAGTCTGCTGTCTTTATCCACTTTATTTTTTATACATTTCCTATTCTAACTTACAGTAATTTGGTTATGTATTGCACTGTACTGCTGCCATAAAACACATGCTTTTTTTTTTGAAAATTCTGTAACATTAGTGTGCAGACTCCTCATCATCAAAAATCTTAATGCACATTAAGGCTTCTTAGTAATTCGCATTGCTTCTATTGGTTATGATAGTTCAACTCATGGCATAAATTAATGGAAAAATATTGTACTTCCTACAATTTTTAAATAGATATTCCAAATATATAGAAGAACAAATGTTCTAATTAGCATCTTGAGCTGGTATATAGTTTCCACCACAGCAATGGGATATTCAGCTGAATTGTCCATCCTGACCAAAATATCTATGGAAGCCAGTTCCATTTGCCTGTGCTTAGCTTATATCCCTCTACATGCTTCTATCCATGTATAACATTTTAAATATAATTGTACCCACTTCTACTGTTTTCTCTGGGAGCACGTTCCACGTACCCAACACTCTCTGTGTGAAAAAGTTGCTTCCCAGGTCCTTTTTAAATATTTCCCCTCACCTTTAATCTATGCCCTATAGTTTAAGATTCCTTCCACCAGCATTTTTTTAAGATCCATTTGACTAGCTTAGCCTGAATCCCGATGTGAACTAACCTTCCAGATTAGCCTTTCATGTAGTCTATCAAGATCTCACTAAGGTCCAGAAGGCACACAGTCTTCAATTTTCCATGCACAAAGCTATGCTGACTATCCTTGCCTTACCAAGTGCTGATAGATCATATCCCTCAGAATACTCAGCACTAAGTTTCCCATCACTGGCCTGTTGTTCCCAGGCTTATTTCTGCAGACCTCCTCAAATAAATGCACAACATGAGCAATCCTCCAGTTTTCCAATTCTCACTGGTGTCTAAAGATTTTGCAAATAACTCTGTCAATTTTTTCCTTGGCTTTCTATAATGCCCTTGGATTCACTTGATTATGTCCTGGGGATTTATCCACCTTATTATGCCTTAAGACTGTCAGTGGTTGGTAGGTTAAATGGTTATTGTAAGTTGTCACATGATGATGCTAGGGTTAAATCAGGGGTTGCTGGTCGGTGTGGCTCAAAGGGCTGGAAGGGGCTGTTTCATGCTCTATCTCAATCAATCTCTTCCAACACTGTAATTTGGATATGTTCCAATACTATTCATTTCCCTTAATTCCTTAGCTTCCATGATCTTTAAAAATGCTATTTTCTTTAAGCTTTTTTGCTTCACTTCAAAGTAAACACGAGGCTTACTAGTGAGACTTAGCAACTGTATGAACACTTGCTATTCAAAAGTGCAGTAGTACTTCACTAAAATAATCTGTTTGTAAATTCAATCACTGCTTATATTATTGAATTTCTCATGGTATTAGAAGAAGAAAGGAAAAGAAATTTAACATACACTCATTTCTGGATCAAAAGTGCATCATGACTTGAATATAGGAGGGAGAGGCTATGAGAAATTTGTGCTCATGCCTCATTCATTTAATATTGCTCAAGCAACCATTGTAATTTCTGTTGTTTATTGGCAGCTTGGTAGTTTGTAATTTGGGAGTAGTGATGACAATTAGACATCAGAAATGTCATTTAATCATGGCCTGCACCACTTACAAAAGAAGGATACCCTGGCGTTTGCAGACTGAATTGAAACTACGCGGGCACTCTTCTCTGCCACTTCAAACTGACTCCTGGGAGGCTGACCAGAGGTTCAAACCTTCAGAAAGCAAAAGGTACTAAAGCAGTTTGCCTAACATCAGTAAGTCACCTTCTACTGCATTCTTCTCCAAAGCGAAATTGTTAAACTTTAAAAAATGGTAAATGATTTAGGCCTATTTTATTACAGAGCTTGACATTTCATTCCTTCCCATTTATAAGATAGAATTCAAACTGACATTTCAAAATTATCAGTGCTTTAATCAGATAATCCTCAGAACATATAAAAAAATGTTCATGGCCCTATTGATATTGAAAGGAATTTTAAAGTCATAGTACCATGCCCTGCTGAATGGACATATACGTATGTTGAAGTATTTTCTGTTTGGTTCAAATCTAGTAGTACCTTTGAACGTAGATGGCCAAGGGTGGGGTGAGGAGAGTTGGTAAGTTTGCAAATAGGAAGATATTAAGTTAAGGTGAATACCACACTGGTATTTGTTTAATCAAGTTTGTTTAATTTGCGTAGATGTATGCGTCAGAGGTGTTGAGAAAGCTGCAGTTGCAGCTTGTGATTGGTATGGGCTGCACAGTATGACTAAAGTTATAGAAGGGTTATGCTGCTGAATGTTATTGCACAAGACTCTGGTCTTCTGTACACTAGTGTGTAGGACATGCAGCGAACTAAAAAGAAACTCACATTCCATGTAACTTGTGTGAAGTCCCCGATTTTCAAATACCTTTCATTTGCAATCAAAGTTAGGTTGTATAGCATACTGTAATGCAATAATGTGCTCCTCATGTCTTTTTGGAAAGAATTATCCTAGAAATTACCTGCTAAATATCCTAGAAAACAAAAGCAATTTACCAAACTTTTCCAGATCATCATCACTTCTGCAATATTTTCAGAAAGCAGACACTGGTAATTATTCAACTTATCTCAATTTATCTTTTGCTCCTTTATTTGCTATTTTTACCAACTACTTTTTTGCCTGCACCATGAAGGCTATTATTTTTAATGACCTAGATTTTGCAGTAAACTTTACTGAGTAATGATGAGTAATACTTCATCATTGCTCTGTGTAACTACAGCAAGAGATTTATGTGCATATATTGTTATCTGTGTTGTCACAATCTAGTACACCTTCAAAGGCTGTACTGTTTTTAGACTTCTCTAGCACAGTCAAGCTAAAATCACTTGAACTGACATGGATTTGTGTTTCTTGCAAATTAGCCTTAAAGTAAAATACATTACAAAATTTCACATAGTTTCTGTGGTCTGTATCTTTTGCATGATATTCTAAACACAGTTGTCACCTAAGAAACTATCTTGCCATTAAAAAGAAGTGATATTATGCATTTGCATTGTAATTTCCTTGCATAAATACTTTAACACTGATTGGATTTTAAAGCCAGAGAGAGCTGGATCTGTGGAATTCATTGCCACAGGCAGCTGTGGAGGCCAAGTTTTTACATATATCTAAGGCAGAGGTTGATAGATTCTTGATTGGTCAGGGCATGAAGGGATACAGTGAAAAGGCATGAAAATGGGCTGAGAGGAAAATTGCAACACACATCAAAGTTGCTGGTGGACGCAGCAGACCAGGCAGCATCTGTAGGAAGAGGTGCAGTCGATGTTTCAGGCCGAGACCCTTCGATTAGTCCTGACGAAGGGTCTCGGCCTGAAACGTCGACTACACCTCTTCCTACAGATGCTGCCTGGCCTGCTGCGTCCACCAGCAACTTTGATGTGTGTTGCTTGAATTTCCAGCATCTGCAGAATTCCTGTTGTTTGAGAGGAAAAATGGATCAGCCATGATGAAATGGCCTAATTCTGCTCCTATATCTTATGGTCTCATGACTTTTAAATTGTTTTTTTTATGATATTTCAGCTTTTAAGTTATTTATGATGTTTATTTAGCACTAAAATCTCCAAATGTTAATTAAAGTTCATCTTAATTTGTGGTACTTTTTCCATAGATGCTACCTGGCCTGCTGAGTTCCACCAGCATTTTGTGTGTGTTGCTCAGACTTCCAGCATCTGTATATTTTCTCTTGTTTGTGATTTGACTACTACTGTGTGAAGTCTCTTCCAGGGATGCCTACCCTGAAGAAGTTTAAATCTTCCCTTCCATGGGAGTTCAGTAAAACTCTCTCTCTTTGCACCCCTGCTGTTATCCCTGCTGCTCTCCAACTCTTTGACCATATGAAATCCCAGCACTTTACTCATCCTTCCCCCTCTAGGTTTCATCTATCACCTGGCATTTCTCTCTCCCCTCCCCCCACCTTGCAAATCTACTACTCAGCTTTTTTTCTCCAGTCCTGCTGAAGGGTTTCGTCGACTGTACTTTTTCCCATACATGTTGCCTGGCCTGCTGAGTTCCTCCAGCATTCTGTGTGTGTTTCTTACTGTAGGAGTTTTTTTCACATGATTGACTACACTGCCATCATAGCTACTGGGGTGAAGAGATACCACAGATGTTATACTTTGCAGCAAACAACAGCTGATTTTACCATTATTTTGGGTATATTTTATCCCAGTCAACAACAAATGGTGTTGCAAATTTTTTGCTAACCTCTCCTGCACTCCCCTTTAACAAAGACTTTTCCTTTTATTTTACCCACTTCCTTTATTTCCCCATCTTTAATATTTGCTTTAAATCTGTTGCAGGTTCTGAAGAAAGGTTAGCATGATAAATTGGCAAATGCTGTTCAACTTGTTGAATAGTCTCAGCATAATCCATTTATATTCCAGCAGACTCTTGATTGGAATAAATTACTCTTTAAAGTGGGGCAGCAACTGAAGGTTTTAATTGGTTATCAACCTGCTGTCATAACATACTCTAGAATCACAGGAGTCTAATGCTCACTAATCAATTATTCATCCTGAATAAGATAAAGTTTGTCTTTGAACTTTACTCCCTTTAACTTGGCTAGAACCTTCCCCCTTTCATAGTGAATGCTTGAAGGATACAGCTCACAGTTTGTGCAGAATACAAAGGTTTTTCAACAATCAACCCGCTCTTCCTCTTAATTGGCAAATTAACATTTCATTGATAGTAATTATCTGCATGCATCTATTAGTTTATTCCTGAGACTCCAGAAATTTGTTTTTGGTATCTGTAGAAACAGTGCAAAGTGTTGAGGAATTGAAAAATTAGTTGATTTCCACAAGCAGCCTCATTCGTGAATATTCCGGTGAAATATTTTTTCTAGCGACATCCCAAATATAAATCACCTCAAATTGGTCCTTCTCAAAAGAACTAATGTCTCCAAACTGTAATGCAAGATTCCACCAATTGCACTGGTTTGTGATCTGTTCCAATTATTTTTTCCCCTTTAGGCATAGAGGCATTAATATGAACATTGTAAAAGCTTTCTTATTACAGAGAATGGTTAGAATCTATAATTTACCACTTTCAATTGGTGAGGGAATTGGAACTAAACTATCAGAACTTTCAGCGGAGAATTGAATGGACATTAGGGTGAGAATATTTGCAGCGCCGTGGGTCACAAACAGAGAAGACCATAATAAGACCATAATGTATAGGAGCAGAATTAGGCCACTTGGCCCATCGAGTCTGCTCCATCATTCTATTGTGGCTGATCTATTATCCCTCTCAATCCCACTCTCCTGTCTTCACCCTGTCACCTTTGAATCCCAGACTAACCAAATACCAATTAACACCCGCTTTAAATATACTCAATGACTTGGCGTCCACTGCCGTACATAGCAATGAGTTCCACAGATTTCTCTTGGTAAAGAAATTCCTCCTCATCTCTGTTTTGAATGGATATCTCACTATTCTGAGGCTCTGTTCCATGGTTATAGACTCACCCACTACAGGAAGCATCCTCTCCGCATCCACTCTATCGAAGCCTTTCAATATTCAATAGGTTTCAATGAGATCCTCCTCATTCTTGTGAACTCAAATGCTTGTTTTACATTAACCCTTTCATTCCCAGTATCATTCTTGTGAACCTCCTCTGTACTCTTCCCAGTAGTAGTACATCTTTTCTTCCATAAGGGGCCCAAAACTGCTCACAATACTCAAAGTCTGACCAATAACTTATGAAAGCCTTAGCATCACATCCTTGCTCTTGTTTTCTAGTCCCCTCAAAATGAATGCTAATAATGCATTTACTTTCCTAACCACCGGCTCAACCTGCACATTAACCTTTATGGAATCTTGTAGTAGGATATCCAAGTCTCTTGGCACCTCAGATTTTTGAATTTTCTCCTCATTTAGAAAACTGTCTAACCTCGAGTTTTTCCAACAAAGTGCATGACCATACACTACACTATATTTGATCTGCCACTTCTTTGCCCATTCTAATTTACTGCCCAGTTAACAACTTAAATGTTAAAGATGTTATTATTGAAAATGAATTTCAACAAAATTTGCTTGTAGATCAAGGTTTTGAGAGCATTTTGAGCATCTCTTGTTTTTTCTCAAAGCACAGATTATGACAATTTACCAATCAAACATTGTTGAGAAGATACTGGAGATAACCTGCCTAGATTTCTGAATATCTCATCCTGTGACTTGATATCAAGTGACTTTGGATTTTTGTTTTGACGATTGGAAGTACAATATAAATGCAAGCTGATGTTATTCAGAAGAATTTTCACAAATTATTCACCAAATTTATCGTTATGTTCATAATAAATTGCATTCAAGCTTTTTTAACAGAATGGTGCATTTACCAAGGGAATGCATATAAAATAGTTACTTGCTTTCTCTCATGAATTTTGATGTATAAGGGCATATGTAATAATATGCAGTATTTTCTTCACTCCATTATCTGACATTGGGCCAATCAATGGATCAATGCCATTCTGATCTTTTCTTGGCTGTATAGTGACTGGCTTAATTTGACAAGTTTTTCAATAGCATGGATCTGCAACAACAAAAAATCAGAAGTAAATAGGTAACCATTAAGTTCATGACTAATTCAAAGGATTCAAGGATTCAAAGTACATTTATTATCAAAGTATATATTGAGATTCATCTTCCTCACTAATACATGAAACTTTACAGCTCTATAATAACGACAACAAACATAGAGCATACTGTATGTTGCTTTGTGTTCAACTTTATGGCAACAGGAGTATAGCATACCAGGTATCTGAAGATAACTCAATCTTCTGCTGTGAAGACCATGTCATTTTACCGGAGATAAGAAAAAGAAAATCAATCCAGGTCTTCACATTTTCTAGATTCAAATTCTAATCTAAATTATTTAAATGTGTTTTATCTATTTACATACAAACAATGAATTCTCTGAATAATAAAAGTTTAGAAAGGGAAAGAATTATTAGGTAATTTTATTTGAAAATTCTGTTTAAAGACAGGTTAAGGAAGGTAAAACAGGATAGTTTGGGCAATGACATACATTTGTAGAGTCTCGCAAACACGAGGAATTCTGCAGATGCTGGAAATTCAAGCAATACACAACAAAGTTGCTGGTGAATGCAGCAGGCCAGGAAGCATCTCTAGGAAGAGGTACAGTCGACGTTTCGGGCCGAGACCCTTCGTCAGGACTAACTGAAGGAAGAGCTAGTGAGAGGTTTGAAAGTGGGAGGGGAAGGGGGAGATCCAAAATGATAGGAGAAGACAGGAGGGAGAGGGATGGAGCCAAGAGCTGGACAGTTGATTGGCAAGAGGGATATGAGAGGATCATGGGACAGGAGGCTCAGGGAGAAGGAAAAGGGGGAGGGGGGGAACCCAGAGGATGGGCAAGGGGTATAGTCAGAGGGACAGAGGGAGAAAAAGAAGAGAGAGAGAAAGAATGTGTGTATATAAATAGACAACGGATGGGGTACAAGGGGGAGGTGGGGCATTAGCGGAAGTTAGAGAAGTCAATGTTCATGCCATCAGGTTGGAGGCTACCCAGACGGAATATAAGGTGTTGTTCCTCCAACCTGAGTGTGGCTTCATCTTTACAGTAGAGGAGGCTGTGGATAGACATATCAGAATGGGAATGGGATGTGGAATTAAAATCTCCCAGTGGCCACACATAGATGATCCCAACAGATTAACAGGTGAATTGTTGCCTCACCTGGAAGGACTATTTTGCATCCTGAATGGAGGTAAGGGAGGCAGTGAATGGGCAGCTGTAGTATTTCTGTTATCTGCAGGGATATGTGCCAGGAGGAAGATTAGTCAAAAGGGATGAATGGACAAGGGAATCATGGATGGAGTGATATGTATGGAAAATAGAGAATGGGGAGGTGGTGGGAAACCTCATTCTTTGAAGGAGGACATCTCTGATATCCTGGAAAGGAAAGATTCATTCTGGGAACAGATGTGTGGAGACAAAAGAATGGAGAAAAGGGATAGGCTTTTTACAGAAGACGGAAAGGGATGAGGTATACAGGTAGTCAAGATACCTATGGGAGTTGGTAGGTTTATAAAAGATGCCAGTAGACAGTTTGCCTCATGAGAAGGAACCAGAGAGACTGAGAAAGGGAAAAAGGTGTCGGAAATAGACTGTAAATTTAAGGGCAGTGTGGAAATTGGAGACAAGGTTGATGAAATTGATGAGCTCCGCATGGGTGTATGAAGCAACACCAATCTAGTCATTGATACAGTACAGAAAGAGAACAGGGAGTATTACCAGAGAAGGTTTGGAGTATGAACTGTTCTACATAGCCAATGAAGTGAGGCATAGCTGGGACCCATGCAGGTGCCCATGGCTACGCCTTGAGTTTGGAGGACGTGGGAGCAGCCAAAGGAGAAATTTCTGAGGCTGAGGGCCAGTTCTGTCAGACAGAGTGAGGAGTGTGGTGGTGGAGAGGAACTGATTGAATTTTTTGGTGATAAAGCAGTGGAGGGATTTCAAGCCTTCTTGATGGTGGATAGAGTGTATAGGGAGAGGACATCCATGGTCAAAATGAGGTGATCAGGACCAGGGAATTGAAAGTCATTGAGATTGAGAGCATGTGAATTGTCACAGATGTAAGTGGGAAGGCACTAAACCAAGAGGGATAGGATGGAGTTGAGGTATGTGGACACAAGTTTCTTGGGACAGGAGCAAGCAGAGACAATATTCTAACACAACTTCACAAACTTTCTATTTCTGTCACCAATAAGGACAAGATTGTCAGAGACACTATCATCATCTACATGTTGCTCCACCAGGGGAATGATTTGAAATGGAGTTGATGGACATCTCACCTTCCCTTTACAATACCTTCTTCTTTGGGATGACATAATCATGCATCTTCTAAAGTACTCTCAGAAACTCCAGCCATTGCTGCTCTACCATCATCTCTGCTCTTGTCCCCTTCTGATCAACTTTGGCCAACTCCTCTTTCAGGCCTCTGTATTTACCTTTACTCAACAGTAATACCAACATATCCAATCTTAGCTTTTCCCTCTCAAACTGCAGGGCTCATTGCACAACACCAAATCCAGAATTGCCTTTTCCCAAGTGAGCACAACCACAAACTGCTCTAAAATGCCATCTTGTAGGCATTCTACAAATTCCTTCTCTTTGGATCCAGCACCATCCTGATTTTCCCGATCTACCTGTATTTTGAAATCCCTCAGTACCATCATAACATTGTTCTTTTTACATCCTTTTCTATCTCCTTTTGTAATTTATATTCCACATCTTGGCTACTGTTCGGAGGCCTGTATGTAAGTCTCATCAGGGTCTTTTTACTCTTGCGGTTTCTTAACTCGACCCACAAAGATTTTACATCTTCTGATCCTATATCACTTCTTTCTCAGGATTTGATTTCAGTTTTTTTTATCAACAGAGCCACCCTATACCCTTCTGCCCTCCTGCCTATCCTTTTGATATTATGTGTCCCAGCTGTGAATTTCTTTCAGCCACAGCTCTGTGATACCACAACGTAGTACCTGCTCTTTTGTTTTCAGAGAGAGGAGAATGGGATAGTCAGAGTAAAGGTATGGAGTGTGAGACAGCATGTAGATGATAAACATGCAGATGAGCCGTATTGATAACGGATGTAATGAATGTTTATAATGATGCATGGAGTTTACCAGACAGTAACGTGATTCTGTTCTGGACTGTGTCAAGCTTCTTGAATGAAACTGAAGCAGCATTTACGGAAAGTATTCCATCACATTCCATGCCCGTGCCTTGTAGGTGGTGAAAACACTTCATTCAGATAGTAGTAATTGAATCATTTGCTTCAGAATATCCATTCTCCGATCTACTCTTATAGTCACAATATTTGTGCAGCTTGTTTAATTAAAATTGTGATCAAAGAACATTCCCAGTATATTGATGGTGGGAGATCTGGCCTTGATAATGCAGGTGAATGCCATAGATTGGTGCTTAGACATTTCTTGATTGGAAGTTGTCACCACATGTGATTCATTTGAAGCGACTTTATCTTTAACACCCGGCAAACGATGTCTGAATGTTGTCTAGGTCTTGCTGCTTGGAGGTGTTGAGCAGTTCCATTAGGTGGGGAATGTGTTGCAGGATTCAGTTCAAACCATGTCGTCTAGTTTATGGATGACACACAATGGTTGGCTTCATCAACAACGATGATGAGTCAGAGTACAGAGTGGCTGGGTGATAAGTCTGAACATGGAGAGGACCAAGGAAATCATTGTGGACTTCAGGAAGGTGCAGATGAACCATCCCCCTCTGCAAATACATGGCTCCTCCATACAGAGAGTCAAATGCACTAAGTTCCCAGCAGTTTACATCATGGATGACCTCACCTGGTCCCTCAATATCACCTCCCTGAACAAGAATGCACAGCAGTGTCTCCACTTCCTAAGGAGTCTGAGGCAAACGAGCCCCCCCCTACACCCATCTTAACTGCATTTTACAGGAACACCATTGAGAGTGTCCTGGCAAGTTACATCTCCATTTCATATGCGAGCAGCCAAGCAATGAGCTGGAAGTCCCTACAAAGGACTGTGAGAACAACAGGGAGGATCATTTGGGTCTCTTTACTACCGATCAGGGACCTTTATCAGAAGTGCTGTGTACGCAGGCTCCTTAGTATTGCCCATCCATCCAACATCCTTTTTGACTTTTTACCATCAGGCAGGAGACTCTAATGCATAAAAACAAAAACGGCCAGGAAGAGAAAGAATTCCTTGCCTCAGGCCATTCAGCTTCTGAACTCCCTGCTGCATCACATTCGAAGTGTCACTGATTAATCTGTTCTGTACCTTACAATATTTAATGTATGCACTTCAATTTGTTTACTTATGCCAAATTCATCTGTAGATCTTATTCTTAATTTCATAATTTGTTTTATGTTATGTGTGTTATGCGTACTTCTCTGCTTAACCCCCGGTTCGGAGAAACATTGTCTTGTTTGATGATACACATGTACTTCATATAGCTTGAATTGACTTGAATTGAAAATGAAATTGAACCTTGTACAATCATCAGCAAATATCTTTCTTTCTTGTGATTAAAACAACTTTGTTGATGAAGCTGCTGTAATTGGCTGGGCTAAGGACACTGCCCTGAAGCATTCTTGCAGCATAATCCTAGATGTGAACTGAGAAACCTCCAACAACCACAAGTATCATTCTGAATGTAAAGTAAAATTTTCCCTTGCTTCCCATTGACTTCAGCTTTACCTGGGTTATATAATGCTTCACTTGGTTAACTGATACCTTGACTTCATCTGTGGATTGAGCTCTTTTGTTCATGTTTGATTGAAGATTGTAATGAGATCTGAAGCCAAGTAACTGAAACTCAAGTTGAGAATCAGTGAACAGGTTCCGAGTGAATACGTGCTCCATGACAGCACTGTGGATAACACCTGCCATCACTTTATTCTAAGCTGTAATTAGTCTAATTGTTCTCTTTCATCTTTTTAGAATAAGGCTTAAATGGATAATTTTCAAAACGCTGGCTAGATGCCAGTATTGTATCTGCACTTTTACAGTTTGGAGAGAGAAGTGCCTTTAGTGCCACGGATGGGATATTACATAATCCCATAGCCTTTCCTTTAACCAGAATTCTCATGAAAGTCTTGATATCACATGGAGTGAACTGAATTAGCTGAAGAATAACCGCTGTGATGGGAACTACTGGAGGAAATGGGGATGTATCTGCAGCTTGGTTTTCAACCTTGACCTTGACACTTGCATGTTGAGGTCCACCATAGTTCAGGATGAAACCTCTACATTGAGGAAAGAGAAGCCGAATAAACGGTGTAAAGACAGTAAGGTAGAAGGGCTGAAATGTGTGTACTTCAATGCAAGAAGCATCAGGAACAAAGGTGATGAACTGAGAGCTTGGATACATACATGGAATTATGATGTAGTGGCCATTACAGAGTCTTGGCTGGCACCAGGGCAGGAATAGATTCTCAATATTCCTGGATTTCAGTGCTTTAAAAGGGATAGAGAGGGCGGAAAAAGGGGAGGAGGGGTGGCATTACTGGTCAGGGATACTGTTACAGCTACAGAAAAGGTGGGTAATGTAGCAGGATCCTCTTTTGAGTCAATATGGGTGGAAGTCAGGAGTAGGAAGCGGGTAGTTACTCTACTGGGGGTATTCTATAGGGCCCCTGGTAGCAGCAGAGATACAGAGGAGCAGACTGGGAGGCAGATTTTGGAAAGGTGCAAAAATAACATGGTTGTTATCATGGGTGACTTTAACTTCCCTAATATTGATTGGCACCTGATTAGTTCCAAGGGTTTAGATGGGGCAGAATTTGTTAAGTGTGTCCAGGATGGATTCCTGTCACAGTATGTGGACAGGCCGACCAGGAGGAATGCCATACTAGATCTAGTACTAGGTAATGAACCGGGTCAGGTCACAGATCTCTCAGTGGGTGAGCATCTGGGGGACATTGACCACCGCTCCCTGGCCTTTATAATTATCATGGAAAAGGATAGAATCAAAGAGGACAGGAAAATTTTTAATTGGGGAAAGGCAAATTATGAGGCTATAAGGCTAGAACTTGCGGGTGTGAATTGGGATAATGTTTTTGCAGGGAAATGTACTATGGACATGTAGTCGATGTTTAGAGATCTCTTGCGGGATGTAAGGGATACATTTGTCTCGGTGAGGAAGATAAAGAATGGTAGGGTGAAGGAACCATGGGTGACAAGTGAGGTGGAAAATCTAGTCAGGTGGAAGAAGGCAGCATAGATGAGGTTTAGGAAGCAAGGATCAGATGGGTCTATTGAGGAATATAGGGAAGCAAGAAAGGAGCTTAAGAAGGGGCTGAGAAGAGCAAGAAGGGGGCATGAGAAGGCCTTGGCGAGTAGGGTAAAGGAAAACCCCAAGGCATTCTTCAATTATGTGAAGAAAAAAAGGATGACAGGAGTGAAGGTAGGACTGATTAGAGATAAAGGTGGAAAGATGTGCCTGGAGGCTGTGGAAGTCAGTGAGGTCCTCAATGAATACTTCTCTTCGGTATTCACCAATGAGAGGGAACTTGATGATGGTGAGGACAATATGAGTGAGGTTGATGTTCTGGAGCATGTTGATATTAAGGGAGTGGAGGTGTTGGAGTTGTTAAAATACATTAGGACAGATAAGACCCCGGGGCCTGACTGAATATTCCCCAGGCTGCTCCATGAGGTGAGAGAAGAGATTGCTGAGCCTCTGGCTAGGATCTTTATGTCCTCGTTGTCCATGGGAATAGTATCGGAGGATTGGAGGGAGGCGAATGTTGTTCCCTTGTTCAAGAAAGGTAGTAGGGATAGTCCGGGTAATTATAGACCAGTGAGCCTTACGTCTGTGGTGGGAAAGCTGTTGGAAAAGATTCTTAGAGGTAGGATCTATAGGCATTTAGAGAATCATGGTCTGATCAGGGACAGTCAGCATAGCTTTGTGAAGGGCAGATCGTGTCTAACAAGCCTGATAGAGTTCTTTGGGGAGGTGATCAGGCATATAGATGAGGGTAGTGCAGTGGATGTGATCTATATGGATTTTAGTAAGGCATTTGACAAGGTTCCACATGGTAGGCTTATTCAGAAAGTCAGAAGGCATGGGATCCAGGGAAGTTTGGCCACGTGGATTCAGAATTGGCTTGCCTGCACAAGGCAGAGGGTGGTGGTGGAGGGAGTACATTCAGATTGGAGGATTGTGACTAGTGGTGTCCCACAAGGATCTGTTCTGGGACCTCTACTTTTTGTGATTTTTATTAACGACCTGGATGTGGGGGTAGAAGTGTGGGTTGGCAAGTTTGCAGATGACACAAAGGTTGGTGGTGTTGTAGATAGTGTAGAGGATTGTCAAAGATTGCAGAGAGACATTGATAGGATGCAGAAGTGGGCTGAGAAGTGGCAGATGGAGTTCAACCCGGAGAAGTGTGAGGTGGTACACTTTGCAAGGACAAACTCCAAGGCAGAGTACAAAGTAAATGGCAGGATACTTGGTAGTGTAGAGGAGCAGAGGGATCTCGGGATACATGTCCACAGATCCCTGAAAGTTGCCTCACAGGTGGATAGGGTAGTTAAGAAAGCTTATGGGGTGTTAGTTTTCATAAGTCGAGGGATAGAGTTTAAGAGTCGCGATGTAATGATGCAGCTCTATAAAACTCTGGTTAGGCCACACTTGGAGTATTGTGTCCAGTTCTGATCACCTCACTATAGGAAGGATGTGGAAGCATTGGAAAGGGTACAGAGGAGATTTACCAGGATGCTGCCTGGTTTAGAAAGTATGCATTATGATCAGAGATTAAGGGAGCTAGGGCTTTACTCTTTGGAGAGAAGGAGGATGAGGGGAGACATGATAGAGTTGTACAAGATAATAAGAGGAATAGATAGAGTGGATAGCCAGCGCCTCTTCCCCAGGGCACCACTGCTCAATACAAGAGGATATGGCTTTAAGGTAATGGGTGGAAAATTCAAGGGGGATATTAGAGGAAGGTTTTTTACTCAGAGAGTGGTTGGTGCGTGGAATGCACTGCCTGAGTCAGTGGTGGAGGCAGATACACTAGTGAAGTTTAAGAGACTACTAGACGGGTATATGGAGGAATCTAAGGTGGGGGCTTGTATGGGAGGCAGCGTTTGAGGGTCGGCACAACATTGTGGGCCGAAGGGCCTGTACTGTGCTGTACTATTCTATGTTCTATCCCATAAGCTGCTTAATTGTCTACTGTCATTCATGACTGGACATGGTAGGACTAAGAAGCATTTAACTGATTGTTGTTCAGGTGGTGCCTTTCTTTCTCTGTGTCAAGCTGCTTCTGCAGTCTGAGCAAATACAGGTTAACTTTGATAATGCACTTTCACTTGTTTGGATATCCTGCTGGTTTGGTACCTGGCTCACCAATGCTGATCCCATCCTCCCTTTAAGCTCAGCATGGCATCATTTCACATGTTCCCCTTAAACTTATTGAGTTTGCTGGAATTTTTATCATATGACCGTGTAGCACCTCACAACAGAGAATGAAATAAAATATCTGAGATTATTATTTGGAAGAACATCCAGTACTCAAGAAAATATCAAGTGCTCAAGTAGATGAGCAGACCTAGCCTAAATAAGGAGTTCATGGTGTTCTTCTGAGATAGTTTCTTGGAACAGCTAGTTTAGGAACTAACAATTGAGCAGTCTGTACTAGTCTTGATATTGTGCAATGAGATAGGTTTAAATAATGATCCTGGGCAATGATCATAATATGATTGAATTTCACATTCATTTTGAAGTAATGAAGAATATATCCAACATTAGTATTTGAAATGTAGGTAAGGGCAATCATGAGGGAATGAAAGAGAGCTAGATAAATAAGTTAAAAAAATTATCTTGCAGAACTGGTCTGTTGAGATGTTATGGTAAGCGTTATGGAGATCTTGTAGAATACACAGTATAAATGCATACAACGCTAAAATAAAATTCCTAGCGGAGGGTCCCAACATCTGTAATTAACTAAAAAAATCAAAGACAGTATCAAACAAAGACAATAAATATTATTTTGCAAAGACAGAATATAAGAAGAAAAAATGGCTATATGGAATGAAAAATTACATTATAGGATAAAACCAGGCAGGAATATCAAATCAGATATAAATGTTTCTACAGATATTTTAAAAGGAGTAAGTAGAATGAGTACTGGGGTTATAGATAATGTTTGGCAAAATTACCAATGGAAAACCAGGAACTGCATAAGATGTCTGCGTGTGATGGTCTTTCTCTCCCTCTCACTCGCTGCTCCCAAAGGGAAGTCTCCGTGTTCAAATATTCTGTCTGTCTGTCTGTCTCTCTCTCCCTTGAGGCTTTTGGAGGATGCTGTCAAAGTTCTGGGTCTGTGGTTTGTGGAATGAGCTGCAGATCACATTATAAGAACATAAGAGCATAAGAAATAGGAGCAGGAGTAGGCTATCTGGCCCGTCAAGCATGCTTTGCCATTCAATAATATCATGGCTGATTTGGCCATGGACTCATCTCCACCTACCTACCTTTTCCCATAACCCTTAATTCCCTTACTATGCAAAAATCTATCCAACCTTGTCTTAAATATATTTACTGCAGTACCCTCCCTGCTTCATTGGGCAGAGAATTCCACAGATTCACTACTCTGCTAAAGCAGTTCCTCCTCATCTCCATTCTAAATCTACTTCTTTGAATCTAGAGGCTATGTCCCCCAGTCCTAGTATCACCTACCAGTGGAAACAACTTCCCTGCCTCTATCTTATCTATCTCTTTCATAATTTTATACATTTCTACAAGATCTCCTCTCATTCTTCTGAATTCCAGTGAGTACAGTCCCAGGTGACTCAATCTCTCCTCATAGTCTAACCTCTCATCTCTGGAATCAACCTGGTGAACCTCCTCTGCCCCACCTCCAAAGCCAGTATGTCCTTCCTCAAGTAAGAAGACCAGGACTGCACACAGTACTCCAGGTGTGGCCTCACCAGTACCCTGTACAGTTGCAGCATAACCTCCCTGCTCTTAAATTCAATCCCTCTAGCAATGAAGGCCAATATTCCATTTGCCTTCTTGATAGTCTGCTGCACCTACAAACCAACTTTTTGTGATTCATGCAGAAGTACTGCCAAGTCCCTCTGCACAGCAGCATGCTGCAATCATTTACTATTTAAATAATAATCTGCTCTTTCATTGTTCCTTCCAAAGTGGACGACCTCACATTTACCAACATTGTACTCCATCTGCCAGACACTTGCCCACTCACTTAACCTATCTATATCTCTCTGCAGGCTCTCTATATCTTCTGCACAATTTGTTGTTCCATTCACTTTAGTGTCATCAGCAAACTTAGACACTCTACACTTGGTCCCCCCTTCCAGATTGTTAATGTATATTGTGAACAGTTGCGGGCCCAGCACCGACCCCTGCGGCACACCGCTCACCACTGATTGTCAACCAGAGTAACACCCATATATCCCAACTCTCTGATCTCTATTAGTTAATCAACCTTCTATCCATGCTAATACATCACCCCCAACTCTATGCATCCTTATCGTATGGATAAGTCTTTTATGCAGCACCTTATTTGCATTTCCATTTGTCTTCTTGATAGCCGACTGCACCTGATAGGATGAGGTTGATTGGACTGAACCCCTGAGGAGAGCCACCAATGAGACTTGCACCTCATCTCCGAGGCTGAGGTATGTAGAACATTCCGCAAGGCAGTGGGGCCGGACGGCATCCCAGTGCGTGTCCTTAGAGTGTGTGCTGAACAGCTGGCTGGTGTGTTTACGGATGTTTTTAATCTCTCCCTCTCCCAGTGTGTAGTGCCCTCCTGTTTTCAAATCATCCTTCATTGTCTCTGTACCTAAGAAAACCAAGGTAGCATGCCTGAACGATTGGTGCCCTGTCGCACTCACCTCAATTATAAGCAAATGCTTTGGGGGGTTAGTTAAAGACTACATCTGCCACACACACTGGACCCCCTACAACTCACTTACCAAAAGAACCGGTCTACCGATGATGCCATAGCCTCAGCACTACACACTGTCCTCACTCACCTGGAGAAGAAGGATACATATGTTAGAATGCTGTTCCTGGACTACAGTTCAGCATTCAACACCATAATTCCCCATAGACTTGACAGGAAGCTCAGAGACTTCAGCCTGCACCCCCACCCCCAGTGCAGTTGTATCCTAGACTTCCTATTGGATCGCCAACAGGTGGTAAGGATGGGCTCTTTCACTTCTGCCTCCCTGACCCTTAACACAGGTGTCCCCCAGGGTTGTGTCCTGAGTCCCCTCCTCTACTCCCTTTACACTATGACTGTGCTGCCACACACAGCTCCAATCTGCTGATCAAATTTGCAGATGACATAACTTTGATTGGCCTTATTTCTAGTGGGAATGAGACAGCCTGCAAAGGAGAAGTTGACACCCTGACACACTAAAAAGTGCTGATTGTGGATTACAGGAGGAACGGAGACAGGCTCGGCCCGATCAACATCAATGAGTCTGCAACTGAGAGGGTGAGTAGTTTCAAGTTCCTCAGTATACATATCACCGGTGATCTCACCTGGACTATACACTCTGGCTTTGTGGCAAAAAACAGCATAACAGCGTCTCTTCCACTTCAGGCGACTGAAGAACTTCAGCATGGGCCCCCAAATCCATAAGACCTTTTACAGGGGCACCATTGAGAGCATACTGACTGGCTGTATAACCGCCTGGTATAGGAACTGCACCAACCTTGATTTCCGGGCACTGCAGAGAGTGGTATGGAGAAACCCAGCATATCTGTGGATGTGAACTTCCCTCCATTGAGGACATTTATAGCAGCAGGTGCAGTAAAAGGCCTGAAAGATCACTGGGGACACCAGTCACCCCAATCATAAACTGCTTTCTGCGGCCTCCATCTGGCAAATGCCACCACAGCATTAAAGCCAGAACCAACAGGCTACAGGACAGCTTCTGTCTACAAGCCATTGCCTTTTAAATTCACATGTCTGTATATTGCAACAGAGTCATTACACCAAGATTTTTACTCCCTCACATTGTGGGATTGATGTAAGATCTAAATAAATAAATTCCTGTAAACCAACCTTTTATGATTCATGCACGAACACTCCCAAGTCCCTCCGCAGAGTAGATTGATGCCATTTTTTTACCATTTAAATAATAGTTTGCTCTTTTATTTTTCCTTCCAATAATCTGCTCTTTCATTTTACTTACCATGATGTTTTCTGGTTTCTGGTTGCTCCCTTTTGTGTTGCTATTTTGGGTGACTTTGAATCAGGGCGGACTGCAGATAACAAACACTGAGCTGAACTGAATTATGCTTGGACTCTTTTGATTTTGTGTTTTATATCCCATGTACTTTACTTATTTATTTTGTTGTAGTTTACATGTTTTTTTGTACATGGGGGCTGGGGTTGATGCTTTCTTTTGAATGGGTTCCAAGGTTTTCTTTGTTTCGTGGCTGTCTGTGGGCAAGGCGAATCTCAGCTTGTGTACTGCATCCATACTGCATACAATAAATGTACTTTGAATCTTTGAATTAAACAAGAATTTTGCATCAGTATAAAAAACGTTGGTAACCTCCCAGTGCTGTAGATTGGAAATTGGATGAGATGAAGGAACTTGGGAAAAACTAGTCACAAAGGCCCTCTAAATGAGCAAATTGTTGATGTTACTGACTGATAGATCTTTGTGTGCTGATATCTTTATTCCATGATCGCAAGAGTGTAGAATAAAAGCCAATTGGTGCATTGTCATACTTTCCAAAATTCCTTAGATTTTGAGGTGGGAGTGCTTCATTCAATTGGAAAGTAGCAAATGTAACTCATTTATATAAAAAAGGGAGCAAAACAGAAATAAAGAAACTACAAGTTAATTAGCTTAGTACCTGTCAGAGGAAAAATGTTATAAGTTTCTACAATAGATGTTATAGGCTAAATCAAATGATCTTGTGAAAAGGAAATGACATTTCACAAATTCATTGAATTTCTTAGGAGAGGTAACACATGATGTGGATGAAGTGGAATGGTTAGGTATTCTATCCATAAATTTTCAGAAGGCATTTATAATGTGTTGCATCAAAGGTTATTGCTGAAAATAAAAGCATGTGAGTAGGAGGTAACATCTTGGTGTGGATGGAAAATTGGCTGGAAAACAGGAAACAGGCAGTATGAATAAAAAGGAAATTTTGATTTGTTGGCATGGAGCAAACAGCCACATGTCATGGGACTGGTACTGCAGCCTCAACTTGTAGAAAGGTCTTGGATGAAAGCATTGAAGATATTTCAGTGAAGATACATTTGCTCATGACACTGAGATGGGTAGGAAGTAAAGGTAATGGGGAGATATAGAGGGTTTAATTAAATAGATAAAAATCTTGTTAATGGAATCCAAGGGGGAGGGTGGAAAAATGTGAGACTGTCCAGTTTAGAAGATAAATATAAAAGAATTGTGTCTAAATGCAGAGCTCCAAGGTACTAGTGCTACACAACTTTCACAAAAAAAGCTAGCTTTCAGGTGCAGCAAGCCACAAGTAAAGGCAATAGTACTGTTGTTTATTACTGAGGGAGTTGAAAACAAATGCAGTGTTGTTCGGTTTTAATTATATATAGAATTAGTGAGACTTTATCTAGAGTGTGCATATTTAAAGATGAACTTTCTTTTTCAAAGGGCAATGAAGCAAAGTCTTTAAAAGTTTTTGGGACACTTGATAGAATATATTTAGGGGTACTCAATACAATAAAAGAGCAAGGAAGTGAAAGATTACCATGAGTGAGCAGGAATATCAAGCTGAGGTTGCATTCAGATCAGCCATGGTCTTACTCAATGGCAAAACAGATGCTGGCCATGTGACCTACTCCTACTCCCAAGTTGTATATTCTTATCTTATTGATTCCCTGAGCAGAAAAGCATAGTCATAGTCATACTTTATTGCTCCCAGGGGGAAATAGTTGATCCAGAGCACAATGCAAGTCGTAACCATTATCCAGAATGAAAACATAGTTCATGTTAAGAAATAAATGGAGCTATTTTCTTGACTGTGTCCTTAAGGAAAGCAAACTCATACAGGTAATTAAAAATAAAATCATGCCTATTTCCGTAGCATTCATGGAAGCCTATGGCTCTCTATTCTCATTCCCTGGAATTATTTGTTAGATCAATTTCCTCCCGTGGAGATCAAATTAGTTTCTGTCCGGAAATGACAAAGAAACAGGCAAAGGGCTGCATGTTGTCTATGTTGGGCTTGCTAAAAGAGGTGGGCAAGGATGAATATGAACCACTCATAATAGATGAGGAAAATGATTAACAAGAAGTCAGCATAAATCCCATGGATGTTCGATGAGGGCAACAAAAGATAAAGTGCTGTGATTATGATCAAGAAGCAAGGTGCTTATCACTCTGGGTAGTGTTTGTGAGAAGGCTGCTTTAGGGCAAGATGGGTGCAGATCTCCAAGTGACAGGGTATATTCAAAATGAAGACTTGGAATATTTAAAGACGGAGATGAAAGGCAAATGGAAGATAAAATGTTAACTGTTATGATTAGAAGAGTCAATGGCTCAAGTTTCTTAAAGGATTTAACAAATAAAGAGGTTGAATAGGAAAGGAAATGGGGATGTAACTCACTTTTTACAGAGAAAATTGGCTTTCAGAAATGAGTTCAGACCTCATTTGGTTGAAAGCAATTGAGCTCAATAAGTTTACAAATTTAACTAATCGTAACCTATGTGGAAATCCATTTTCAAATAATAATTCAGAATCTGGTTTAATATCACTGCAGATGTTGTGATACTTGTTGGTTTGTGGCAACAGTATGTTGCAATACATAACAATAGATACTATAAATTACAATTAGAAATATATAAATAAAAATTAAATTAATTAAGTACAGGTCCACAATCCCTTATCCGAAATCCTAGGGGCCAGTTGCTTTCAGAATTCAGAATTGTAGTGCAAAAAGAGAGAGAAAAAAAATAGTCAGGTGGTCTACATAGGTTCATCGTCCAATCAGAAATCTGATGGCAGTGGGGAGATGCTTTTCCTAAAGCTCCTGTAACTCCTTGTTACAACATGCAATCATCCATGCCAGCTTTTGAGGTTTAAACACTATAAATTGCTGGAGTATGGATAGCTAGCATGGCTCCTTTGAAGATTCAGGATATTCCTGCTAATTGGCAATCATGTTTTGGGTGACAAGGATTCAACATTTAAGAAGCACCTGAACTGAGGTTTGGAGCTAAACTGTAAGTCTGCTTGTGATTTTGTCGAGTGTTAGTTTTGAGTTCAGATTCTCGATCCAGTTTGAAACTGTGTCTCGATCCTAGCCTCGGGTACTTCAGTATTGGTGTACAAACCACCCTCATCAAGGTTTCTTGTTACACTTCTGCTTGGTGGTAACAATGAGAAGAGGTCATGTCCCGGGTTATTAACCAAATAATTTTTCAGTTTGCATATACAGGTTTCCCCCACTATCTGAAGGTAAAACGTTCCTATGAAACCATTTGTAAGGCAAAATGGCGTAAAGCAAAGAAGCAATTACCATTAATTTATATAGGAAAAATTTTTGAGCATTCCCAGACCCAAAAAAACCTACCAAATCATACTAAATAGCACATAAAACCTAAAATAACACTAACATATAGTAAAAGGAATGATATGATAAATACACAGCCTATATAAAGTAGAAATAATGTATGTACTGTGTAGTTTCACTTAACAGAATCGGGAAGATTGAGCCAAAAGCGATTTGTAGAAAAAAATCGGCACGTACACGCATGTGCACGCACATGCACATACCTGCCCACGCAAGGCTTTATGGTCATGGTTGTCTTTCGCGGGGTAAACACAAGTTTAAAGCAGGCGTCTTTTTTCGTAAAAGTGAAAATCCTCTTTCGGTTAGCAAAGGCAGGTACTAATGTAGGTCTTTTGTAAAAGCGAAATGTCGTAAAGCGAACGTTTGGAAAGTGGGGGTCACCTGTATTGTGAACGACCCTGCTCCTGTCAAGTATATGTTTGTCTAAATCCATGTTTTATTTAATATTTCACAGTAACATTGAAGCAGGCCATTCAGTCCATCAAAACTACACAATGGCTCTCAGAGCAATACAATCAATCCCATTTCCTTCCTTTTTCACAGAAGTCCATTAACTCCCTCTTTACTTTTCTATCAGTAGGATTGGGCTCACCACAGGTCAGGTCGCAACTGACTCTGTGGACTAATTGGAACAGGGCGCTGCAGTTGATCGAGGCACATCTGCACAGGTGTGTGGACGTCAGCGAGTTAGACCGGCGGGAAGAATTTAAAAGGAATGCATTTTTTCTTCAGCAGTTTGATCCAGGCACAGCAGCACAGGTACATAGATGTCAACGAGTTAGACCGGTGGGAAGAACTTAAAAAGAAGACAGCTTTATAGAGCCTGCATCAGAGCTGAGGGAGTCAGAGTAGAAGGGCTTTGGCTCAATGGGTCGAGATGAAGTAAGTTACTTGTGAAGAATAGGAATAGAAAGTACATCTGCGATGCGGGTGTTCTGTACTGGGTTTCAGATGTGGGATGTCTGGGAGACTCCCAGCTTCCCGAACAGTCACATCTACACTGGATGCGTTGAGCTGCAGCTCCTTAGGGACCACGTTAGGGAAATGGAGATGCAGCTCAATGACCATCATCAGGTCTGGGAAAGTGAGGAGGTGATAGAGAGGAGCTATAGGCAAGTCGTCACAGTGCAGCCTCCGGAGACAGATAAGTGGATAACAGTCAGGAGGGGGAAGGGCAAGAGTCAGATGATAGGGAGTGCCCCTGTGGCTGTCCCCCTTAACAATAAGTACTTTTGGGGGGGGACGGCCTACCTGGGGGAAGCAACAGTGTTTGCACCTCTAGCATAGAGTCCGACGCTGTGGCTCAGAAGGGTAGGGAAAGGAAGAGGACGGCAGCAGTGATAGGGGACTTTGTAGTTAGGGGGTCAGGCAGGCGATTCTGTGGACACAGGAAAGAAACACGGATGTTAGTTTGCCTCCCATGTCCCAGGGTCCGAGGTGTTTCTGATTGTGTCCACGATGTCCTGAAGTGGGAAGGTTAACAGCCAGAGGTTGTGTTACATATTAGTATCAACAACATAGGTAGGAAAAGGGAGGAGGTCCTGAAAACAAACTACAGGGAGTTAGGAAGGAAGTTAAGAAGCAGGACCTCAAAGGTAGTATTCCTGGGATTACTGCCTGTGCCACGTGACAGTGAGTATAGGAATAGAGTGAGGTGGAGGATAAATGAGTGGTTGAGGGATTGGAGCAGGAGGAAAGAGATTCAGATTTCTGGATCATTTGGACCTCTTTTGGTGCAGGCATGACCTGTATAAAAAAAAATGGGTTGCACTTGAATCTGAGGGGGACCAATATCCTGGCAGGGAGGTTTGCTAAGGCTATTGGGGAGAGTGTAAACTAGAATTGCTGGGGTGTGGGAACCAAACTGAAGAGACTGGGGAAGAGGCAGTTGGCTCACAAATAGAGAAAGCTTGTAGGCAGTGTGAGAGGGAGGATAGGCAGGTGATAGAGAGGGGATGCGCTCAGACTGATGGATTGAGATGTGTCTATTTTAATGCAAGGAGTATCATGAACAAAGCGTATGAGCTTAGAGTGTGGATCAGTACTTGGAGCTATGATGTGGCCATTACAGAGACTTGGATGGCTCAGGGGCAGGAATGGCTACTTAGAGTGCCAGGCTTTAGATGTTTCAGAAAGGACAGGGATGGAAGCAAAAGAGGTGATGGCGTGGCACTGCTGATCAGAGATAATGTCATGGCTGCAGAAAAGGAGGAAGTCATGGAGGGATTGTCTACTGAGTCTCTGTGGGTGGAAGTTAGAAACAGGAAGGGGTCAATAACTTTACTGGGAGTTTTTTATAGACCACTCAATAGTAACAGGGACATCAAAGAGCAGACAAGGAGGCAGATTCTGGAATGGTACAATAAAAACAGGGTTGTTGTGATGGAAGAATTTAACTTTCCCAATATTGATTGGCACATCCCTGGAGCAAGGGGTTTAGATGGGATGGAGTTTGTTAGGTGTGTTCAGGAAGGTTCAATATGTAGATAAGCCTACAAGAGGAGAGGCTGTACTTGATCTGGTATCGGGAAGTGAAGCTGGTCAGGTGTCAGGTCTCTCAGTGGGAGAGCATTTTGGAGATAGTGAACACAATTCTATCTCCTTTACAATAGCATTGTAGAGGGATAGGAACAGACAAGTTAGGAAAGCGTTTAATTGGAGTAAGGGGAAATATGAAGCAATCAGACAGGAACTCAGAAGCATAAATTGGGAACAGGTGTTTCCATGGAAATGTAAGGCAGAAATGTGGCAGATGCTCAGGAGATATTTGCATGGTGTTCCACATAGGTACATTCCAGTGATACAGGGAAAGGATGATAGGGTACAGAAAACATGTTACACAAAAGCTGCTGAAAAATCTAGTCAAGAAGAAAAGAAAAGCTTATGAAGGGTTCAAAAAACAAGTTAATGATAGAGATCTAGATATTATAAGGCTAGCAGGAAGGAGCTTAAGAATGAAATTAGGAGAGCCAGAAGGGGCCATGAGAAGGCCTTGGTGAGCAGGATTGTGGAAGACCCCAAGACATTCTACAAGTATGGGAAGAGCAAGAGGATAAGATGTGAGAGAATAGGACCAATCAAATATGACAGTGGAAAAGTGTGTTTAGAACTGGAGGAGATAGCAGAGGTACTTAATGATATGTACTTTGCTTCAGTATTCACTACGGAAAAGGATCTTGGTGATTATAGGGATGACTTACAGTGGACTGAATAGCTTGAGCATATAGGCATTAAGAGAGAGGATGGTCTGGAGCTTTTGGAAAGCATCAAGTTGGATAAGTCATTGGGACCGGACGAGATATACCCCAGGCTACTGTGGGAGGCGAGGGAGGAGATTGCTGAGCCTCTGGCAAAGATCTTTGCATCATCAATGGGGATGGGAGAGGTTCCAAAGGATTGGAGGGTTGCAAATGTTGTTCCCTTATTCAAGAAAGGGAGTAGAGATAGCCCAGGAATTTATAGACCAGTGAGTATTACTTCAGTGGTTGGTAAGTTGATGGAGAAGATCCTGAGAGGCAGGATTTATAAACATCTGGAGAGGTATAATATGATTAGGAATAGTCAGCATGGCTTTGTGAAAGGCACATCATGCCTTATGAGCCTAATTAAATTTTTTGAGGATGTGACTAAACACATTGATGAAGGTAGATCAATAGCTGTAGTGTTTATGGATTTCAGCAAGGCATTTGACAAGGTACTCAATGCAAAGCTTATTGAGAAAGTAAGGAGGCATGGGATCCAAGAGGACATTGCTTTGTGGATCGAGAACTAACTTGCCCACAGAAGGCAAGGAGTGGTTGTAGATGGGTTATATTCTGCATGGAAGTTGGTGACCAGTGGGGTGACTCAGGGATCTATTCTGGGACCCCTTCTCTTCGTGATTTTTATAAATGACCTGGATGAGGAAGTGGTGGGATGGGGTAGTAAATTTGCTGATGACACAAAGGTTGGGGGTGTTGTGGATGGTGTGGAGGACTGTCAGAGGTTACAACGAGACATTGATAGGATGCAAAACTGGGCTGAGAAGTGGCAGATGGAGTTCAACCCAGCTTAGTGTGAAGTAGTTCATTTTGGTCGGTCAAATGTGCTGGCAGAATATAGCATTAATACTAAGATTCTTGGCAATGTGGAGGATCAGCGGGATCTTGAGTTCTCAGTTCATAGGAAACTCAAAGCTGCTGCGCAGTTTGACAGTCTGGTTAAGAAGGCATATGGTGAATTGGCCTTCATCAACCGTGGGATTGAGTTCAAGAGCCGAGAGGTAATGTTACAGCTCTATAGGACAGTGGTCCCCAACCTCCAGGCCGCGGACCAATACATTGCCGTGAAGAATGCAGTGGTGCAGCGGTAGTCGGAATGCACCCAGCACATATTTAAGAAAAAAGCCGAAATAAACAAGCTAATTAATTAGGTGTCGCCCGGCACGTAAATGTCAGCCCAGATCAGAGGTGACGCATTGCCTCTGATCTGGCTGATATTTACGTGCCGGGCGGCACCTAATTAATTATCTTGTTTATTTTGGCTTTTTTTTCTTAAAGATGTGCTGGGTGCGTTCCGACTACCGCTGCACTACTGCATACCTCGTGGCAATGTATCGGTCCGCAGCCCGGAGGTTGTGGACCACTGATATAGGACCCTCATCAGACCCCTCTTGGAGTACTGTGCTCAGTTCTGGTAACCTCACTACAGGAAGGATGTGGAAACTATAGAAAGGGTGCAGGGGAGATTTACAAGGATGTTGCCTGGATAGGAGAGCATGCCTTATGAGAATAGGTTGTGTGAACTTGGCCTTTTCTCCTTGGAGCGACGGAGGATGAGAGGTGACCTGACAGAGCTGTATAAGATGATGAGAGGCAGGGATCAGAGGTTTTTCACAGGGCTGACATGGCTAACACGAGGTGGCACAGCTTTAAGGTGTTTAGAAGTTGGTTCAGAGGAGAGGTCGGGGGTAAGATTTTTACGCAGAGAGTGGTGAGTGTGTGGAATGGGCTGCTGGTGATGGTGGTGGAGGTGGATACGATAGGGTCTTTTAAGAGACTCCTGGATAGCTACATGGAGCTTAGAAAAATAGAGGTCTATGTTTAACCCGAGGTAATTTCTAAAGTAAGTACATGTTTGGCACAGCTTTATGGGCCGAAGGTCCTGTAATGTGCTATAGGTTTTCTAATAGTGACGATGGTACAGCAGATAATCAGCTGAACAGCCAGCAGTTTCCTGGGACTGGGAGAAAACTGGACCACCCAGGGAAAAACCATTGCAGTCACCTCTGCAGACCTCACTTAACAGCACCAGTGGTCAGGATCACATCTGAGTTGCTGGGACCACTTTGTGGTTGCTCTATCTGCTGCACCAGTGTGCCATCCAAGTTTGTCTTTCACTTATCTCCTACACCATTTGTTATTCCATCTCTTGTTTTCCATCTTAAAGATGACCCGTTCTTTTGAATCCTTTCCTCCAGTTTTCCCTCTGTCTGTGCTCCCTTAGCACTTGTTTATTATTAACTTTTTTCTAGTTGTGCTGAGCAGTCATTAACCTAAATTTTCATTTTTGTTCCTTTCCTCAGAAATGCTGCCTGAGCTTTTTTTTTAATGTTGTTTGTTATGTCTCCCCTCTCGCTGTGAAACAGGGACATCGCTTTTTCACTTATTTAGGAGAGAGAGAGAGAGAGCATGTGGTACGTCAAATTACCAGGTGTGTGAGTTGTGGGGTACTGTAAGTCTGTGTCTTTATTGATGCTTTGCTGCACGCTTGAGTGCCTGGTGGATGGCACTGATGATTTTTTGGTGGTGGGGAGGAGAGGGGTGCTCGTTGCTTTGTTGCTGCTTGTGCATGGGAGGGAGGGGCTGGGGCGGGGCTTTGGGGTTCTAACATTTACCTGTCATTCACTCCTCTGTTCTTGTGGATGCTTGTGAAGATAAAGAATTTCAGGATGTATATTGTATACATTTCTCTGGCATTAAATATACCTATTGAAACTTGCTGCATATCTGCCCCATTTTCTGTTTCTATTACATCAACAGTAATTTATCTTTGTTTTGGTGATGACACTAAAGTGGAGGTTTTCTTTCAGATGATGCTGTCAATAGATGCCCATTTACAGACCAGTCATGTTCCAACTGAGTGGAGAAACAAAATTGCAGGAATCAATTATCTATTGGTATGAAGAAATCAACATACTTTTCTAATTTTGGTAAAATAATAAGCCTGATGGAATATTAATGTTGGGAAAATAATGAACATTAACACTTGTAGCTCATTTACAATGAATATGTGTGAGGCCACCGGTCTTTGGGTGTTACAAATGGGATAATCTTGCCCGGCCTCATAATTGAGCACTTCCAAAAGAGAAGAGAGTATCATGTAGAATAAGAAATGGCAATAGAATTCTGCAATTGCTTCTGTCCTCCCTATTTCAAAAATAGAATCAATTGTGTAACAGGAATTAACTTAAAGCCGGGATTGATTTTTAAATCAAAATCTTATTAGTGATAAGATCATCAGGCACTCAAGCGTGCAGCAAAGCATCAATAAAGACACAGACTTACAGTACTCTAAAGACTACTCACACATCTGGTAATTTGACATACCACAGGCGCTCTCTCTCCAAAATAAGTGAAAAATTACAGCACATGGTATTGGGGGTAGGGTACTGATATGGATAGAAAATTGGTTGGCAGACAGGAAACAAAGAGTAGGGATTAACAGGTCCTTTTCAGAATGGAAGGCAGTGACTAGTGGGGTATCGCAAGGCTCGGTGCTGGGACCGCAGCTATTTACAAAATACATTAATAATTTAGATGAAGGAATTAAAAGTAACATTAGTAAATTTGCAGATAGCTCAAAGCTGGGTGACAGTGTGAAATGTGAGGAAGATGTTATGAGAATGCAGGGTGACTTGGACAGGTTGGGTGAGTGGGCAGATGCATGGCAGATGCTGTTTAATGTGGATAAATGTGAGGTTATCCACTTTGGTGGCAAGAACAGGAAGGCAGATTACTATCTGAATGGTGTCAAGTTAGGAAAATGGGAAGTACAACGAGATCTAGGTGTCCTTGTTCATCAGTCACTGAAAGTAAGCATACAGGTACAGCAGGCAGTGAAGAAAGCTAATGGCATGTTGGCCTTCATAACAAGGGGAGTTGAGTATAGGAGCAAAGAAGTCTTTCTGCAGTTGTACAAGGCCCTGGTGAGACCCCACCTGGAGTACTGTGTGCAGTTTTGGTCTCCAAATTTGAGGACGGACATTCTTACTATGAAGGGAGTGCAGCGTAGGTTCACTGGGTTAATTCTAGGGATGGCAGAAAGGTCATATATTGAAAGATTGGAGCGACTGGGCTTGTATACACTGGAACTTAGAAGGACGAGAGGGGATCTAATTGAAACATATAAGATTATTAAGGGATTGGACACACTAGAGGCAAGAAACATGTTCCCGATGTTGGGGGAGTCCTGAACCAGAGGCCACAGTTTAAGCATAAGGGGTAGAACATTTAGAATGGAGTTGAGGAAAAACTTTTTCACACAGAGGGTTGTGGATCTGTGGAATGCTCTGCCTCAGAAGGCAGTGGAGGCCAATTCTCTGGATTCTTTCAAGAAAGAGTTAGATAGAGCTCTTAAAGATAGCAGAGTCAAGGGATATGGGGAGAAGGCAGGAACAAGGTACTGATTGTGGATGATCAGCTGTGATCACAGTGAATGGTGGTGCTGGCTCGAAGGGCAGAATGGCCTACTCCAGCACCTATTGTCTATTACAGAATGTCAAACTGTAAGCATTAATTTCAATTTAACTATCTATACATGGAGAGGGAATTGAATAGATAAGTCTGAAATTTTAATCATATTTGACTGCTGAGGGTTGTTTTACCACTTGCTTGCGGGTTTATTTCTCATAATATTGGATTTAAATACCTCATATACATTCTGAATTTTGCACGTAATTTCATAATTCCATGAATTAAATCCATAATCACTTCAATGTTCCGGAAGAAGATGGCGCCAGAGAACAATGTTACCATAGGTGACATCCTCAAGCTGGCTCCCAAAACTCAAAGCTCCTTTCACTTCTTGTACGCCTTCTTTTTATTTCAGATGAGGTTCTGCTACTGTTGGAGTCTGTTATGTACATTCTGGCGCTGTGTTTTTGGGTCTATTGGGCGATCTGGTGCTTTGCTGGCTCAAAGAAGGCACCAAGAGGCATGGATGCCAGGAAGCCTGGAGACGGGGCGTGAGCCCATGATCCCTCAAGGTAGTAGGTTTAATTACCGTGGTTTGTAGATTGGATGCACAGTGTATTGTGTTCTGCTTTCTGGTTTCTGGTGGTTCCTTTTTTGCTGCTAGTTTAGGTGATTTTGAATCAAGGTGGCCATCAGATAATGAGCACTGAGCTGAAGTGAAATATGTTTTTTGATTTTGTGCTTTTATATGACGTGTTTTCACTCCTTTTTTTGTTGTCCATTGCAGGATTTTTTTTGCTTGTGTGGGGGAGGGAGATTGATGTTTTTATGCCATGCATCACATTGCCAATCCTTTTGTTATGCCATGCAACACATTGCCAATCTTTTTTTTTATTTTCAAGCCTTGGAAGCTTGGTCTTCTGGCAGTGGATTTCAGTGTATTTCATAAGAACTTATCAGATCACATTGAAATGACTTTGATACATACAAAGATCTATGGGACCTATGTAGCATATGCTGCAAAACTGACTTGTAGCTCAAAATTGAGATTTAATTTAAGCAGTGGCTCGAGAACAAGCACAGCGCATGTTGAAATTTTACGTTGCATAGCTCAATGTGTGTAAGGAGCATCTGACTAAACAATGCTTGATGCTATTGCTGCCATATTGCTTTTTCTTACCATATATGTACATGAGAAAGGGTACAGGCAAAAATGCAGATTCCTACAGGAGAGATTTGGAACAACATATCCCTTGGATAGTGTAGCTTTATTGAGCAAGTCCATCAGAGCAGACAACAGGAATTCTGCAGATGCTGGAAATTCAAGCAACACACATCAAAGTTGCTGGTGAACGCAGCAGGCCAGGCAGCATCTCTAGGAAGAGACACAGTCGATGTTTCAGGCCGAGACCCTTCGTCAGGACTAACTGAAGTAAGAGTGAGTAAGGGATTTGAAATTGGGAGGGGGAGGGGGAGATCCAAAATGATAGGAGAAGACAGGAGGGGGAGGGATGGAGCCAAGAGCTGGACAGGTGATTGGCAAAAGGGATACGAGAGGATCATGGGACAGGAGGTCCGGGAAGAAAGACAAGTGGGGGGGGGAACCCAGAGGATAGGCAAGGGGTATATTCAGAGGGATAGAGGGAGAAAAAGGAGAGTGAGAGAAAGAATGTGTGTATAAAAATAAGTAACAGATGGGGTACGAGGGGGAGGTGGGGCCTTAGCGGAAGTTAGAGAAGTCGATGTTCATGCTATCAGGTTGGAGGCTACCCAGACGGAATATAAGGTGTTGTTCCTCCAACCTGAGTGTGGCTTCATCTTTACAGTAGAGGAGGCCATGGATAGACAAATCAGAATGGGAATGGGAATGGGATGTGGAATTAAAATATGTGGCCACTGGGAGATCCTGCTTTCTCTGGCGGACAGAGCGTAGGTGTTCAGCAAAGCGGTCTCCCAGTCTGCGTCGGGTCTCGCCAATATATAAAAGGCCACATCGGGAGCATCGGACGCAGTATATCACCCCAGCCGACTCACAGGTGAAGTGTTGCCTCACCTGGAAGGACTGTTTGGAGCCCTGAATGGTGGTAAGGGAGGAAGTGTAAGGGCATGTGTAGCACTTGTTCCGCTTACCCTGACTGGTGGTAAGGGAGGAAATGTAAGCACATCTTTCCCTCCCCCCCCCCCCCCCGCATTCTGCAGGGATCGCTCCCTACGCGACTCCCTTGTCCATTCGTGCCCCCCATCCCTCCCCACTGATCTCCCTCCTGGCACTTATCCCCCCCACCCCCCGCCTTTCTTCCCGGACCTCCTGTCCCATGATCCTCTCGTATCCCTTTTGTCTATCACCTGTCCAGCTCTTGGCTCCATCCCTCCCCCTCCTGTCTTCTCCTATCATTTTGGATCTCCCCCTTCCCCTCCAACTTTCAAATCCCTTACTCACTCTTCCTTCAGTTAGTCCTGACGAAGGGTCTCGGCCTGAAACGTCGACTGCACCTCTTCCTAGAGATGCTGCCTGGCCTGCTGCGTTCACCAGCAACTTTTATATGTGTTGCTTCCATTAGAGCAGAAATCAATGAAATCAGCTGAAATAGAACTTTTTCCATTTTCCTGGCAGTACCTTCTATGTTTTCATTTGATAGAGATAGTCAATCGTTTTCATACTCTTTCCAGGTGTGTAACTAAGCTTGCATGATTTTTTTTTAGTGCGCATGTGCCAGTCGTGCATGCAGCCTGGTACAGTCGTTCCAATCTGTTCTTTCTTTATTCTTCTTACTTTTTAATTTACGTTATTTTTTGTATTTTTTTTTCTCTCACAGTAACACATCGAAGTTGCACCCTCTCTAACATGCTGGTAGAGAGAGTTTTATTTGGGTTTTCTTTAGCGCTGGAAATGGTTACATCCCGACACGTGGGACAGAAGCAAGCTCGCATTGTGTATTCCACGGACCAGCAAATACCGGCCGGTTTAGTGAGCAGAGCGGCGGACACCCCCGCTGAATTTCGGAGGAAGACGCACAGAGGATGCAGAGGGGGATCGCAAAGCTGAGGAAAGAGGACCGGGTGGAGACAACAGAGACTTTTGGAGAAGAGGAGTTCGGTGGGTAATACCGTTCTGGCTGACCGGAAGTGCACTGAGATCGGTAAGCGTAGAGGAATTGGGTGCTTACTGTTCTGGCTAACAACAGATGGTGCAATCCGGGGCATATTACTATCGAGGAACGTGTTTGTAGACTGGATATTGAACTTTTTACTGTTGGTCTTCGGCCACAGTCCACCGTGATACAACACTTGGCGGCACGGGAGGTCGTTCCTGTCTGTGGCCATCAAACGTGCAGCTCCTCCCGTGGAGGGTCAGACACCCTGAGCCAAATAGACTGGTCCTGGACTGATTTTCCATCTGGCATAGTTTATATTTTGTTGTTTCATTGTTGGGGGTTTTTGTATTGCTATATTTGTGCTCTATTCTTGGTTGGTGCGGCTGTAACGAAACCAAATTTCCCGCGGGATCAATAAAGTATATCTATCTATGCATCTATATCATCATCCGAGAAACAGGTTCCCCACTGGTATGCCATTTAAAAAAAAATACTTAGTGGCTTCATCATAATTTCCACAGCAACGGTCTTCAGCATTGCAGCCTTAATATATCCAGGCAATATGGCAAAAATAAAATACTGGAATGGATGCTTTACAAATACCATTTAAAAATGTTTTCATATGCAAACTATTGTTTCTTTATATTTTTCTCTAAAATAAATGTATTCCAAAAGTACAATGATAATATATGCATTTTATATAGCATTATTTAATTACACCCACGTAAGAGAAACTTGTAACCTCAATTTCATCATAATGATATGCTCGAAAATTAGATAGTCAGGAAGAGATTACAATGCAAGTCTAGGAGGAAGCTATGATCGATTTCAACAAAACTGGATGTGAATTTTGATATCCATTCACCGATACAAGTAAGCATGCACAGGCATGAATGAGACTACAGATGTGAGGACATATTTGCATTTTGGTTGTCCACTGGAGATACCTGATCTTTCCAAGTTTTGCCTCTTCAGCATCTCCATTTTTAATCACACCCCTGTTTGGTGGCAGTTACTTCAGTTGTCAAAGCTCTGTAAAGGCTTCCTCAAATCTTTCTACTTCTCTTCTTTATGATGTACTTATGGCCTTGAACTCTGGCCAAGTCTTCAGTGAACATAATCTTACGAAGTTTGGAATCAAATTTTATTCGTTAATCTTAAAATCCTCCAAGAAGACCGCAATCTTGCAGTGGATTGGAGGCTTGCATGCCTCAATGACCTAGCGAGATATGTTGGCGGAAGTCAGTGGTATATATTTTGGCTCTTGGTAGGTCACCTATACCAAACAGGTCAAAGGGTAGAAGCCAGACTAAGAGAGGTCCACCAGTCCTTCAGGTTTGGGAGTTCAGTTCAAGGCTAACAACCACGACTGGTAAAACAATTTTTTTATGGAAACAGCAATGAAGAATCCTTCTACATCTAAATGTGAGGGTATTCCCGAGTCTCCACCCGGAACTTGCAAGACAGACAGTAGTGAAATTCAAGAGAAAGCTACTGACATGATGAAGGAAGCCCTGAACACAGCCAGAGATGGAGGACCTTCATTGCTGCCCTAAATGCCAGCGGCATAATAGGTAGTAAGTAAGTTAAGTGAGATCAAGAGTCAGGAAGTTATGTTGCAATTTTATAAAACTTGAGCAAGGATGCATTTGGAATATTGCTTTCAGTTCTGGTGGCTCCATTATAGGAAGGATATGGAGTCTTTGTAAGGGGTACAGAAGTGGCTTACTGGGTTCCTGCCTGGATTAAAGGGCATGTGCTACAAGGAGAGGATGGATAAACTCGGATTGTTTTCTCTGGAGCAGTGGAAGCTGGGGGGGGGGGGTTCAGATGGAAGTATATCAGTTTATGAGATGCATTGATAGAGTAGAGAAACACACACAAAATGTCAGAGGAACTCTGCAGCACAGGCAGCATCCATGGAAATGAGATGAATTTCTGGGCTGAGATCCTTCTTCACCTATCACCTTCGAGCTATCCTCCTTCCCCTTCTCCCACCAGAGGAAGGAAAAAGACACCAGCGTAAAAACGTAGGAGGAGGGGAAGAGGATAGCTAGAAGGTGATAGGTGAAGCCAGGTGGGTAGAAAAGGTAAAGGGCTGGAGAGGAAGGGATCTTACAGGAGAGGACAGTGAACCATGGGACAAAGTGGGAGAGGAGGTGATAGGCAGGTGAAAAGAGATAAGAGGCCAGATTTGGGAATAGAAGAAGAGGGGAGGGGGGGGGAAATTTTTACCGGAAGGAGAAATTGATTTTCACGCTATCGGGTTGGAGGGTACCCAGATGGAAGATAAGGTGATGCTCCTCTGCCCTCAGGGTGCCCCATGCCTCACCATGATAAAGGAGGAGGCCACGGACTGATGCGTCAGAATAAAATGGGAATTAAAATTAAAATGTTTGGCCACTGCGATGTTCTGCTTTTGGCAGATGGAGCTCAGGTTCTGCAACGAAACTGTCCTGCAATTTACGACGGGCCTCACCTGTGAAGAGGAAGTCACATCAGGAACACAGGACACAATAGACAACCCCGGCAGATTCACAGGTGAATTGTTGCTTCACCTGGAAGGACTGTTTGGGGCCCAGAATGGAGGTGAATGGGTAGGTGCAGCACTTGCTCTGTTTGCCTGATAGAGTAGAGAGCCAGTATTTCTCCCCCCAGAGAGCAGCATTGAAGGTGAGGAGGGTGAGTTCAAAAGACATGCATGGAACAAGATTTTCACACAGAGAGTTTCGGTGCTTGGGATGTGCTCAATGGGGTGATGGTAGAGGCAAAAATGACAGAAGCGTTCAAGAGATGATTAGAGAGACACATACCGTAAATGTGCAGGGAATGAAGGGTATGGGCAATGTGTAGGCAGGAGGACAAATTGTTGTGCATTTGCTTACTAATGTAATTAGTTTAGCACAATGTTATGCGCTAAAGGATCTGTTCCTATACTGTTCTATGTATTTTGATTAAAAATAATGCACATTATTTAATTATTGGCAAAGCAAATCTTTTCAGTTGAAATGTCTTGGGTAGTATTACACAAGATAAAGCATTCATGTCAAGTAGTTCCCAATGGAGAAAGTGAGCATAAGTGTTTAATGATATAATAATGCAGGAACTTTTTATATTAGATTTCTACCTGGTAACGTAAATATTTAATTTTAAAAGGATATGAACTGCCTAGTGTATTTTTCAGGCTTTCGGATAGAATGTTTTTGTAATCTTAATGAGAAATTAAAATTAAATGCTCATTGCTGTTTTATTACTATCATTTGTCACACTAGTGATATTAAATTTCTCTTCATATGCACGTCCATTTTGAATCTGGGAACATTTCACATTTTACATTTTTATTGCTCCCAGTGTTAATATATTTCTTATTTTCCTATTGATAACTTTTTGTTTATTTGATCTGCCTTCTAAAGGCATTACACGGGAATCCTGTATTTATGGTGAATCAGTACAATTAGACTTGCATTTGTTAACTTGCTGTAGTTCCAGTTAGCAGAGTTTCTAGGTGATTACATGACATAGTTGAAATATGAATATACATAAAATATATTTCATCTGTAATATTTCTAGGTATTGTTGCCTGCTTTTTACATGCTTCCTGTGTTACAGTGATGGCTGTATAATGCTTGGGGCATCTTGAATATGTGAAAAATGCAATGCTATTTCAATTCTTTCTTGCTTTTCTATATAGAAAAGAATTTTCTGAATGAGGGGCATGTCCCTCTTTCCTGCCAAACTAAAAGAACATTTTTGGCCAAGTGGGTAAAAGGTATCAATTGACCTTTGTAAAGAAGGAATGTAATGATCAGAAGTTCTCTGGTCAGATGGTGATGGGGTGATACAGTTGATCAAAAAGTTCTAATCAACAAACTCCAAAATCTGGGTCTTTGTACTTCCCTCTGCAACTGGATACTTGACTTCCTCACCGGGAGACCACAGTCAGTGCGGATCAGAAATAACATCTCCTTGCTGACAATTGACACCAGTGCTCCTCAAGGATGTGTGCTTAGCCCACTGCTCTACTCTCTCTACCCCCACAACTATGTGGCTAGGCACAACTCAAACACCATCTATAAATTTGCTGATGACACAACTATTGTTGGTGACAAGGAGGAATACAGGATTGAGATCAATCAGCTAGTTGAGTGGTGTCACAGCAACAATCTTGCACTCAACATCAGTGAGACCAAGGAATTAATGGTGGACTTCAAAGGGGAAGTCAAGGGAATATTCACCAGTCCTGAAAAAGGGAACCAGTACTGTGAAGTGCAAGCGGTTTTAAGTTCCTGGGTATCAAATTCTCTGAAGATCTATCCAAGATGTTGATGTAATTACAAAGAAGACACCACAGCAGCTATATTTCATTTGGAGTTTGAGCAGAATTCATCTGTCACTAAACAGTCTTGCGCATGTTTACAGATGTGATGTGTGGGGTATTCTAACTGGTTGCATCACCATCTGGTAAGGAGAAAAGCTGCAGGAAGCTGTAAACTCAGGCAGCTTAATCATGGGCACTAGGTTCCCCTTCATTAAGAGCTCCAACACCTAGGACATACCTTTTTCTTACTGTTACCATCAAAGGGGAGGTATATGAGTCTGAAGACACACATTTAATGTTTCAAGAACAGCTAATTGTAACTTATGGTTTATTATTATTACATATTGCAATGTACTGCTGCTGCAAAACAAAATTAATAACATATGCCAGTGATATTAAATCTGATTCTGATCTAAGTACCTATAGTTTTGGGGGTCAGGATAGAAGATAGCCAAATCCAGTGTCATTAATTAAACTTCTATTTCCATGTATGATTAGGGATATCAGTTCAGGATGAATTAGGATCAGTACCATGTTTGAAAAGCTTCCTGTTGATCTTTATGCATGATCATTTATGCAACCAATTGCCAATGTGAGTCACTTTATTGTTGTTAGTGATCATTAGAGCAGTTCATAAGAATTAATTAGCACAGTTAATAAAGGAAATACAAAATAAATTGGAAGTGAATAACAGTTTATGACAGAAGATACGTAATTTACAGAACTGCATAGCACTTTACAGGATTCTAAACATCCTCCTGTTTCTCTTTTCTGAACCAAACTTACCATTGAATGGCTTCAGATAAAGTTTCCTTTTGACTGTTCCAAAGATTAAAGTTAAAACTGGACAGAGAACCTTCCTTCCAGAAGTGGGATGAGAATGAGAAAGTGATATCAGTGGTGGAAAAAGAGGATTGAACACAGCTGCAATAGGAACTTCCTTTTGAAAAACTGAAAAAAATTATTATTTATGTAAGACTCGCTTCGCCTAGTGACATTTTGGGGGTGGTGCCCCCTACCCAGCCAAACTTTAGCACTCTTGTTTGGATGGATGCTGCGTGTTGTGTCCCCTGTGTAATATCAGTACCCCGAAGTAACATTCAGTCCACAATGTGTGGTTAAACGATTAAGATTTTATATTTAAGCATGGGGTTAGTAGAGAAATAAAAGAAAAGGAAAACAAGTAAAAGGCACCAATATTCTCATAAGCATGTCCAGTGCACCAACGTTGGAACTCATGGATTCCCTTTCACCGATCCTCCTTTGCTAGTCGGCCCCTGGGCTCCCGCCCCGAGTCCAGGCCCAGCGGGTCCAGCAACCGTCTCAAGCCACATCTTCTCTCTTCATCCTCCTCGTGCCTTCTCTCTCAAGTCCTGCGCAAACAACAGTTTTCAGATACACAAGAAAGAATAACATCTATCCGGATTGGTTAGCAAACAAATACAACTCCCGTTATCACTAATTATAACCCAAACATGCTGCTATAGAGAAAATTACAGAGAAGCCATTTTATTATTAACACTACAGAGAAGCCAGTTTATTAGCCTCAGCAAGTAACATGAAAGAAGAAACTCTTTACACTCTCCCCCCACTAAATTTAATCATGTCCTCATGACTTCTAAATAACTCGTCAACCCTTCTTGCAGACACAAAAACCCAATCCAGTTACAAACAGTGACATTGCTCCCCAAACAGTAGACCTTACGCCCTATTTCCCAGGTGCTAATCCTCCGAGATCTCCGTACTCCCTCACCTAAACCCTTCAGGCTTGGACACTACTGGGGATACCTCACGTCTGCTTGCCAAATCCTCTGTCAATCTCTCACTCATGCCCCTACTGCAACTCAGAGCCTCCGGTCCTGTGTTCAGGCACCCCTGTCTCTCCTTCAGGGTCCTGCAGTAACCCAGGCTGCCCACATCCCCCCCCCCCCCACCTGACTCAGTGGGAGAAGGGCCAGGAGTCTCTTCATCCAACAAAGGGAAGTTAGCGAAAGGCAGCATGTACCACACCTCCATCTCATCATCCGTCGAATCCGTATTCTTCCCCTTTCTCAATTTGTAGATGCTGGTTGGTTCTCTCCACGCGAGAGCACTTGGCCTGGACTGTTTCTGCAGCCTCTTCAGCCTCCTGTATTCGAGATGACGGCTTCTTCTTGGACTCTTCCAACTCTCACCACGGTCTCAGCAGTTCTGACTCACGCTTCTGGGCTATCTCAATCTGGGGCACAGTAACTCCACCAGCTTCTTCCACCCCGACATGAAAAGCAGCAGTTAAAGAGCGTTCAGCCTCCAGTTTAATGTTCACTGAACTTATCTCCAGCTTTTTCTTCCTAATGACTTCTTCTAGGTCAGCTTTCAGTTTTTCCACTTTATTTAAACTATCAATGGTCATCTTCAGGTTCCCTTCAAGCTTCCGCTTCCCTCTTCCGAGATATGTCCGCAATTGCTTCACCTCCTCGGAAGCGTAGTCAAATTCCCCTCTCTGGACTCTCGGTTTTCTATTGGCCTTAGTCAGACAGCTTTCTTTGTCTTCCCCAACTTGCAAGTCTTCCAACTGTTTCTGGATCACTTTCTCCAGTCTCTGCTGGGAATTCTGTCTCTCCGTCTTCACTTCAAACTTGATCCCGTACAGACAGTCACCCACAAGCTGCGACCTTCGCCAGACCTGGCACGTGTCCAGAGAAAGCTTTAATTCTTTAGTTCTCAGCTGCTCCTGCAACAGCCTGGCTTCATATTCTTCCGAGACAGATCCAAATAGAATATAGAACATAGAATAAGACAGCACAGTACAGGCCCTTTGGCCCACAACGTTGTGCTGACCCTTAAACCCTGCCTCCCATATAACCGAGATCTGTCCTGCACCCATGCTGAGCTCATCAATTTCATCAACTTTACTTCAAACTTCCACCCAGCCCTCAAATTCACTTCCTTTATCTCGAACACTGCTCTCCCCTTTCTCGATGTCTCGGTCTCCATCTCTGGAGACAGACTGTCCACTGACATCTTCTACAAGCCCACTGACTCTCATAACTACCTCAACTATACCTCTTCCCACCCCGCTACATGCAAAAATGCCATTCACTATTCCCAGTTCCTCCCTGTCTGCCGCATCTGCTCCGAGGATGAGGCTTTCCGTTCCAGGACATCTCAAATGTCCTCTTTCTTTAAGGATTGTGGTTTCCCTTCTACTGTCATCAATGATGCCCTCACCCGCATCTCCTCCATTTCCCGCATTTCGGCTCTCACCCCATCCTCCCGCCACCACAACAGGGACAGAGTTCCCCTTGTCCTCACCTACCACCCCACCAGCCTCCGGATCCAGCACATTATCCTCCGCAACTTCCGTCACCTTCAACAGGACCCCACCACTAAGCACATCTTTCCCTCTCCACCCCTCTCCACTTTCCCCAGGGATCGGTTCCTCCGCAATTCCCTTATCCGCACGTCTATCCCCACTGATCTCCAACCTGGCACTTATCCCTGTAAGCGCAAGTGCTACACCTGTCCCTACACCTCATCTCTTGTAACCATTCAGGGCCCCAAACAATCCTTCCAGGTGAGACAACACTTCACTTGAGAGTCTGCTGGGGTCATCTATTGCATCCGGTGCTCTCGGTGCGGCCTCCTCTACATCGGTGAAACCCGACGCAGATTGGGGGATCGCTTCGTCGAGCACCTCCACTCCGTCCACCACAACAGACAGGATCTCCTGGTAGCCACCCACTTCAACTCTGCTTCCCATTCCCATTCAGATATGTCCATACATGGCCTCCTCTACTGCCATGATGAGGCTAAACTCAGGTTGGAGGAGCAACACCTCTTATACCGTCTAGGTAGCCTCCAGCCCCTTGGTATGAACATAGAATTCTCCAACTTCCAATAATTCCCTCCCCCTCCCTTCCTCTATCCCTATTTCACTCTACCACCTCCCCCAGTTCCCTCATGGTTCCGCCTCCTTCTTCTACTACCCATTGTTTTCAGGGCTATGACATCAATGCTTCCCCTCCCCCACCCCTTTGTTTTTCAAATTACTGGTCTTTCAACTGAAGCTACAAGCATTCTTCAAATCCTTCCGCATCTTTCATTCTTCAGTCCTGACGAAGGTTTCCAGCCCAAAACGTCGACTCATCATTTCTAACTGATGCTGCCCAACCTGCTGAGTTCATCCAGTGTACTGAAAGTGTTGCTCCCATATAACCCCCCACCTTAAATTCCTCCATATACCTGTCTAGTAGTCTCTTAAACTTCACTAGTGTATCTGCCTCCACCACTGACTCAGGCAGTGCATTCCATGCACCAACAACTCTCTGAGTAAAAAACTTTCCTCTAATATCCCCCCTTGAACTTCCCACCCCTTACCTTAAAGCCATGTCCCCGGTATTGAGCAGTGATGCCCTGGGGAAGAGGCGCTGGCTATCCACTCTATCTATTCCTCTTAATACCTTGTATACCTCTATCATGTCTCCTCTCATCCTCCTTCTCTCCAAAGAGTAAAGCCCTAGCTCCCTTAATCTCTGATCATAATGCATACACTCTAAACCAGGCAGCGTCCTGGTAAATCTCTTCTGTACCCTTTCCGATGCTTCCACATCCTTCCTATAGTGAAAAATACTAGGAGATCATCCAAATACACCAAAACTTTAAAAAAGTTTCACATCCCCCACTGTCTTCCTCATGCCCCGCTGGAAAGTTGCAAGGGATCTGTATATGCCCTGGGGCATCTTTTTGGACTGGAAGAATCCCAGGGGACTTATAACGGCTGTCTTCTCCTTGTTGGCCTCAGTCGTCAGGATCTGGCAACATCCACTCCCCAGGTCCCGCTCATTAAACCACTTTGCACCACTCAGACAGACCAGTGCGTCTTCAAACCTTGGGACCGCATACTAGTCAGGTATGTTCAGGGTCCTATAACCCACACACATGCTGCCTGTGTCCTCCACGGCTACAGGGGCCAGTCGGCGCAACATCTCTCTCACCGAGGTGTCTTCAGTGGTCAACTCCCCCCCCTCATGGTATGTCAGGGCATCCACTAAGAGGGTCTCACCCTCAGATACCTCCCCCAGGCCGTACCACCATCTGCTCTCGCTTAAATACGGTACCAGTCCAATGTTGCTACACACGTCCTCACAAGCAGCTCGAAACACTGCGTGCACGGACAATGCCCCCAAATAGCTCTCACCCGCCTCCTCCTGGCAGGCCCCTATGCACCTCCTCACCAGTGGGGTGTTGGTCCCCTTCAGATTCGAAATGCTGCCCATCTCAACAGTGTCCGGACACATCAGCACTAACGATTCACAAACCTCAGACACCCCCACCTTGGCCTCCGAGAACTCCAGTTTCATTGACTAATAAATGTCTTCTGGATAATCCCCAGCACTGATATTCCGAATTTCCAGTGCCCGAAATTGTGTCCAGAGTAAATGCTTCAAATACCGGTTGTAAAATGAACTGTACAACAACGTGACCTGCGCCCCGGTGTTGAGGATGGCCTTAGCATAGCTCCCCTCCATCCATAACGACACACTGAAGCGTGGTCCCACTAAACCCTCAGAAATAGGGTCTTTTTCTTCCTGGAGTTCCTTGGTACATTGCTGGGAACATGTTCCCCCAGAGACCTCGAGCCGTTCCCCCACTGGGCCTCCATTATGTTTCCCGACACCTCTCTGATCAGTTGAACAACTGAGGGAGGGGCTGATCCCCTTAATTGATCCCCCTGGCACCACAAGCAATTTATCTGCCCCCTGGCCAGAGAAGATACCCTGAAAACTTTCCCCCAATCTCCTGACACAGGTTTGGAAAGCCCCCCAGGCGCTACATTTTACTTCCAGTCGAACCAAACACATATTCCCCGGCTTTCAGATAACTGGCAGCTGTCACTACGGGGTAATTGACCCTGACAGTTCTAACACCGTCACCAGCCCACATACTCAAACTTTCAAACAATCCCTGTCACTCTCCCTCAACCAAGCACTGCCACTCATCTAACAACTGAGAGATCCGTTCCACCCACGCCTCACACGCCTCCACTCCTTCAGGGGTGGGCATTATTCCAAAGGCAAAACCGAGCCTGCTATAGCGGGAACATCTACTTGCCAGAGAAACAAAGGCGGACACTACCCCAGGATTCTCACTCTCCACTGGCGGACGAGGACTGATTAAACTTTCTGACTCCGACCACTCTTCCACCCCCCCCCCCCGACAGTAGGGACAGCCCCTGGCCCCACCTCACCCAGGGCAGCAAAAGACACTGGCAATCCCACCTCCGTGATGTCAGCACTAGCCCACGCTAAAGCAAGGTCTGAGCCCGCCGTTTCATCAACTTTTTGCGCTACAATTTCAAACTCGTCATCAGCTTTAACCGTACTGAAAAATCAAATTAACAATTCATCCAAGGTACGAATATCCACCCCATTCAGCCTGTTACTAACTCCAATCCCACAGCAGCACACATGTCTAACCGCAATCACACAGCGACACGCCAGCACTGATTTAAACAGGACGAACACGCAGCACCCTACAAAAATCCATATCCCGGACGAGCAACCCCACATTGTAAGACTCGCTTTGCCTAGTGACATGACCTTGGGGGTGGCACCCCCTACCAGGTCAAACTTTAGCACTCTTGTTTGGGTGGATGCTGCGTGTTGTGTCCCGTGTAAAATCAGTACCCCGAAATAACATTCAGTCCACAATGTGCGGTCAAATGATTCAGATTTTATATTTAAGTATGGGGTTAGTAGAGAAATAAAAAAAAAGGAAAACAAATAAAAGGCACCAATAATCTCATAAACATGTCCAGTGCACAAACGTTGGAACTCACGGATTCCCTTTCACTGAACCTCCTCCGCTCATCGTCAACCCCTGGGCTCCCGGCCCGAGTACAGGCCCAGCGGGTCCGGCAACCGTGTCCTCAAGCCACCTCTTCTCTCTTCATCCTCCTCACGCCTTCTCTCTCAAATCCCGTGCAAACAACAGCATTCAGATACACAAGAATAACATCTATCCCAATTGGTTAGCAAACTAATATAAGTCTCATTATCATTACCTATAACCCAAACATGCTGCTACAGAGAACATTACATCATCAGTTAAAAATACAGAGAAGCCATTTTATTATTAACACTACAGAGAAGCCATTTTATTAGCCTTAGCAAGTAACATGAAAGAAGAAACCCCTTACATTTATTTTTCAGAATCTAGTGTCACTGGTTGAAGGGCCTTTATGGCCCTTCCATAATTGTCCTTGAGAAGATGGTAGCATGACAGCTCCTTTAGCTGTGCAGCCTTTCAGTGAAGGTATTCCAATGGTGCCATGGGGAAGGGGGTTGCAGAAATTACAGCCAGTAATGACGATGCATTTCTAAGTCAAGAGGTTGCCATTTGGAGGGAAAACTGGAGGTGCTATTATTCTGAACTACCTAATGCCCTTGCCCAGTAGCTAGTGGAGGACATAGTTTGGGAAGTGCTGTTGGAGTAGCCAATGAGGGTAACTGCATTGCATTTTGTAAAAGGTGCAATTTGCGATCTTGTAGTGATGTAGGGAGTGAATATTTTTGGGTAGAGGGAGGAAGAGGTGGATGGACTCCAAGATTTCGATTTGATCTGTTAGTTGTGAGTTGCTTAGTTTTTCCTATTGCATGCTCTTTTTGTTGAGGGGAATGTAAAGGCGAGCAACGGGGAAATAAAGATCTGTCACAGCTCTTGTGCCTTGTGTAAATAGGATGTCTAGATGTCTTCTAAGCACATAATCCATCAGTTTCAGCATGGTTATGAGGGAATATGACCTCATCTGGATAAGAAAATACACAAACCATGCATATAATCAAGTGCCAGGAATCCCATGGTACTATCTTAGAAGTCACAAGGGAAATTACTCAATTTTTTGATCAACATAAATCCCATAATTTATCTTAATATTTTTACTTTCTTATTGTGTGCAACTCAGCTGATCAATTTTCCTTTATTACTGAAACGACATAGGAAATGGACTTCATAAAAGAGATACATTGGCTAAAACACATTCTGCCTCTATGAAAGGCACTTTATAAACTCTTCTATGCATCTTCAACTAACTTCAGCTGAAACTTTCATCAAATGAAAATGGCCTGAGACATAATGAAAAACACTGAAATTATTTAGTGCTGTAATGCGCGTGTGGTGGGGTGGGGGGGTGGGTAGGAGTATAAGTAATTATAAGTAATAATGAGTCAAAAGCAAATTACATAAATGTGAGAAAAACACTAATCTGAAAATGACATTGACATTACCAAATTAGTCGGTGTGTTGAAGGTAGTTAGACATTTAATGTGCTATTATGTCACTGAAATAGAACAGAAAATAGTATGGTTGATTACCAAAATATAAAACAGCAGGTCAATCAGAAGAAACTCTGACATCATGCAGAAGATCAGCTCGTGCTAACCAGAAGCAGTGCTGTAAGAGAAGAACAGTTAAGCAATCAAATTCAGGAGGGAGATGCTAATCCAATATGTATTTGGCAATTATCTTCTTGATTTTGCTCAGACTGCATATTATTACATAGAAGTTACTATCCAAAGGCTCAGGACAATGACAGGAGCAATTCTAGGTTAAGTAGGGAATGGCTAAGATGCCTGATCTCATTACCCCATTAATAATTATGGACTGACAATCTAAATGGTCTTGGGCAAACTTTTGAGCTTTATTCACAATTTTTGCAATAGATTGCCACTTATTTGCTGCACATGGTACAAAATCTGCAAGAGCACTGATTACGACAAGGGATCCAAACTCAATTAATTTCACCCATGACTATCAATGCAAGGAGAACGCTCCCTCTGCTTCGGAGGGAGTTCTGGGACATAAACTCAACAATGATGAAGGAACAAGGATATATTTTCAAATTACAATATTTGCATTGGAGGAAATTTGTTGGTGATGATCTACTAATGTGCCACTCTTCTTAGTTGGAGAGGGTTGCAGCAACAGAACTTGCTAAATTAAACTTCTGGTCAATAGTAACCTCAAGGGTATTAGTGATGGACTTTCTGTAATACCAATGTCCTTGGACTGGTTTTGGATTATTTTTAGAGATATTTGTCGGCTGGCACTTTAGTGATGTGAATGTTACTTACTAATTATCAGGTGATACCTAAATGTTTTCTAGGTTTTTCTGTGTGCAAGTAAGGACCGTATCAACTTCTGTGGAGTTCTGAAAGGAACTGAGCATTGTACAAACATCACTGAATATCACACTTTTCATTGAAGTCTTTCAATAAAGGGTTATGGCTGAGGACATTATCCTGACATGGAGCTGGCATGCTATCACCACCAACTATCACAATCGTCTTCTTTATGTGACAACTTCAAGAAGATAAACTTGAATGGAGGGTTATGGGGAAGGGATAGAGAAGAGTAGGTGAGGCCTGGGATAGATCTGCTGTAATATTGAATGGTGGAGTAATTTTGAAGGGATGAAAGGGGTTTTCCTTCTGTTTTTTAAGTTTTATTCCACACTTGATCTAATGTTGCCTCGATTGCCTTGCGGAGGGTATGTTTCATATAGTGGTTGAGACTAGGACACGAGGGCACAGTCTCAGAATAGAGGGATGTCCATTTAGAACAGAAATGAGGAGCAATCTTTTTAGCCAGAGGACAGTGGATCAGTGGAATTCATTGCCACAGATGGCTGTGGAGGCCAAGTCATTGGGTATATTTAAAACAAAGGTTGATAGGTTCTTGATTAATCAGAGTGTCAAGGTTACAGGTTCTTGATTAGTCAGGGTGTCAAGGTTACAGGAAGAAGGCAGGAAAAAAAGGGGTTGAGAGAGATAATAAATCAGCCATGATGGAATGGTGGAGCAGACTTGATAGGCTGAATGGCCCAACTCTGCTCCTACATCTCATGGTCTTATAGACTTCAGTTTCACTTCACCTCTCAGTTGTCCACGTGATGAGCTTTAGAACCAGGTTCTCCTGATTAAAACCAAACTCTGAATGAGTGAGCAGGTGGCTGCCAAATGTTTCTCAATAGCACTGCTGACGTCACCTTCTATCACTTCACTGATGACCAAGAGTGGCCTGCACGTTAACTAACTGCCATGGATTTGTCCTCCATTTTGTGGAGAGAACACACCTGGGCAGTCCTCCATTTTGTTATGTAGGTTCTTGAATTAGAGCTGTATTAAAATAACTTGGCTAGACCCGCAGTTTGTTCTGGAATGGAAGTTTTTCAGCACAGCTTGGATGTAATCTGTTCACATCTAATCATTTACAAACTTATTTAGACAATAAAACATGGGGATAGAATCAGGCCATTCAGTCTATTGCGTCTGCTCTGCTATTCTAACATGGCTGATTTATTATCCCTCTCAACTCCATTCTTCCGCCTTTCCTCTGTAACCTCTGACACCCTTGCTAATCAAGAAACTAGCAACCTTAGCTTTAAATCTACCAAATGACCTGGGCTCCATAGCTGTCTGTGGCAATTGATTTTATGGATTCACCACTCTCTGACTATAGAAATTCCTCTTCATCTCTGTTCTAAAGGGACGTCCTTGTATTCTGAGGCTGTGACCTCTGGTTCCAGACTCCTTAACTAGAGAAAATATGTTCTCCACACCACTCAATCTAGGACTTCCAATATTTGATAGGTTTTAAAGAGATTTCACTTCCCCCACCCCCATTCTTCTAAGCTCCAGCAAGTACGTATCCAGAGGCACCAAATGCTCCTCAAATGTTAACCCTTTCATTCTCTGATTAATTCTCGTGAAATTCCTCTGAACCCTCTCCAATGCCAACATATTTTCTTAGATAAGGAGCCAAAAACCAATAATAATCTAATAATAATGATAATAATTATAATA